>NW_004524855.1:539915-565081 GCF_000260255.1 Octodon degus
GTGTGTGTGTGTGTGTGTGTGTGTGTGGCCAGCTCAGCCCACCAGGGGGCGGGGCTGGCCGGCATGTGGTGCTGGGGGATCGAACCGTGGTCCCCGTGCTCTGCCAAGCTTGTTCCAAGTAGGTGCTTTAGACCACTGAGCCATCTCGCCAGCCCTGGATTATTAATTTCTGCCCACCAATTCTGTGCCAAGAAATCTAAATCGTCTCATTTAATCTTCGTGATTGCCTTGGGAAAATCATCAGTAAGAAGGTGATTTCAAGGGGCAGAGGCAGAGTCCTCATTCAGTCCTATGGACCTGCAGGGAGTATTTGCCATTGTGGAGATGAAGGATGTTGCTTCCCGGGATGCTGCCCTGGCCCAGGACCAGCACAGCCTTCGAGGACAGCGCCTCCGTGTGCGGCCCCGAGAGCAGAAAGCCTTCCAGAGCCCGGCCTCTAGGGGCTCCCGCGGTGCAGCACCTGAGGACAGTGACCAGCTGCTGAGTTTGCTGGCTGAAGCCCCGGATGTAGGTGGGCAGATGCTGAAGCTGGTGGCGCTGCGGGAGCTGTCCGAAGCTGAGCGACAGCTGCGGCGCCTGGTGGTGGCCCTGGTGCAGGAGGTCTTCACAGAGTTCTTCCCTGGTAAGTGCAGGCCGGCACCCTCTGCTCACACCCATGCCCCTCCAGTGGCCCTGATCTTGGCTCTCCCCACCCTTAGGTTGCAAGGTCCACCCTTTTGGCTCTTCCACAAACAGCTTTGATGTTCATGGCTGTGACCTTGACCTCTTCCTGGATCTGGGGGAGCTGGAGGAGCACCAGGTGAGTGGGCGGGCGTGCTGGCTGGCCTGTGAGTGAGCACCTTGCCTCTCTGTGCCTCAGTTCCACCTTGGGGATGTGCGCCCTGCCCACGAGGCTGCTGTCCTGGGGAAGTGCATGGTGATGGGGGACAGGTGACTGATGGGGAGAAAGCAGATTTCCAAGTGGGGTATATGTTGTTTTGTGGAAAAATATCCATAAAAGGGTGCATGTGCACAGATCTGGTAGAGTTGTATCAGTCAGAATTACTGAGTCTCACTACAACGCAGTGAGTTGAAGATGCTGTGATGCTAGTGGAGTGCTGTGGTGCTGATGGTGGCAGCGTTGTCACCCAGAAAGGCGGTTGAATTGCTGAGGCAGCTGGGCCTGTCTCACACTGCACTGCACTCCCAGCCTCTTCCCTTTGATGTCACTGGCTTGCCAAGAGGTGCCCAAGCTTGAACCTGCGGTCTCCTGCCTTGGCCTCTTGAGTGCTGAGGTTATAGGCTTGTGCTGCTGGGCCCAGATGTTGATTGCATTTTCTTTCTTTTTTTTTGTATTTTAGGGAAGGGTCTACAGTGTGTTCAGGGTTTCACTACGAGATTGGACTTGTAGTGATCCCCATTTTCAGCCTCCCAAGAGCTGGGATTACAGGTGTGCACCACCACACCCAGTCTCAATTGCTGTCTCAGCGCGCCCAGGGGATTGGGCTGGCACGGCAGGCCCAGGGATTGAAGTGTTTTTGTTTGCTCCGAATGCCTTCAAGGCATGACAGGCTGGCTTGTGTTGTGGGGATGGAACCACAGCGACCTGAGCCTGACTGCTTTGTTGAAGCAGCCACTTAACTGACTGAGCTAAGGGGCAGGCCCCCCCCAATTTTTTTATTTTTATTTTTATTTATTTATTTGGTGGAAGTGGGGATTGAATTCAGGCCCTTGTGCTTGCCAGGCGAGTGCTTATTGTACTGAGCCATCTCCCCAGCCCTAGGCCCAGGGATTGAACTCCTTGCCCCTGCACCTGCTTGCAGGCACTTTAATCCACTGAGCTATTTGGCCAGTTCTTGTATTTTCTAATCCAAATCTAATTTTCTAATCTAATTTTTCTTTTCTTTTCTTTTTTTTTTTTTTTTTTTTTGCAGAACCAGGGATTGAACTCAGGCCCTTGCACTTGCCAGGCAAGTGCTTATTCTACTGATACATCTCCCCGGCCCCTCTAATCTATTTTCTAATCTAATTCTGCTTTTGAAATAGGAAGGGATTAGTAATGGAACCGGGGATTGAACTCAGGCCCTTGCACTTGCCAGGGAAGCACTTATTCCACTGAGCCATCTCCCTGGCCCCTGCCCCCTATTATTTTAATGTGTTACTTAAGAACAAAGGGGCACCAGTGTGGAGCCCCACACTGAACTGGCAGCTCTGCTCATTGTTAGCTGTCTTGACATGTACTGTGGGGTTGTGTTTCCAATCTTTGCTTTGAAATGGTTCCTGCATTTTTGTCTCTTGGGACAGTGGCACTGTGTCAGAGTGTAGGAGTAACTTAAGTTTTGAGGTGGGGTCTTGCCAGCACCTTGAGCGCTGAGATCCCAGGCCAGCACCACTGTGCCTGCCTGGCACATTTATTTTATGGAGTTGAAGGATTTTTTTTATTACCATTTTTAATGTATTTGGTTGTTACAGGGTCTCACTGCGCAGCTTGAACTCACAGTGATCCTCCTGTTTTCAGCCTCCCCAGAGCTGGGATTACAGGCGTGCATGCACTTTGTGGCTGGCTCGCCTGCCCTGGGCTGGGGCTGGCGTAGCTGCACTTGCTTAAGCAGGCACTTTACTCCCCTGACCTATGTCTCTGGCCCAAGGATTTTGATTTTAAGGTTGCCGTGAGAATTGGAAGAACTTACAATGTGGAAAGCCAGCGGAATAGGGTCTGGCAGTAGCAGATACTGTCTTGCGGGTGTTGATATCCCTGGCTTGGGGCCTGTAGGCCAGGACTCACACGGTGCATTTCCATCCACAGGCTGCCGGGAAGGCTCCAGGGTCTCCATCCTTTGACTCTGCCCTTGCCTCCCCCCTGAACCCTCAAGCCTGTACCCCAGCCTCCCCTGCGGACTCGCCGTCCCCTGTGTCTCCCCACGGCTGTGAAGTGCTGGACTTTGAGACCCTGTCCTCGTCCCTAGCACCCCAGACACCAGACTCTGCGCTGGCCTCAGAGACCCTTGCCTCTCCGCAGTCGTTGCCTCCAGCCTCACCACTACAGGAGGACAGGGGCGAGGGGGACCCTGAGAAGGGCACCACAGTGGCCCTGGTGGACGAGAGGCCGGCAGGAGTGGCCATGCTGGAGCTGGTGGGCTCCATCCTGCGGCGCTGTGTCCCTGGCGTATACCGAGTCCACAGTGTGCCCTCAGCCCGGCGCCCTGTGGTGAAGTTCTGCCATCGGCCTTCAGGGCTTCATGGTGACATCTCCCTCGGTAACCGGTACCTTTTGGGAAGAGCGTGCCTTGAAATGTTGGTTCTAAGGAACAGGCGAGAGGCTGCACTGATCTGTGAAGTGCTAGAGGAAAGGCCACACAGCCCGCCTCCTTTCTTCCTGCCCATCCAGGCTCTGTTCCGTTGCATGTTACAGGCTCCCAGCAGTCTTTTCTTTGCTCTGCTTTTGTGGAGAAGATGGAACCCAGGGCTTTCACACATCTCCAAGCCCTTTTTTGAGACAGGATCCCTCACTTGCGATTCTCTTGCCTTGGCCTTTCAGAGTGCTAGGATAACAGGTGTCCCACTATACCCAGCAGTCTTGATGCTGGGACTTGATGGGGCTTCACACAAGCCAGGCAAGCTGCACTCTGCCTAAGCAGGTGCTTTAGCCTGCGGAGCTATCAGGCTGACCCCCCGTCCCTGTTTTGAGTTTGAGGATTAAACCCTGGGATACACGCATACTCGGCAGGTGCTGTACCATGAAGCTACACCCAGCCTTTGACAGTCTCTCTCAAAAATCACACGGTAGCAGCACTTCTGCTCTTGTCCTCTTAAGTCTGGATGGAGCAGGTGGGCAAGTGGTTGCCAGGGTTGCTGCACATGACATCTCTCTGTCCTCTCCCCCAGGCTGGCCCTGCATAACTCCCAGTTCCTAAGCTTGTGCTCTGAGCTGGATGGGCGTGTCCGGCCCCTTGTGTACACAGTTCGCTGCTGGGCGCAGGGCCGAGGGTTAGCAGGTAAGAGTAGATTAGGACAGATGTGTCTTGCGCTGGTGTGGGGCCAGGGGCAAGGTGATGGCCGTGCGGTGGGCTCCCTCTTCTAATGCATTCTTGGTTGCTTACCCAGGGAGTGGGCCCCTCCTCAGCAACTATGCTCTGACCCTGCTCGTGGTCTACTTCCTGCAGACTCGGGACCCCCCTGTGCTGCCCACAGTGGCCCAGCTCACCCAGAAAGCAGGTACTGCTGGGCACACATCCCCCCCCAGGGTACTACCTGCTGGTACCTGCTTCTCTCTTCCCTGCAAGCTCATCCCTCCTCTGCCCTCACAGGTGAGGGGGAACGGGTTGAAGTGGATGGCTGGGACTGCAGTTTCCCCAGGGACGCCTCTAGCCTGGAACCTAGCACCAATGTGGAGCCCCTGGGTGAGTGGGTAGTGTGTACAGACAGGCGGGTGGTAGGGGACGTGTCAAAAGTCACACTCGGGCTGAGGAGATAGCTCAGTAGAATAAGCGCTTGCCTGGCAAGTGCAGGGTCCTGAGTTCAATCCCCCATACTACAGGAAAAAAAAAAAAATCACACTCAGTACTTGCCCAGGTGTGAGTTCCCACAGCAGTCTAGGGCTGCTACGCTCAGCACACATGCACTACAGAGGAAGAAACTGCCCCAGAGCAGAGCAGGGGAAGGGGGTGGCCTCTTGTCTGTGGGCTGCAGGAGCCTTGGGGATGAAGCCAGCCCTGTTACAGAAGTAGCTCCAAGTGACCCCTGCGCCCATTCTGGTTTCCCTTCCAGGCTCCCTGCTGGCCCAGTTCTTCTCCTGTGTCTCCTGCTGGGATCTTCGAAGCTCGCTGCTATCCCTGCGGGAGGGCAGGGCACTATCAGTGCCCAGGGGCCAACTAGCTGATCTCTGGGAGGGTCTGCGTCTGGGTCCCATGAATCTCCAAGACCCTTTTGACCTGAGTCACAACGTGGCTGCCAATGTGACCAGCTGTGTGGCTGGGCGGCTGCAGAACTGCTGCCGTGCTGCAGCCAGTTACTGCCGGAGCCTGCAGTATCAGCGACGCTCTGCCCGAGGCCGCGACTGGGGCCTGCTGCCTCTCCTGCAGCCCCGATCCCCTGCTGCGCTGCTGTTGGCTACGCCCATCCCCCTACCCACAGTGCCCTTTCCCCAGCTTGCTGCTGCTCTGGTCCGGGTGCTGCAGGACGCACTGGGGTGCCAGATAGAACAGGGAACAAAGAGGCCAAGGCCCAGAGCAGGGATAGAGGAGGCCGCCCAGGGAGGAGCTGGCAAGAGACTGAAGTTGGAAGGGCACAGAGAAGGTGGCAAGGGTGGGGATGAGGCGCTGTGGGGACATGCCTCTGACCTCAGTCGAGAAGCAGAGGAGGAGATGGTTGTGGAGGCTGGCGAGGCGGCGCAGGACTGGGGCATATGGAGCTCTGGGCAGCCAGGGAATCTGCCGCTGGTGGCTAGCAGGTGCCCTGGCTCCGGAGAGGAAGAAAAGGGCCACCCAGTTTTGATCCAACCGTGCCAGGGCCGCGCCAGCTGGCGTTGTACTCTGTGGCACCGCACGTGGCAAGGGCGGCGGCGAGCCCGGCGTCGCCTGCAGCAGCGGCGGCAGAGCCAGGGGGGTGCTACAGGTGCTGAGTGGTTGGCGACCGAGGCCCGGGTGACCCAGGAGCTGGTGGGACCTGGGGGTGGCATGGAGCAGGAAGCGAGGGTTGAGCCCCTCGTGGCTTTCATGGCGAGCGTATCCGAGGCAGAGGGGACGCTCACAATCACTCCGCTGCGAGACACACAGGGCCTATTCCCTGAGCTGCACCACTTCTTGCAGGGCTTTGTGCCCCAGGCTCTGCGCCAGACAATAAAGCAATAAGCTGCTGCACCACATCAGTGTCCTTGTGTCCTCTGTTGCCTCCTCAGGCCCAGCCCATGTTGTGAAGCAGGACCTCAGGGCGGAGGGGATGCAGAGAAACGGGTTTGTACTTAGCACTGTGTCCAACGTTTTCACACCCAAACCTGGTCGCCACTAGCTCGGGTCCCTACGAGCCCTGCGGGGGACCCAGACGCAGCACCATCCCTGCGGGGACGGAACGAGGGTCACCAGCTTGCGCATCTGCTGGGAACCTGCCTCCCTGTGGGACGTCCTCCCCCCAACCCTGCAGGGAAACCTTCCTACCCCCTTCCTCTTTAGTCTACTCACCGGGTCCCCTAGCTCCCCTCGCCAGCCACCGGCTCCCTCCCACACCACCCGTCCGAGCCACTAGGGGCGGCCCTTCCGGCGGGTTCTCACGCTTTCCCCACCCTCTGTGCTGCCCATCTCCGTTCGAGGCTCCAATTGGCCTGGTCTACTCGGGAGGGCCAATCAAGAGTTCCGCTGTCAGGCTCCACCCCTTTTCCTGAGCCCTACGCTGCTGAACAAGAAACTGTCGTGCGTAGGTCTTCTATGCCGTCCTCACTTTCCGGCTACTGCTTCCCCACAGCTCACCCCACCCCCCTCCTGCCGGTTTACTTTGCGGCAGCGCCGGAGCCCCACCTCCTTTCTCTGCGGAACCACCATGGCGGCAGGGGTGAGTTTGCCGGCTCCGATGAGCTGGATCGTCCTATCCGGCGCCATCCTATTGCCCAGAGTGGCTAGGCGGGACCAGAGGCGCTCTGTAGTCAAGTGGGGGGCCAAACCGGGTCTGCAGTCCGCTGTGTCGGCAGAGCAGGGTGCTTAGGCCACAGGACAGAGGGTCGAGCTAGAGCGGAGCTCTGAGAACGGGGAGTTAGAGTTTGTGCTGCCCGGCATCTGCAGAGCTTCCCTGCTCGTCGTGTGAGAAGAGGGTGCTGGGTAAGCAGATGGCACTCCTGCCGTCGACTGGCGGGGACAGGGAGAGGGGCCTCGGGTCGCATGGGGAGTTCTGGCCCTGGCTGCGAGCCCCGCTAGCCGGGTACGGAGGGGAGTACGGGAGGAGCCCGCAGCGGGACCTCCCGGGAGGGAGACGCGGGGCTCCGGCATCCGGAGGAGGGAGGCGCAGGCTCAGAGAAATGAATGAAACGCGGCTCCGGCTGGCAGGTGAGTCTGGTGCGGCTCCAGGTTACGCTGTCTGGAGATGCGCTGGCGGGGCAGAGGTGTCCTCGGGGAAGGTCAGATGGCAGCCTCCTTTATTTAGCAGCTGGCTTGCAGATCGGTTTTCAGTGTTGCCGGAGGGCCAACAGCGAAGAACCTGGGTGTCCTGAGGGAAGACGCAGGGGGATCGTTCGGCATCGGGGCCCTCCCTCCGCTCATGCATGTCCCATTTTTTGCGTAGACCCTGTACACGTACCCTGAAAACTGGAGGGCCTTCAAGGCTCTCATCGCTGCTCAGTACAGCGGGTCTCAGATTCGCGTGCTCTCTGCACCACCCCACTTCCACTTTGGCCAAACCAACCGCACCCCTGAATTTCTCCGCAAATTTCCTGCTGGCAAGGTGAGTGGAGAGGTGAATGGGGCCCTTTCCTCCTGAGAACTCAGAGCCTAGTATTCCGTCACCCTGAGGGGGCCTCCATTTTTAAAATGAAAGGAAGCTTCCAATGTTGTTTCACGTTTTCAGACTCCATCAAAGATTCCGAGGACGTTTTTTCTGTAATCGTGGTAGATCTAGATGTACTTTTATAAAATAATGCAGAACTATTTAGTGACGGCCTGAAATTCAGATCAGATTTGTGTTTGTGGGTCCTATGTGCACAGAAGCACCAAGTATCTTTTAAGAAGGAGATTCTTACTGTGGGTGTGAGACTTGGATTGGCCTTTTTTTTTTTTTTTTGCAGAACCAGGGATTGAACTGAGGCTCTTGCACTTGTCAGGCAAGCGCTGATTCTACTGAGCCATTTCCCTGGCCCTTGGATTGGCATTGTGCTTAATTGATGGGTTTTATTTAGATAGTGTGGGTTGACATTGCAGGGGATACCACGTGGTTCGATCAAGTGTTTTGTGTTTATAATGTCTTGGTTCCTGGAATTAGCCCATGAGAAATTCCTGTGCCTCTGACTTTATCTTATGCG
This sequence comes from Octodon degus, assembly GCF_000260255.1. Lineage (NCBI taxonomy): Eukaryota > Metazoa > Chordata > Mammalia > Rodentia > Octodontidae > Octodon > Octodon degus. Next base: position 547,894 of record NW_004524855.1, read on the forward strand.
TCTCTGTCCTCAGGTTCCAGCATTTGAGGGCGATGATGGATTCTGCGTGTTTGAGAGCAATGCCATTGCTTACTATGGTAATTTGGGGGAAGTGTTGGCAGTGTAGGTGAGTGTTGGGGTCTGGATGAAGTGTCAGAGGCAGGACCCCAGGTCCTGACCTTTGTGCCCGGCCTCCACAGTGAGCAACGAGGAGCTTCGGGGAAGAACTCCAGAGGCTGCCGCACAGGTAGTGCAGTGGGTGAGCTTTGCTGACAGTGACATCGTGCCTCCCGCTAGCACTTGGGTGTTTCCCACCCTGGGCATCATGCACCACAACAAGCAGGCTACGGAAAATGCAAAGGAGGAGGTGAAGCGAGTGCTGGGGCTGCTGGATGCCCACTTGAAGACCAGGACCTTTCTGGTGGGCGAGAGAGTGACACTGGCCGACATTACTGTTGTCTGCACTCTGCTGTGGCTCTACAAACAGGTGTGTTTAGAGCATTGTCAGCAGCGGCCCTGCAGGTGACTGCACTCGCATAGCTAGCACCTCTGGGCGCCGTCTGGCTACTGCAGAGCCAGCTGCTTGGCTGTGGAGCCTGGGGAAGGTGAGGTGGCAGCACGGGCAGGCAGCCCTGGCGAGGGCCTCGTGTGGTGTGTGTGTGTGTGTGTGTGTTGCTGAAGGAACAGCAGCACACAAGCCCCTTTTTTCTTCTGATCTGTAAAGCCAGGAGTAACAGTGTAGATTATGGGTTGGAAAAGAACACTGCGTGGATGGCTTTGGACCCACTCTGGTCTGTAGGAGCGGTGTGATGTAGCAGCAGAAGCACCTGCTGCCAGCCAAGGGGTACTGCACAGTGTCCTGAACACCAGTACCAGTTGTGGGGTTGGAGGAACATAGCCCACCCGTAGCACTGGCCATTCAGTGTTACAGGTGAACTGAAACCCAAACTTGTGAGCCAGCTGGGCATGATGATGCACGCCTCGAATCCCAGTGTTCTGGAAGTGAGGCGGGAGGATCTTAAGTTCAAGTGCAGGCTTGGCAACTTTGCAAGATCCAGTCTCAGAAGTAAAAAGGGCTGGGGATGTCACTCAGTGCAGTAGTCCTGGGGTTCCATCCCCACTACTGTTGAAATTTTGTTCAGTACTAGTGACATAGTTCAGCAGTACAGCGCCTCCCTGGCAAGCATGAGGTTCACAAGTATATTGCTTTTTTTATTCTTTTTTTTTTTTATATTTTATTTGTGTGTGTGTGTGTGTGTGTGTGTGTGGCCAGCTCAGCCCACCAGGGGGCGGGGCTGGCTGGCATGTGGTGCTGGGGGATTGAACCGTGGTCCCAGGGCTTTGCTAAGCTTGTTCTAAGTAGGTGCTTTAGACCACTGAGCCATCTCACCAGCCCCAGTATATTGCTTTTTGATTTTTGTTTTTCTTTTTTTTCTTTGTGGAACTGGGGATTGAACTCAGGCCCTATGCTTGCTAGGCAAGCGCTTATTCTACTGAGCCAGCTCCAAAAGCATGAGGTTCAGAGTTCAATTCTCAATAACCACAGGAAATATTTTTTTTATTCATAGGTCCTTTCGCCCTGTGTTCAGCCTGACTGAGCACTGAGCTCCTGTTGTTTGAGCTAAGGTTCATTTAAGGAACTAAGTTGATTATGTCTCACTGCAGTTGAGGATGGCCTTGAGCTCACTTTGTAGCCTAGGTTGGTCTTGAACTCACAGTGATCCTTCTGCCTCAGCCTCCCAAGTGCTGGGATCACAGGTTCACAGGCGTGTGCCACCACACATGGCCCTATCTTTTGGTTAAATCTCTAATTTTTTTTCTGGTACTGGGGATCAAACTTGGGACCTTGCACTTTCCAGACAGGTGCTTATGCCACTGAGCTATATCCCTGGCCCTGTTTTTTTTGGTTAAGAGAGGTGATGATATAATTTGGGCCTGGCCTTGACCTCACAGTGACCCTTCCACCTTGGCTTCCCAAATGGCTGGGATTACAGGTGTGTAGCACTATGACCATGTCTGGGGGCTGTTTGTTTGGTTTTTTTTTTTTTTTTTTTTTTTTTGGTGGAACCGGGGATTGAACTGAGGCCCTTAATGCTTGCCAGGGAAGTGCTTATTCTACTGAGCCATCTCCCTGGCCCTATGGCTTCCTGAGTGTCATTTGGGGCTTTTTTGTGTATTGCATTACGTGCTTCAATAATGAATGAACCGTTGTGCATGCTAGGTAATTGCCTAACACTGAGCTACATCCCCATCCTGGATTTTTCTTTTGTGTGTGAGTGGGTATTTTTTGAGATTGGGTCTTTTTTTTTTTTTTTAATTTTGTGTGTGTGTGTGTGTGTGTGTGTGTGTGGCCAGCTCAGCCCACCAGGGGGCGGGGCTGGCTGGCATGTGGTGCTGGGGGATTGAACCGCCATCCCTATGCTTTGCTGAGCTTGTTCTAAGTAGGTGCTTTAGACCACTGAGCCATCTCACCAGCCCTGAGATTGGGTCTTGATGTACAGTCCAAGCTGGCCTTAAATTTGTGATCTTCCTACCTCAGCCTCTTGGGTGCTGGGGTTATACAGGTGGCGTAAGTCTGTAATACCAGTTCTTGGGAAGCTGAGGCAGGAAGGTAACTGAATTTGAGGACAGCTCAAACTTCCGCAAAAAAAAAAAAAAAAAGAAGTAAGTTGATGTCATGGCGTTTTGTTTTCTTTCGTTCTTTCTTGTTTTTTGTTTTTTTTTTTTTTGGTGGAACCGGGGATTGAACTCAGGCCCTTGCGCTTGCCAGGGAAGCGCTTATTCTGAGCCATCTCCCGGCCCCTCTTCTGTTCTTTCTTGGCATAAGTACTCTGGCCTCACGCATGCTAGGTAAGCCCTGCGTTGGGTTACATTCCTAGCATAGAATCAATGCTGTGTTTCTATAGTTCCTCTTCTTGGTTTGTTTTGAAGGCAGGGTCTTGCTGTGTAGACTGACCTCAAAACTTGTTCTAAGGCTGGCTAGATAGCTCAGCCTGGTTAAGCAGAGCACAGCAGCCAGGTTTGATCCCTTGTGCCAGCCCTGCCCCCAGGGTGCACTGAGCTGGGATTGAGACTGGGCGTGGCAGCATGCCTGTAATCTCAGTGCTTGGGAGGCTGAAAACAGGAGATCACCTCAAGTCCAATTGATGCAGTGAGACCCTGTGTACCCCAAACTAAAATACATTTAATTTTTTAAAATTTTAAACAGAAAAAAGAAATTTCGCAGCAAGATAATAGGTTGCCGGTTAATGCATTGCACATGGTGACCTGTAAGTTTTCAGAGTATGAGATACATGCATGTAAGTGTTCAGGTAGCGTCAGCACAGTCTTTAATGAACTAAGAGAAATGCGTGGCATGAGGTATCTTAACTGTCATGTATTATATGTGTATACATATATGTATGTATATTACGTGTTTTTAGTTTTCCTTTTCTCCATTTCCCCATCTTAGTTTCTTTCTTTCTTTTTTTTTTTCTTTTAATGTATTTAGGGGGCCGGGGAGATGGCTCAAGAAAAGTATTTAGGACAGGGCCCACAGGGTCTCACTACGTAGACGGGACTTGTAGTGATAGTCTCCTATTTTCAGCCTCCCAAGCACTGGGATTACAGGCGCACGCCACCACGCCCAGTCTCAGTGTGCCCAGGGGTGGTGCTGCACTCTGCCTAAACAGGCATTTAGTCCACTGAGCTATCTGGCGGGCCCTTCTCTTTTCTTTAGAAGTTTTGTGGTGGGGATGTAGCTTAGTGGAATAAGCACTTGCAAGGTCCTAAGTTCGATCCCTGGTGCCAAAAAACCCCAGTATTTACTCTGAAGTTTCATCTCATTTTACAATACCTGTGCTGTACAGTTTGAATCTCATTTATTTCAGCTTTTCACACTAGGGAGACAATACAGTGTTTTTACACATGCATCTGGTTTATTTCACTTATGAATATGCTCCAATTACAAGGGCTGGGGAGATAGCTCAGTAGAATAAACACTTGCCTGGCAAGTGCAAGGTCCTGAGTTCAATCCCTAGTACTGCCAAAAAAAAAAAAAAAAAATCTCAAAACAAATTTTGGGCTGGTGAGATGGCTCAGTGGTCTAAAGCACCTACTTAGAACAAGCTTAGCAAAAGCCAGGGACCACGGTTCAATCCCCCAGCACCACATGCCAGCCAGCCCGCCCGCCCCTGGTGGGCTGAGCTGGCCACACACACACAAATAAAATTAAAAAAAAAAGAATATGCTCCATTTACATATAAGTCTCCAGTTTATCCTTCTTTATGGCTGAATAGTACTCCATTCTTAGCATGGGATCCCTTCTCACAGCCTCCCAAGCTTTGGCGTGGCTTAGCCTGGCTCTGGTGGTACTAGGGAATGACCTATGGCCTTTACATTGAGCTATCTGTACAGTTCTCTTGCTTTGAACCAAGGTCTTGGTATGCTGATTTTCCCCAACTAAACTTGGAACTTGGCAATGCTCTGGAGAGCTGGGGTACAGAGGTGTGCCGCCCCCAGTAGCCCATGTCCCTTACAGTGCACTGGCCTACCAACGAAGATGGGCACAAGACACAGGAGGGAGGTAGCGCTGCAGGGACGGTGACAGCAGAGAGGCTTCTGAGCTCTAGCGGCGACAGCTAGTCCTGCACGCCGGCCTGAGTCCTTGGGGGCCCACCTCCTCCCCGCTTTCTGCCCTTGGCCTGCAGGTCTTGGAGCCGTCCTTCCGCCAGGCCTTTCCCAACACCAACCGCTGGTTCCTCACCTGCGTTAACCAGCCCCAGTTCCGCGCGGTCCTCGGGGAGGTGAGGCTTTGTGAGAAGATGGCCCAGTTTGACGGTGAGTTGAGGGCGAGGACCTCTGCCTCGGGTGGGGTGGCCACTTGCAGCCTCCTAGTCCCCGGGTGTCCTGTCAGGAGATAAAGCCCGCTGTGGCATTACGCTGGGAAGCCAGACTTGCTGGGGCTAAGGCAGAGTGTCAGGGCAGCCCCCTCCCCGCACCAGCTGGTCTTGGGGTGGTCACCTTGTCCCTCCCACCCACCAGCTAAGAAATTCGCCGAGAGCCAGCCCAAGAAGGATACCCCACGGAAAGAGAAGGGCTCTCGGGAGGACAAGCAGAAGCCCCAGGCCGAGCGCAAAGAGGAGAAGAAGGCAGCTGCCCCGGCTCCTGAAGAAGAGCTGGACGAGTGTGAGCAGGCGCTGGCTGCCGAGCCCAAGGCCAAGGACCCCTTCGCACAGCTGCCCAAGAGGTGAGCAGCTGGGCGGCCAGTGGGACGCGTAGGTTCTAGGAGATGAGAGGGGACCCCGGCCCTGTGCACCTGTGCCTCTGAGCTATCCCCTGGCTCATGTTTTGTTTTTAAAACAAAGAAACCTCATGAGTTTTTAATCAGGAACATAGGAAGCCTACTTCGCGTCCACCTGGGCTTTGGGGACATTGGTTCCAGTAGGGCAGGAACCTGGGCTCTGCAGTGAGGCACTAGGAGGAGGTGTACATTCAGAGCAGGTCTGTTGGGGCTGGTGAGATGGCTCAGAGGTCTAAAGCACCTACTTAGAACAAGCTTAGCAAAGCACAGGGGCCGCGGTTCAATCCCCCAGCACCACATGCCAGCCCGCCCCGCCCCCTGGTGGGCTGAGCTGCTCCCCCATACATAAATAAAATTTTTAAAAAACACCAAAAAGTAAATAAACTTAAGTTTACTTAAAAAAAAAAAAAAAAGGTCTGTTGCTGGGTGGACCAGGTGGGCTCCTGAGAGAAAGGCTACTTGGTGTCTCGTATGCTCTAGCAAGATTGGGTATTTGAGCCCCCAATGAGGAGGAAGGTGGGGTGTCACCTCCTTTCTGGGGTCTTGGTGTGTTGCCTAAGCCTCAGCCCCCAGAGCAATAGGGGTCACAGGTGTGTACCACTGCACCCACCGAGGCAGGTTGGTGTGACAGGAGGGGTAGGGGGTCTTTGCCAGTCTCCACCCCAGATTTCTTTTTGGGAGTTGCAAGGAGTATGTTGAGCGCCACCTGTGCCGTGGTGTACTCAGTGCTGGGTCCTCGTCCCTGCCTGTGGTTGCCCACGCCCCCACCTGCTTACTGGGGCTGTTGGGGTCAGCCTGTCTGCAGTCCTTTCTCTTGGTCACTGCTGGATGCCATCTCTTTATTGGCTGGGCTGGAACCTGAGACCCTCACCGTGTCCCTGCAGTGCCCTAGAGGAAGCCCGTTGGGGTGGCGCCGCAGTGAGCCAGGGTTCTGGGTGGAGAGGCTGTGAGAGCCATCCCAGGGCTGCTGTGGCGTGGATGTTACTGTTGGCTGGGGATTTGCACAGGCTTGCCGTAGGTCTGTATTCTGATGGACAGCTTGGGACATTCAGATTGGTGTGGCCATAGACAGGGTTATATTCTTGGAAAAATAAATCGGCTTTCCATTTTAACATCTTCACTCTGTTCTCCGAGCTGGCCTCCTATTGGGTCAAGCGGGCTTCCAGTGTCAGCCTCCCAAGGAGCTGGGCTGTTGTACCGTTTGCTGCCTAGTGGGTGTCTAGGGATGCCTATTACTTGGTTGCCACGGTGCTCTTTTGGGTTGTGGAAAGTGCTTCCTCCCAGACTTGTATTTTCCCTTTGGGTCTTAAAGGGTGGGGATTCATTTTCTGGCACTGGGGATGGAACCCAAGCCTTCATATGGAGCTGTGTCCCTGCCCTTTTTCCTCCATTTGGAGGCAGAGTCTTGCTCAGCAGCTGCCCAGTTGTTCACACTGGCTCATACCTACATTGCCCCAGCCTCAGCCTCCCAGAATCTGGGGCTCCAGGCTCGCAGCACCGCCTGGCTCCCCTGAGGTTCTGTGGCGCTTTTGTCAGCACACGTGCGGCGCAGCGAGCAGGAGTCCTTCCGCACCTGCCTCGTTCGCCCCTGGCCCCTCAGGTCCAGTCTTTCTTGTTGGGGCTGCGCTGCTTGTGGGCCCACTCCATGTCTTTACACCCTCTTCTGTCCTCCCATTTGCTGGTTCTCTTAGCATTTACAAGAGGTCGAGCTCCGTCTTTTTTATTAGTCTTGTATTTTGTTCTTTACTTTTCTTTGCGCTTTGGCTTTGTCATGTGGAGAAGCCTGGGATACTTACTCAAGCTTGCATGCCCAGTTTATTTCACTTAATGTTGTGTTTTCAAGTACATCTGCTTTTCTGCACGTCCCGAATCCATCCTTTTCACGGCAGAGTAGTGCTTCACCCTCTACCCATTCACTCCCTCTGCTTGCTTTTTTTTTAATATTTATTTGTGTGTGTGTGTGTGTGTGTGTGTGTGTCCAGCTCAGCCCACCAGGGGGCGGGCTGGCTGGCATGTGGTGCTGGGGGATTGAACCGCGGTCCCTGTCCTTTGCTGAGCTTGTTCCAAGTAGGTGCTTTAGACCACTGAGCCATCTCACCAGCCCTCCCTTTGCTTTCTAACATCCCAGAAGATGGTGTCCCAGGGAGGCTGTGGCTTACGGGCAGGCGTGATTCTCGAGTCCCTGAGATGGCCAGCTGTGTTCCCAGAGAGACCAGGTGTACAGGGCCTGGGTGTGGACAGCTGGCGCAGGCTCCAGAGCAGGGAGGAGCAAGGGCCCATTGGGAGGGTGCCCACGTGGGGGAGGGGAGGCGCTGCGGTGTGGCCGTGTTTGCCGACTGGTTCTGACCGAGCTGCCCGTGGGCTTCACGTCTGCTGGCAGCACGGCGGCAGCGGCCAGCCCAAGGAGACGGCGGTTTAGTCGCTGGGATCTGCAGTGTGGTGGCATTAGCAGCCGTGAGGCACAGAACTGTATATAGTCAGGCTGCGTTTTCAGAAAACTTAAAGCCAGCGACGTAAAATGGGAATTCATGGGGCCGGGGAGATGGCTCAGTGGAATAAGTGCTTCCCTGGCAAGTGCAAGGGCCTGAGTTCAATCCCCGGTTCTACCAAAAATAAATAAAATAAGATAAAATGGAAATTAAGAACTAAGTGTAGGGGGCTAGTGAGATGGCTCAGTGGTCTAAAGCACCTACTGAGAACAAGCTAAGCTAAGCAAAGCAAAGCACAGGGACCGGGGCTCAATCCCCAGCACCACATGCCAGCCAGCCCCGCCCCCTGGTGGGCTGAGCTGGCCACACACACAAAATAAATAAACAAACAAAATTAAAAAAAAAAAAAAAACAACTAAGTGTAATACCCAGCACTCTGGGAGGCTGAGGCAAGATTGTAGCCTCACACCCAGCCCAAGGGTGTAGCACAACTCGGTTTTGGTGATGTAGCTTGGTACTCAAACCCCAGTAATTAAAAAAGGAAAGAAAAAATGCCAGGGTTGTGCTCCCTGACACAGACAATATTCGTAAAGCAGCATGTGTTTGCAAAATTTAGAGGAAAAAAAAACATCTCTGCCACTGGAGGGGATGTGCCTGGCAGGTGGCTGGGCCCTGGCTGCAGCTGTGCTGCCCAGCTGGCCGGCTTCCTTGCTTGCTTGCTCACAGACCCACCACAGGCAGGCCCTAGCTCCTGTCTGCAGGTGCGCCACGTCCTGGCTCCCAGTGTCCACCTGGGGGCAGCAGTGGGCCATGCTGTCCCTGGTAGTCGCTCCCCCAGGCCTGGCACCTTTGGGTGAGGGCCCTGTGGGTACTTCTCAGCCTGCTGCCTGCCCGAGATGGTGCGCTTCTAGGAACCTCGAGTTCTCCAGGGAGATGCACAGGGTTCTTGGTTGGCTTCAGCTAACTCCTGACCCTTGTGACGGACCCTCTTCCTTTCAGCACCTTCATGTTGGACGAGTTTAAGCGCAAGTACTCCAACGAGGACACCCTGTCCGTGGCGCTGCCCTACTTCTGGGAGCACTTTGACAAGGATGGCTGGTCCCTGTGGTTTGCTGAGTACCGCTTCCCCGAGGAGCTCACCCAGACCTTCATGAGCTGCAACCTGATCACTGGTGAGCAGGGTGGCTGCTGGGTTGGGGACTCCTCCCAGGCTGGGGTTCCACAGTGGTGTCTCTGGCCCTCAGGAATGTTCCAGCGGCTGGACAAACTGCGGAAGAACGCCTTTGCCAGTGTCATCCTCTTTGGCACCAACAACAGCAGCTCCATCTCCGGGGTCTGGGTCTTCCGAGGCCAGGAGCTGGCCTTTCCGGTGAGGAAAGGGTTGAGGTTAGGAGTGGGGCTGGGGGGTGCAGTAACGGACACCCTGACCACTGTCTGCCACCTCCCCCAGCTGAGTCCAGACTGGCAGGTGGACTACGAGTCGTACACGTGGCGGAAGCTGGACCCTGGCAGCGAGGAGACACAGACGCTTGTTCGAGAGTACTTTTCCTGGGATGGGGCTTTCCAGCATGTGGGCAAAACCTTCAATCAGGGCAAGATCTTCAAGTGACCATCACCCCTTGGGGAGGTGGGCTCATTAAAGGAAACTGAACGTTGGACCTTTGGTCCTCCGCCTTCTTTGTGGGAGGAGGATCCTAAAGAGTGTGGAGGCCCTCAACCTCCTGTGTGGCTGTGTGGCATCTCCTTCAGAAAAGCTGGATGGGCAGGTGGCACCTGTGACTGTAGAGGTGTGGGCTGGGCTCTCGGGTCTCCCCAGGAAGAGGGCGTGCCTGCATTACAGGGAGCTGGTGTGCAGCACAGGATGTGCTCAGGTCAGGCTGTGCGCTGTTCGGGGCCCCTGAGCTGCTCACTTCCCACACCCTCCAGTGCCCAAGCCCCTTGAGTGTCTGTGCAGGCTAAACTGACAGATGTGTTCCAGGACCCCGGCAGAGGGCAGGCAGGCCAGTGGCAATGTCCAGGGCTTGCAGACCTCCACCTACTGGGGACCCTGCGTCTCCTGAGGAGGGAGCAGTCCAGGGCACCTGCAGTGTCAGCACTGTGGTCACCAGCTAAGATGTCAGTGTGTGTGTGTGTGTGTGTGTGTGTGTGTGTGTGTGTGTACCTGTATGTACATACGAATGTATGTGATACAGGGTCCTGCTATGCAGCTCAGACATACAGGATCCTCCTGTTTCTACTTCCCCAGCACTGAGATTACAGGCATGGGCTACCATGCCTGGTTTCAGTGCCCAGCTCGGCGCAGGGCCAGCATGTTATGTGGTACTGGGGATCAAACCCTGGTCCTTGTATTTGCCAGGCAGGCAGTTAGACCGACATCTCCACAGTCCCTAGATGTCAGTGTTCTAAACTTACCCAATGCTCTGCCCAGCTCAAGGTTGCTGCTTCTCAGTATATTTTTTATCCTATTAAACAGATTCTTGGTCTTCTGATTCTTTCCCCAAAAAACCCACCAGCTGTCTCCCTGTAAGTCCTAAACAGCTTGAGTCAAAATCTAGAAAAGAGGCCGGGGAGTTAGCTCAGTAGAATAAGTTCTTGCCTGGCAAGGGCAAGGGCCTGAATTCAGTCCCCGGTTCCGCCCAAAAAAAAAAAAAAAAAAAATTTAGAAAGGAACAGGACAGGAGGGTGCATGCCAGGAGGCTGAGATAGTAAGATAGCAAGTTCAAGGTCAGTCTGGCAGTTTAGCAAATCCCTGTCTCAAAGGGATGGAGCTTCGTGGAAGGAGTGCCCTGGGTTAAATCCTTGCACTGAAAACAAGCTTGATTCACATTTGAGGCCAATGTAGAAACTTACTATCTTCCACCTCCAGTTAAGGGGATTTTCCCCATGGCGACCGCTCTCTTACTCCAGGGCGCTCCAAAGGCAGGGCGGTGTGGACAGCAGACAGCTGGCCTGGAATCCATCGAGAGGATGGGTCGGTTCTCCCTTGGGCCGCTCCAGCGGGAGCGTACTCGCTCAAGCCCAAGTCGAGCACCAGCTTCCTGCTGGCCTCGTCAAACCTGTCGGGCACCTGGATTCCGTTTCCCACCGCACCCCTTGTGCAGTAGTCGCCCCATCCCGGGAGCTGCAGCTTTAGGCAGAAGAGAACGCAAAAAAAAAAAAAGAACACAAAGTGATTTACTTTGGGGCGGGGCCTGGCCCAGGGTTGCAAGAGGCAGGAGGACTGCACCCAGATTAGGGGCTGGCCTGCAGCCCTCCCTTGACTCGCTTGACATCAGTGGTAAATGGGCCTCCGGGGAAGGGGAAGCACATCTGGGCTCTGGCCGGCCCGCACGCCTGAAACCCGAGTCACCTTTCTGGTCTGAAGAGCTGCTAGTTGGAGCGCGCGCTCGTGTGTGTGTGTGTGTGGGGTCTGAAGAGCTGCTAATTGGAGTGCGAGCTGTGTGTGTGTGTGTGCGCGCGCGCGCGTGCTAGCCAATCGGAACCTGTATCCCAGGACGTCTTCAGTTGCTGGACAGTTTTCCTGAACGCCTGTGGGCAGCGTGCGGTAGAGCGCAAGGTTGCAGGGCGGGCTGGCTAGGCCCGGCCGGAAGGGGAGGAGGCTGAGGGTGTGCCTGGAGCGAGGGCGCTACCGCTTTGGGGAAAGCTGAGGGGTGCGGGGTGTTCCACGTTTGCTGGGCGGTCTCAGGACCTCTGCCGGAGTTCCCGCCGAATCCGCTGCAAACAGCTTTTCTTTCTAGTTTTCTCTGTAACCCTGTCACTTTTCTTTTGTACCGGGGATTGAACTCGGGACCTTGTACTTGCCAGGCAGGCTCTTACACCACTGAGCTGTATCCCCCGGCCCTTGAGGTCAGTTACTAAAGCTAAAAGCCTTTAAAGTTCTTCCAAGAAAGACCTAGATCATTTCGGCCAGGGCCAGGCAGCTGCTGCTGTCCCAGGCGAGACCTCCCCAGCTGCCGAGACCCTGCCCAGGTGCCGCCAGCCCGACGTGCCCCTGCCCTTGAAGCGCAGGGGATGCCGCTGGGGACATGCCCAGTCACCTCTTGAGCTGGGCCTGGGCTTGCAGGGCGGCCACGCCCTGTGCTCAGAACTAAAGCCTTTGGCCTCCCTCCTTCGTGGCAGGAAGGCTCCTGGAGGGTGTGGGGTGCCCCTGGCCCACCTCAGGCGGCTTGGGGATGTGGCTTCGGTGCCACACCCTGTTCCTCTGAGGGTCCTGAAAGGTTAGGGACGCGGCCGCCTGTTCTTGTCACTCCGTTCTGATCCGCCTGGCAGGCCTCCGGGTGCCCGTCATCTTATTCCGTCGGAATTCCTGGGATGCCCCAGGGCCCCGGGTGTCTGGAGGGACTGGCCTGGCCGGGGAGTGGTGCAGGCTCCTCTGGAATCCCTCCCGGGAGGCCGCCTGCCTGAGCAGGTGTGACTGGGCCGCCCGCCCTCTGCCCCTTTGCGTTCCGGGCTTCCTCAGGATCCCGAGGGCAGCGGGGACCTGTTGACTTTCCCTTTTTCACACAATGGCCTGGGCGGGCCCGGCCGGGGGGCTGGCTAGCGTTGCTGGCCGGGTCGGCTGGGGTGGAATGCGCTGCCTCCGCCCTCCCTGCCGCGGGCGGCCCGCCCTGCCTCGGCGCGGTCCCAGCGAAGCCTCTGCTGTCTCAGCCCTTTGCGGCCAGGCTGCTCTTCTGATCCGGGGAACGGGGCGGGCCCGAGGGCCCTGGAGCGGCCGCGCGGTTGGGGGAGGGACAGCGAGAGCTGGGGCTGCGTCGGGAAGGGGGCCGCCCAGGGCTGGGGACCCGGCCAGCTAGCGGACGCTGGCTGTCCTGCCTCGAGATACGGCTTCCCGGGACTCCACGAGTGGGGCTGAGTCACAGGGGTGCCTGCGGTGTTGGCTTCCCGCCCACGGTTGGGACAGACAGCCGACACACCCCCTTTTCCCACTCCTATAGTTGCTCCCTGTGGCCTGAGTCAGCCTCACAGAATGTACCTGGCAGGGCCCTCAGGCCTCCCACAGCCCCACATTTCACCTGTGAATGCGGGCTCGGGCTCGGGCTCGGGCTCAAGGGTGCCTCCTGCCCCCGCGCTTGTCACCTGTGCCCTAGCCCAGTACATCTGGGCCTGGGGAATGCGGGGGCACCCAAGGGCTCCCCCTCTGTAGTGCCGGAAGGGGCGAGGCGGGGCAGCTCGGGGTCTGGTGGGCCCAGGGCCCAGCCCAGGCGGGGCTGCCCTGTTGCGAGCTCAGCTATGCAGTGACTCAGGCCCGGCGGCCGCAGCCCTTCCTTCCCGCCCAACCCGCTCTCCTGCAGCTGGGCTTCGGAGCGGGGAGGGGGCGAGGAACCCAGGCAGTCTTCCATCCCCTCCCTTCCCGGGAGCCGGGGGCGGGCAGAGGAAGTGGATGGGACCGCAGGAAGGCTGACCCAGGGAGGGGGCGGAGAGTCGGCTGGGCGCGGCCGATAGCTCAATCCTGTTGCTCCGCGGCTCTGGTTTCCAGTGTGGCTACCCCGGAGCGGTCGGGCTCGGCCCGCCTGCGCTCTTCGATCTTCCCTCTCCGCCTTCCCTCTTTCCAGCCCCTCAGTCATTTCAGCCTGGGGTGCCGGTCCCGCTTTTCAGCCCCGGCACCCCTGCTTCCACCGGCCTACTGACCCCTCCACATCCCCTCCCAGCTTCGCGCGCGGTCCCTGTGCTTGTGGTCTCTGCGGGTTTCAGCCTGGGCTGTGCTGCGCCTGTAGAACCCGTGTGTCCGGGTGTCATGGGCCAGTTTCCCTCCTCGCCATGCAGGAACCCCTTGGACCCTGGAGGTCCAGTCTAGGCCGCCCCGCGGCACAGCTGGGGAAGGATGATTTTGACTCCCGATGTTTGATTAGGATGAAGAGTTTGGAGGGAGAGAGCTGCTTGGGGCAGACGTGAGTCCCGAGTCGCCCGGGAGACTGCTGTCTGGCTGGGGAACAGGATGGGTCGGGGTCGCCTCCTAGCCCCGTGCTGGCGAGGACCCGAGGTTGTCCCCAGAGTCCCCATAGCGCTAAGAGTCATTTCTGGACTTGGGAGGCAGCAGGTCATAAAGGGGAAGACCACGCAGGCTGCTCACTCTGCTTCCTGTCGCTTCTTTCCAGTTTCAAACAGATTATTACCTCGAACTGTCAGCCTACAGGCCTCGCAGCTACACGTAGATTTCAGGCGGGGAGGGGGGGAGGGGGGAGGAAGGGAATCCCCTGGCCAGGGGCCTGCCCAGAAGCTCGGGCAGTGGTTACCATGAAAACGGGCAAAATAGAACCAAACAGAGCCATGTTGCCTAGGAACAGAGAAGCTCAAGGTTCATCTCAAACACACCCCCGCTGATTTCAGGGAACCCAAAGGGAGCGTCACTCCTGGGGAAGTAGGGCTATCCCTGTGATGAGAATGCGCAGTACTCCCTGGAACTTGTGGGGACACCTGAGGGGTGCAGAGGGCTGGCCTGAGGGCAGGGGCAGCAGCAGAGGAGAGCCCTTGTTTATTTATTTATTTATTTTTATTTTTTTTTGGCGGAACCGGGGATTGAACTCAGATCCTTGCATTTGCCAGTCAAACGCTTATCCTACTGAGCCATCTCCCCAGCCCAAAGAGAGCCCTTGTTTAGTCAGAGTCCCAGAACGTGGAGAAGGGCACAGGCTTTCTTCACCATGTTAGGACAGGGGTACTCAGGCTGGCCTTGAGCTCACTTTGTATCCCAGGTTGGTCTCAAGCTGCAAGTATCCTGCCTCTGGGTGTCTTTAAAACGTGTGCCTGTGTGTGCCCATGAATGTGTCTGTGCACTCGTGTATGTGTGTGTGTGTGTGAGCCTCTGCACATGTGTGTGTACCTATGCATGTGTATCTGTGTGTCTACGTGAGCTTGTATGCACATGTGCATGTGTGCACACACAGTGACCCACAAGTGCAGTTGTTGTTCCTGGGGCTGGGAGTGCAGGCGCTGTGACTGTTAGGCATGCTCCTTGGATAGAGCCAGGTCTCTGGGGCCAGTTACACCTGGCATTCACTCTTCCTGGCTGCTGATGGTGACACATACCTGTAATTCCAGCCCTCTGGGAGGCCGAAGCAGAAAGATCACAAGTTTGGGCCCAGCCTGGGCAACTCAGTGACTTAGACCATATCTCAAAATAAAATATAAATAAGAAAGGCTTAATATGCAGCTCAACCCAAACGCCCTAAGTTTAAAAACCTGCGCCTGGCAGCTGGAAGTGTACAGTGGTACAACACAGGTACCGTGTGTGTGTGTGTGTGTGTGTGTGAGGGTTTGGTTACAGCATCACAAAACAAAAAAGCATTCCGGGAATGAAGTAAAAGCTGACTGCCGTCCACTGGGCCTCGAGTACAAGGGTGCATGTGTGCACGCACACACACGTACATGTACATGTTCAGGTACTCCCTCCTCTAGTGGGAATGCTGACCTTGGCTTTGCCCAGTGTGTTGAGACTCCCCTCACTGGGGAAAAAATAAGTCAGGGTGAAAACCACGATGCATACACCATTGGGTGGTCTACCCTGTGTGCGCGCGCGTGTGTTTCCATTGCCTGGCTGCCCTGGGCGTCCAGGTCTGCTCCAGTCTCAGGACAGTCTCCCTGTTGGTGACTTGGCCTCACCTTCCTTCACTTCTTTTTTTTTGGTGGAACCGGGCATTGAACTCAGACCCTTGCACTTGCTAGGGAAGTGCTTATTCCACTGAGCCATCTCCCCACCCCCATTCCTTCACTTCTAACAAGTTACTTATTTATTATTTATTTATGGCAGAACCAGGGATTGAACTGAGGCCCTTACGTTTGCCAGGCAAGCATTTATTCTACTGAGCCATCTCTCCGGCCCCTCACTTCTTTTTTTTTTTTTTTTTTTTTTGGCGGAACCGGGGATTGAACTCAGGCCCTTGTGCTTGCCAGGGAAGCACTTATTCTACTGAGCCATCTCCCCAGCCCAGGCCCCTCACCTCTAACAAGGACAGGGAAAACTTTGTGCTTTCAAGAAACAAGCAATTCTACGGCCAGGGAGGTAGCTCAGTGGCATGATTGCCTGCCTGGCAAATGTAAGATCCCGAGTTATATAAAAAAAGAAACAGGTGATTATTTATTTATTTATTTTGTACCGAGAATCAAACTCAGTAACACAAGCTTGTCAGGCAGGTGATGTGCCACTGAGCGACATCCCTGGGCCCAGGAACCATGTGATTCTTTCCCAATTTGAATCCTTTGGTAAGTGACATGTGGGGTCCTGGGGGAGGGGACTTACGGCTGCCTCTGGGTTATTTAAATTCCAAGGGCTCAGACCTGGGGGAAAAATAAGCAGTGGCTGGCTGGACACTGCTTAGCTTTGGGGAGGTCCTGGGTTTCTACTCTCGGCATGTAGCCCATGCTGGCATTGAGCTCATGGGTGATCCTCCAGCCTCAATCTGAGTGCTGGCATTACAGGCCTCTACTACCAAGTCCAAACCACAGTATTGAAAAACAAAAAACAAAACAAAACAAACAAAAACCCTGGAGCTCGAGGGAGGTATTGATTTTACTTTTAAGGGTCAGCAGGGAGGACTCAGCCTGTAGGAGAGCAGGCTACTTGGCCTCTATAACAATAAGTACTGCTCCCTGCCAGCTGCCCAGTGAGTTGGAAGCCTGGACTACACGGTGGGGAAAAATAGAAGAAATAAAAAACAGTGGGAAGACATTGATAAAGGAAACAACTGACTCTTAGTTTTTACTTTAAAAAAAAGGTCTCAAAATTTGGAAGTTTAGTTTCTCGGGCCCCGCAACCAACCGCACGAGTTGTCTCTCCCTTCCGTAATGGGGGGCTAGAAAAGGCGCAGAGCAAAGCGGAGAGAGGCTGCTTCTCGGACGTCCGGTCCGGGTTGCCCACAGGGCACTCGTGGGCCTGCGACGGGCTGCGCGGGGCCGTGGCTGTCCCTGCATGTCTGCGCGTCCGCAGGCCTGTGCCCCTCTGCACGTCTGCAGTGTGCACTCCGCGCGCCCTTGCTGCCCCAGCGTGCCTGCCCTGCCCGCGCTAACCCTGGGGGTAACTGGACCTGACCGGGCCGGGTTGGCGGGGCCTCCGCCACTGGTATTTTTAGCCGGTAAACATGTTTGCCATTTCGGAGGCCAGGGCCCACTCACGGGCTCGGGAGGAGGCGCTCGGCCTGGCTCCTGAGGGAGGGAGTGCGGGTTGGGCGGTGCACAGAGGACGCTGGGGGGAGCGCGGGGCGCGGCCGGCTGCGAGGACGAGGCCGCGGCCTAAGTTTTAAGCGTTTAATAAAATGAACGAGCAGCTGGAAGGGGCTGTGGGAACCGGCTGTAACCCGGGGGGCTCCGCGTCCTGCAGAGGAGTTAGGGGTAGCGGGCAACAGTGGGAGCCTGCGGGCAGAGGCCTGGCGGCAGGGGCTGCAAGGTCGCACGTCTGGGGTAGGGTTTGCGCGTGGGCCGCGGGTGTACTCGCCCCCGCCTGCACCCGGGCGCGGGGCCCCCAGCCTGGCCTCGCCCCTCGTGCCGCCGTCGTCCGGGGCGGGGC
>NW_004524855.1:565194-575889 GCF_000260255.1 Octodon degus
GCCCGCCGGGTACAAGAGCCGCCTGCGCGCGCTGGGCTTCGAGCCGCCCGCCCCGCCCGGCTGCGGACCGCGGAGCCAGATCCCGACCCATGGGCGCGCGGAGGCTGAGCCAGGTGAGAGTGCGCGGAGAGGGCCGCGGGCGGCCGCTGGACGCCCGGTGGGCGCCTTTTCTAGTCCCTTCCCCGACCCCGGCCCCGACCTGGACCCTAAGTCGCCGCCTTCCTGTCCAGCGCTCTCCGCACGGCAGGGTGGTGTCCCGCGCGGGGTCCGCGCTCCCCGAAGTTTTCAGGGCAGCCGCCACCCTCGCCTGGTCCCGAGTCCGGCCCTGTGGCCAGCCGCTGGCTGCCTGGTCCCCGGCGCTAGAGCTAAACTAAGTCTGCGCCCCGGGCCTGGTGGCGGCGTGGGGGTGGGGCGCGCGCGGACCCCGGCCCCTCCCGGCCGCCCGCCCCCCAGGAATGCGCGGTGACTAATTCAAACCAGACCGCGGGCGCGGGGCGGGGCAGTTATGTAAGCGCGCAGGACCCGGGCGGCCGACCCACGGGGGTCGGGAGCCCATGCGGAACCTGGCCGGGACCGCGACCGGTCCCGACCCCACGGGATGGCGCGGGCCTCCGAAGTGGCCGCCGTGAGCCCCTCGTGTGTGGGCGGGGCGCGGCCCAACACTGGGCGCTGAGGACTCCGCGCAGCGCCCTCGTCCCGCGAGTGGCTGTCGACGGCGCCCACGAAAGATTGTCCTGCGTTTTCAGGTGCCTGCAGCGCGTGGGGTCGCGAGGACTCTGGGGTGCGCGTGGCAGTGGCGAGCAGTGGCCAGGCTCGGGGACCCTGTCGGTTTGTTTCGGGGCGCGGCCCGGCACCGTCCCCACCCACGCGGCAGAGGGAAGTCCCCGCAGGGCGTGGTCCCTCCTGTCCCCAGCCGAAGGGTGGCTCCCTCTTCTGCAGAGGACCTCGGGACAGAGGGTCCCTGGTGGCGGCGAGTGCAGATTGGGGAGCACGGTAGCCTGGGGTGGGGTACACCTGTTTGCTGCGAGCTGCGGGTTGAAGCAGGTCTGAGAGGACCTAGGGCGGGCGGCGGCCAGTGTCGCAGGATGCGTGGGATCCCCGAAGCCCTGTCCCTGAAAGTGTATATAGGGACGCGGAACACGGGGGTGGGGGGGGAGCGTCCCGGGGCCACGTTCAAGCCTGGGGAGCTCCGACGTCTGCTTGAGCTGACCCCGCGGATACGACGGCCCCGTGCAGAGGTGGCTGAGGTCATGGTACGTCGGGCGGGGCTCGGGGCCAGTCTCTGGGTCTTAGCGAGGCTGCGGTGCAGGAGCGACGCCCGGCCGGGCCAAGCCTGAGAAGCTGGTTTGTGAGGTTGGGCAGAGCTAGGGGTGGGGAGTGTGTGGGCCTGGGTGTGGTCACTCCTTCTTCGGAGCTTGGGAACTGCCTGGGGACAGATAGGCAGACCGGGAGAGCGAGTCCCGGCTCCGAGCCGTCCCTGTGGGCAACACTGAGGTTTGAAGAGTGGGCGCGTGGAGGAGTGGCAGGGCAGTGGCCCATGGAGGCTCTTGGCTTTGGCTCCCGGGTCCTACGAGTCTCTAGGCGGCCCCAGCAGTCCTTGCGCTCCCTGGAATGTGGGGGCACAGGAAGGCTCCAGGGATCCCCCCCCCCCGCAGGCCCAAATCACACTGCGACTGGAGCTGGTGTCTTCGTCTGGTCACTGTATGTCTCAGGGATGAATGACTGTGACCCTGAGACCCCGCCACCGCCCAACTCCCGGTTTGTGATTGGGGTGAGGCTTATGCACCGCCCGGAGAGAGTGTCCCGCACGGTGTGCGTCTTCTCGTGGTCACCCTGGGCTGGAGGTGGGCGGTAGCCATTTGCTCGGCCTGGGTACGTGCGTCCGGTGACTGCAGAGAGTGAAGGGTTTCTCAGGACTGGGAGGGGCAGGTGCAAGATTGCGGAGCTTTGGGGAAAGGAGGCGCCTGGAGCTGTAGGCCTGGGTTGTGGGGGACCCACGGGCTGCTGCACTGGCGCGGACTAGCCGCTGGGGGCGAGCGTGGGGCGTTCCAAGCCAGGCTAGGGTGGGACACCAGACAGGATCACAGCTGTCCTGGACCCCGGTGCTGGCAGAGCTCCGTCTACCCTCGCACTGGGTGTCCCTGACCCCATGGTCCTGGAGAGGTCCAGCCGTCAGAGACTTGACCAGGCATGGGGGATTCCACTGGCTCCGGCCCTGAGGTCCCCGGGCTGTCTCAAGCGGGTAGGTGGTGGGAGTCCCTTGGGCCAGGGATAGGCAGGGCTGGAAGTGAGTCCCTGCTGGGGCCTTAGAGCAGGAAGCTGGGCCGGTTGTTGAGGTGGACAGGACAGGTGACATGAGCTCGGGCCGGCCCAGGGAACCCCGGGCAACAGGTGTCTGGGATCTGGCCAAGGTACTGCTGTGGGTCTGCTGGGCAGGAGTGGGCTGGGGGTTGGTGTGTCTGCGTGTTGGAGCATTTCCCAGACGTCTCCCAGCCTTTTCTAGAGTTTCTTGTGATCTTTGCTGGTCGTGGTCATGGTTATTGGAGGTGAGCCATCTGGAAGTGAGCACACTGAGGTGTGCCATCCCTGGGGAGCTGAGTGTGGACTTGGGACACCCTGGATCTAGACCTGGGGGTCTGGGACCCCCTCCCTTCTGTTCAGTTTCTGGGCGTCCTGTGGTGTGTGCTTCTGCCCTCTGTTTCTTTGTCTGGGTGAATGCTGTTCAACTTCATTTTCACCAGGTCATGTCACTTCAGGTCTTTCCTTCCTTTGAGGTCCTAGTTCTCCCTTGCAGGGCTGCTGGGCTAGGGGTGAGGCCCTGGCACAGATGTGGCCAGCACAGGGCCTTTTGCCCATAGTGTTCTGTGGCTTCTTGTCAGCATGAGATGTGTGTGCTATGAGGTTTTTAGGTGTGTGTGGTGTGTAGAGTAGAGCTTGTGGTGTATGTGGAGTGTGTGGTATGTAGAGTGGTGTTTTCGGTGTGGAGTGTACACTGTGGAGTATGACGTGCAGTGTGGTGTGTAGAGTAGAGCATGTGGTGTACATGGCGTCGGTGGTATGAGGTGCTCAGTGTGGTGGGGTGTGTGGAGTGTGACATGCGGCATGAGCTCCTCCAGGCACGTGTGCCCTTTCGCTCTTGCTCCTCGTGCCAGGGTGGTCCAAGCGTGGACTGCTGCCCTGTCCTGTGGTCTTGTGCTGTGCATGGGGCTCCTGAGTGGCAGCCCGGGTAGGGATAGCTTCTCCCTCTGTAGCCTTGTGGAGTGAGCTTGTGTCTGTCGCTGGGCGGCACCTTCCTCTGTCTCCTGGGTGGAGCCCATGGCGTCTTGCTGTTGCTGTGCTAGTGGGTTTGGGGTGTGGGGGTTTCGGTTCCTTTGCCTTCAGCTGCAGGGCAGGAGGAGCTGCTCCTTGCGGGGTGAGAGCCTGCACTCTCTGGAAATCACTTTGTGTGGAAGACTTCTTTCTGCACTTGGCCTCCGGCAGCTCTAATGGCACCTTTCCCAGCTCAGGCACTCCCTTTGCAGGTCGGGGCCAAAGCATCTGTCCTGGGTGTCATTTGTCTGTAAGGTCTAGGGCTGTGCTCTTCATTCCCCCCCACCCCCCGGGACGTTGTCATCCAGGGGTTCTGGGCCCTGTGTCTGGCCCACAGCCTCCTTCGAGGGTCTCTTCCCAGGTCAGGCTGGGAGTGCTGCCCAGTGGCCCTGTAAGCACCTTGATTCCTTGCAGTCCGGACTCAGGCCTCAGCTGGAGAGGGGC
The DNA here is from genome assembly GCF_000260255.1 of Octodon degus. Taxonomy (NCBI): domain Eukaryota; kingdom Metazoa; phylum Chordata; class Mammalia; order Rodentia; family Octodontidae; genus Octodon; species Octodon degus. The sequence continues at coordinate 568,948 of NW_004524855.1, forward strand.
AGGACGAGGAGGGAAGGTGTGAACTGCTGCAGGCTGGGGCCTGGCCACCATGGCCTGTCTCCACATCTGCCCCGCCATGTCAACTTCCTCTGGGGCCAGGTCCGTGGAGTGCTGTGGTCCCAGATCCCCAGTCCGAGTTCAGGGTTTGGGCTAAGCTGGACATCACCTTCTGTGCCCTGGAGCTGCACTGCTGGTGACTCGGTGGGAGGAGGGGCCTTGTGGATGTTGGACTTTGTCCCTGTGGTTGGGGGGGGCCTCCTTGGGTGTGGCTTCACATCCTTTCCTGCTGGACAGGGTCCTCTCCCTGGGATGACACTGTTTCCTCTTGGGAGGTCAGACTCTCCTGGCTGTGCTGAGGTGGGGTCTGCCTGAGGCTTTGCACTGAGTTGTAGCCCCAGCCACCATTTTTTTTGTGGGGATTCAAACTCAGGACCTTTTTAGTGCTACACTCTAAGCCTTTGTTTTTTTTTTTTTTTTTTTTTTGTGGACCGGGGGATTGAACTCAGGCCTTTGCGCTTGCCAGGGAAGCGCTTATTCCACTGAGCCATCTCCCCAGCCCGTGCTAAGCCCTTTGAGACAAGTTTCACTATGGAGTTTAGGCTGGCCTTGAACTTGCAGTGATCCTCCTGCCTAAGCCTCCCCAGTGCTGGGATTATAGGCATGTGCTAACACACCCAGCTTTCCCAGCCAACTTTAAACACTTTCAGAGATTGAGGCTGGTCTGAATTGGCCATCCTGGGGCTGGGGATTTGGCTCAGCGGTAGAATACTTGCCTAGCAAGCTGGAAGCCCTGGGTTGGTCCTCAGCTCCAAAAACAAAAAATAAAGCTCTCCTAAAAAAAGAAAAAAAATTCAATCAAAAAAATACAGTAGGGCTGGTGAGATGGCTCAGTGGTCTAAAGCACCTACTTAGAACAAGTTTAGCAAAGCACAGGGACCGGGGTTCAATCCCCCAGCACCACATGCCAGCCAGCCCCGCCCCCTGGTGGGCTGAGCTGGCCACACACACACAAATAAAATTTAAAAAATAAATAAATAAATAAATACAATCATTATTATTAAAAAAAAATACAGTAAAATGAATTGGCCATCCTTCGGCCTCAGCCCCCTAGAGTGCTGGGCTCAGATTCCAGCACCCTGAACTTTGTCTCCTGGGGTGGTTCACTCCCCTCTGGAAGGTTCTGAGCCTGTCACTTGCAGAACATTTTGTTCACGACAGGCTCTGAGGGCTGTCCCCTCCACCCCCGCATACAGCTGCCCTTGATGACTTGTGCAGGCTGCTCACATGCTGTTCAGAGCTGGGTAGCGGTGTCTGTCCCCGGCCAGGGTCCTTTTCAGAGTCCAGCATGTTGCAGGGAGTGTGGGTGGGGTCTAGGCATTGTGAGCAGCACCTGCACAACTCTTTAGGTGAGAATGTGATGGCTTGGCTGTCATTTGGCATGGTGGCTAGAGGTTCTGCTCTCCCCAGGATGTCCCCCTCTCTTGATCCTGAGGACTCCAGCTAGAGACACTGGGGTGGGGATCCCAGCAGCTCTGCACAGCCTGTGGTTCCTGAGCAGTGCCCCATGGAGTCTTTGGTGGTGGCCTGAGGACTGTGCTCTTACAGTTCCTCTATCTACAAGGGAGCCCCTATTGGCTCATTTTGGGGATGCGGGAATGGTTTCAGGGAGAATCTGTTTTGGCCAGCCTTTAGGACGGCCGTGTAGCCAGAATGGGGTGGGAGCTAGGTATTCTCTGAACCGTGGCCATCGTGGCTGGGCTGGTAAGTCCTTGGTGGCAGCTCTCACTGTGAACTTGCTCCCTAGGCTTTGTGACTGATTCTGAAAACAGAGGCTGCGCAGGGAGTGAGGACGAGGGGCGGGCTTCCAGCCACATCTGCTCAGGATCTGGACCTGCCGAGGTCAGCAGGGCACCTGGAGGCTGGCCCAGGGGAGGGGCAGGGCACCTGGCAGGTAAATGGAGAGTGGTCCAGGATCCTTACCTGTGCCTCATCCACCCCTCAGATGGAGAAGGAGGAGGAGACCACGCGGGAGCTGCTACTGCCCAGTTGGCAGGGCAGTGGCTCTCATGGGCTGACCATTGCGCAGAGGGATGGTGGCGTGTTTGTGCAGGAGGTGCAGCAGGACTCCCCTGCCGCCCGCACTGGTGTGGTCCAGGAGGGTGAGTGGAGGGTACAGGCGCTAGAGGGGCGGGAGGGGGTGGTGGGTAGGGCCGTGGTTCCTATCCCTCTGCGGGGCAGGCATGGTAGTTGCCCAGTCCTGAGCTTAGTTTCTTTGTGCTAAAACTGGGCTTCCTGCTGGGACTGTGATGTGGCTCCTGGCCTGTGGGCTTGACTGGGTCATTGCTCACTATTTAGGGGACCAGATTGTGGGTGCCACCATCTACTTTGACAACCTGCAGTCTGGGGAGGTGGCGCAGCTGCTGAGCACTGTGGGCCGCCACACTGTTGGCCTGAAGCTGCACCGCCCGGGCGACCGCTCCCCCGAGCCTGGCCAGGCCTGGTCGCACGAGTCTGTGGGCTTCCGCAGCCCTGAGGTGGTTCTGGTGAGTACCAAGGTTGTACCTACAGGCACTTTCTTGGCTTCGCTTTCTCTGTGCTCCCCAGCCCCTCCCTATCAGTTCCTTCTACTTGCTACCCCACAGGGCAGACTTTTTCCCCAGTCTCCTTAGCACACCCTGCAGCAACAGCAGCCACATAGCCTGGGTCCGGTGACGACGGGGAGGGTATGGCTTTGCAGGTGGCACTCGCCTGTGGCCCTAGGCAGTGTTGTCCGTGAGTTCGAGGCTGCAGCCCTGGACTTGTGGGGATGCACTGTGACCCTTCTGTAGGCTGTTTGTGGGACAGGTGGGCTGTGGTTAAGGTGTGGGTGCCAAGCCCAGCGCCTGACTCTGGCTCTGCACAAGTGTTTCAGTGTGTGAAGGCCTGGGGGCTCTTGCTGCTGCTGCTGCTATGTGTGTGTGGGTGGGTGGGGTGAGGTCTTGCTGTGCAGTTCCAGCTTTCCTTGACCTTGGCAGTCCTCCTGCTGCCTGGGTCTGATTGCTGAGACGATAAGCCTTGTGTGCTACACCGGGCTGTGCTCACCACAGTGTGGGGCCCACAGAGTAGAGCTGCTCTCCACTGTCCCCAGATGATTCTGCTTAGGTGGCTATTGCCTTGGGGGTCTGCCCCATGGGGAAGGGGTCCCTGGTTCTCTGGGATGTAGCACTGTGTCCATGGCAGCTGAGGAGGTTTTCTGCAACCTGTGCCTGGTGTGTCTCTGCAGAGTGGGGATGATGAGGAGTACCAGCGCATCTACGCCACCAAGATCAAACCGCGGCTGCGGGCAGAAGAGGAGGTGGCCCTGGACCCTGGGGAGACCCAGAGCCGCACTATCACTGTTACCAGGAGGGTCACTGCCTACACTGTGGACGTCATTGCTCCGGAAGGAGCCAAGGATATTGACATCAGCAGCCCTGAGTTCATGGTCAAGATTCCGAGACATGAGGTGACTGAAATCTCCACGGTGGATGTGGAGACCAGGCCTGGAAAGATGGTGGTCAATCTGCCCTCAGGGTTAGAGCTCCAGGGTTCTGGCACCTCAAAAGTCCAGGTCTCCATGCCAGAAGTCCAGGAAGGGAGCCCGGGTATCAGTGTTAGTGTGAAGGGCTTGGACTCAGGTGACAAGGCAGCTGTCTGTGTTCCTTCAGGGAATGTCCCCTGTTCTGTGGGAGCTGGGGCAGCAGAGGCAAATGATGGCAAAGTTAAAATTCCTAACTTGAAGGTGCCTAAGTTTGGGGTTTTGCCAGGGCCTGAGGGCCAGATATCAGGGGGTAGTGGGTCCAGTGTGGCCATCCAGAGTCCACACATGGATATCAGTGTCTCAGGGATGGAAGGGAAGCTGCAGGATTTCCAAGTCCCTGCACTGTCCCTTGAGGGCAAGCTAGGCCTAAAGGGGACCAAGCCACAGGGTAGTACTGGAGTGGACATCTCTGCCCCCCAAATTGAGGGTGGGGTCACAGGTCCCCCCATGGATGTGCCAGCCCCTAGTGTTGGTATGCATGTGCCCATGGTGAAGGGACCTTCATTCTCCACGCCCACTCTAAAGGCAGAGGGACCTGACCTTGATGTGACATTGTCCACAGGGGAAGTGACTCTTTCAGGGGTCTCTGGGGGTGTCAGTCTGCCTGAGGTTGCTCCTGGTGGGCTGGAAGTAAAGATGAAGGGTGCCAAGGAAAAGACTCCTGAAATGATTGTGCAGAAACCCAGAATCTCCATGCAGGATGTGGATCTGAGCCTCAGGTCCCCCAGACTGAAAGGAGACATTAAAGTTTCTGCTCCTGAGGTAAAAGGTGAAGGAAAGGGCTCCCAAGTGGCCCTGAAAGGCTCCAGAGTGGACATAGAGGCACCGAGCATGGAGGGGGCCTTGTCAGGCCCCAAGCTTGGTGGTCCTGTGGGGAAGACATGTAGGATCTCCATGGCCGATGTGGACTTGAATGTCGCTGTGCCCAGAGCAAAAGGTGGTAAGGATGTCACATTCCCAAAAGTAGATGTGAAGGTCGGGGTGCCTGAAGCTGACACCAGAGGTCCTCGAGTGGATGTCAGTGGCTCAGATGTGGAGCTTCGTGACCCAGAATGGAACCTGAAGATGCCTTCAGCCAGCATTCTAGGAATCAAGGGGGAAGCGCCATGTGTGGACATAGCTGTCCCTAAAGGGAATGTCAGTGTTCCAGGGCCGAAGGTCAGTGTGGAAGTGCCAGGTCTCCACGTGGAGGATCTCGGAGGCAAACTTAGGGGTCCCAATAGCAAGCTGCCTGAAGTGAGCTTGAAGACACCTCAGGTCTCTGTGCCTGGTGTAGATGTGTATGCTAAAGGAACAAAGGTGAAAGGTGAATGTGGTACAGTGGTACCAAAGCTTGAAGCAGAGGTGCAAGGCCCCGATGTGGATGTTCACAGCTCAGACTGGCATCTAAAGATGTCCAAGGTGAAGATGCCCAAGTTCAGCGTGCCTGGCTTCAAAGCAGAGGACCCTGAGGTGGATGTACACCTGCCTAAGGCCGATGTAGACATTTTTGGGCCCAAGGTAGAGGTTGGTGCTCCAGATACGAGCCTTGAGGGGCGAGATGTGAAATTCAAAGGACCAAAGTTTAAAATGCCAGAAATGAACATCAGAGCTCCCAAAATCTCCATGCCAGATGTGGACTTACACTTGAAAGGTCCTCATTCAAGGGGAGAATATGATGTCACAGCACCAGGTGTTGAGGGTGACATTAAAGTACCTGATGTTGAACTTAAAATGGCCAAAGTAGACATTGATGTCCAAGATGTAGAAGCTCAGGGCCCAGACTGGCACTTAAAGATGCCCAAGATGAAAATGCCCAAGTTCAGCATGCCTAATGTCAAAGCACAGAGTCCAGAAGTCAGTGTGAACCTGCCCAAGGCCAGCATAGAGATCTCAGGCCCCAAAGTGGAGGTTGGAGCCCCAGAAGTAAATGTTGAAGTCCCTGAAGGGAAGCTGAAGGGGCCTAAGCTTAAGATGCCAGAGATGAACGTCAAAGCCCCCAAGATCTCCATGCCTAATGTGGATTTGCATATGAAAGGTGCAAAGGCAAAGGGGGAATATGATGTTACAGTGCCAAAGCTGGAGGGCAACCTGACAGGCTCCAAGGTAGATGTTAGTGCTCCAAATGTAGATCTTCATGGCCCGGATTGGAGCTTGAAAATGCCCAAGATGAAAATGCCCAAGTTCAGCATGCCCAGTATGAAAGGAGATGTTGCAGAAGTTGATGTGAATCTGCCCAAAGCTGATTTAGACATTTCTGCACCAAAGGTAGATCTTAGTGCCCCAGATATTAGCCTCGAAGGGCCAGAAGGGAAGTTGAAAGGCCCAAAGTTTAAGATGCCAGAGATGCACTTCAAAGCTCCAAAGATGACCCTACCTGATGTTGCAATGGATGTTAAAGGACCTAAAATAAAAGGGAATCTAGATATATCTTCATCAGATATAGAGAGTGAGATGAAAGTTCCAGATGTGAACCTAAAGGGGCCCAAGGTAGATACTGATGCTCCAGATGTGGATGTGAAAGGCCCAGACTGGCACCTGAAGATGCCAAAGATGAAAATGCCCAAGTTCAGTATGCCAGGCTTCAAAGCAGAGGGCCCGGAGGTGGATGTGAAGCTGCCCAAGGCCGACATTGATGTCTCAGCGCCCGAGGTGGACATTGATGTTCCTGATCTGAATATTGAAGCTCCAGATGCAAAAGTGAAGGGCCCCAAGTTCAAGATGCCTGAGATGAACATCAAGGCCCCCAAGATCTCCATGCCTGATGTGGACTTACACCTGAAAGGACCAAGAGTCAAGGGGGACGTGGATGTGACCATGCCACAAGTAGAAGGTGAGGTGAAAGTTCCAGATGTGGACCTCAAAGGTCCCAAGGTGGACATTGATGTTTCAGATGTGGATGTGAAAGGCCCAGACTGGCACTTGAAGATGCCAAAGGTGAAAATGCCAAAGTTCAGCATGCCCGACTTCAAAGCAGAGGGCCCTGAGGTGGATGTGAACTTACCCAAGGCCGACATTGACATCTCAGCACCCAAGGTGGACATTGATGTTCCAGACTTGAATATGGAAGGGCCAGATGCAAAAGTGAAGGGCCCCAAGATCACGATGCCTGAGATGAACATCAAGGCCCCCAAAATCTCTATGCCTGATGTAGACTTACACCTGAAGGGACCCAAAATGAAGAAGGAAATCGAAGGTGAAATGAAAGTTCCAGATGTGGAGCTCAAAGGGCCCAAGGTTGACATTGAAGGCCCCAAGATGGACACTGATGTTCCGGATGTGGATGTGAAAGGCTCAGACTGGCACTTGAAGATGCCTAAGGTGAAAATGCCCAAGTTCAGCATGCCTGGCTTCAAAGCAGAGGGCCCTGAGGTGGATGTGAACCTGCCCAAGGCCGACATTGA
>NW_004524855.1:577629-581123 GCF_000260255.1 Octodon degus
GTGAAAATGCCCAAGTTCAGCATGCCTGGCTTCAAAGCAGAGGGCCCTGAGGTGGATGTGAACCTGCCTAAGGCTGACATTGACGTCTCAGTGCCCAAGGTGGACATTGATGTTCCTGATGTGAGTATTGAAGGTCCAGATGCAAAACTGAAGGGCCCCAAGTTCAAGATGCCTGAGATGAACATCAAGGCCCCCAAGATCTCCATGCCTGATATGAACTTACATCTGAAAGGGCCTAAAGTGAAGGGCGACATGGACGTGACTATGCCCAAAATAGAAGGTGAAGTGAAAGTTCCAGATGTGGACCTCAAAGGTCCCAAGGTGGACATTGACATTCCAGATGTGGATGTGAAAGGCCCAGACTGGCACCTGAAGATGCCCAAGATGAAAATGCCCAAGTTGAGCATGCCTGGCTTCAAAGCAGAGGGCCCTGAGCTGGATGTGAACTTACCCAAGGCCGACATTGACATCTCAGCACCCAAGGTGGACATTGAAGGCCCTGATGTTAGTATTGAAGGACCAGATGGAAAGCTAAAAGGTCCGAAGTTCAAGATGCCTGAGATGAACATCAAGACCCCCAAGATCTCCATGCCCCATATGGATTTACACCTGAAAGGGCCCAAAGTCAAGGGGGACGTGGACTTGACTGTGCCAAAGGTAGAAGGTGACCTCAGTGGCCCTGAAATTGATATCAAAGGCACCAAAGTGGATGTGAATGTTCCAGATGTAGATGTGAAAGGCCCAGACTGGCACCTGAAGATGCCAAAGGTGAAGATGCCCAAGTTCAGCATGCCCGGCTTTAAAGCAGAGGGCCCTGAGGTGGATGTGAACCTGCCTAAGGCTGACATTGACATCTCAGTGCCCAAGGTGGGCATTGATGTTCCAGACGTGAATATCGAAGGTCCAGATGCAAAATTAAAGGGCCCCAAATTTAGGATGCCGGACGTGAATATCAAAGCTCAGAAGATCTCTATGCCAGATGTTAGTTTGCATTTGAAAGGTCCAAAAGCAAAAGGAGATTATGATGTTACTGTTCCAAAAGGAGGAGAGATAAAAACTCCTTCTGCTGACATCAAAGGGCCAAAGGTGGACGTTGATGTTCCACATGTGGATGTGAAAGGCGCCGACTGGCACTTAAAGATGCCGAAGGTGAAAATGCCCAAGTTCAGCATGCCTGGCTTCAAAGCAGAGGGCCCTGAGGTGGATGTGAAACTGGCCAAGGCCGACATTGATGTCACAGTACCCAAGGTGGACATTGAAGGCCCTGATGCGAATATTGAAGGTCCAGAGGGAAAACTAAAGGGTCCTAAGTTCAAGGTTCCCAGCATGAATATACAGACACATAAAATCTCTATGCCTGATGTTGGGCTTCATTTGAAAGCTCCTAAACTGAAACCTGATATGGATGTTTCCCTTCCAAAAGTAGAAGGAAACTTGAAAGGTCCTGAAGTTGAGCTGAAAGCCCCTAAACTAGACGTAGACATTGGTGATGTTGAAACTGAATGTCCAGATGCAAAGTTGAAAGGGCCAAAATTCAAGATGCCAGACATGCACTTCAAAGCACCCAAGATCTCCATGCCTGATGTGGATTTACATCTGAAGGGTCCCAAAGTCAAGGGCGACATGGACGTGACTATGCCACAAATAGAAGGTGAAGTGAAAGTTCCAGGTGTGGACCTCAAAGGGCCCAAGGTGGACATTGACGTTCCAGATGTGGATGTGAAAGGCCCAGACTGGCACATGAAAATGCCGAAGGTGAAAATGCCCAAGTTCAGCATGCCCGGCTTCAAAGCAGAGGGCCCTGAGGTGGATGTGAACTTACCCAAGGCCGACATTGACATCTCAGCACCCAAGGTGGACATTGATGTTCCTGATGTGAATATTGAAGGTTCAGATGCAAAAGTGAAGGGCCCCAAGTTCAAGATGCCTGAGATGAACATCAAAGCGCCCAAGATCTCCATGCCTGACATTGATCTTAACCTGAAAGGGCTAAAAATGAAGGGTGATGTGGATGTCTCTCTGCCCAAAATGGAAGGTGACCTCAAGGGCCCTGAGGTTGACATCAAGGGCCCCAAAGTAGATGTAAATGTTCCAGATGTGGATGTGAAAGGCCCAGACTGGCACTTGAAGATGCCAAAGGTGAAAATGCCCAAGTTCAGCATGCCTGGCTTCAAAGCAGAGGGCCCTGAGGTGGATGTCAGTCCACCCAAGGTTGACATTGATGTCTCAACACCCAAAGTAGACATTGATATTCCTGATATGGATGTGGAAGGACCAGAAGGAAAATTGAAAGGCTCCAAATTTAAGATGCCGAAGTTAAATATCAAAGCTCCTAAGATGTCAATGCCAAATGTAGACTTAAATTTAAAGGCCCCACATCTGAAAGGAGAGATAGATGCTTCTGTCTCTGAATTGGAAGGTGACCTCAAGGGTCCAGAAGTTGATTTCAAAGGCCCCAGTGTGGATGTGGGGGTGCCTGATGTTGATCTGCAGTGTCCTGATCCAAAGTTGAAAGGGCCTAAGTTCAAGATGCCAGATATGCATTTCAGGGCCCCCAAGATCTCCATGCCTGATGTGGACTTACACTTGAAAGGCTCCAAAGTCAAGGGGGACGTGGATGTGACTGTGCCAAAATTGGAAGGAGATTTGAAAGGGCCCAGTGTGGATGTGGAGGTGCCTGATGTTGATCTGCAGTGTCCTGATGTGAAATTGAAAGGTTCCAAGTTCAAGATGCCAGACTTACACTTGAAGGCCCCCAAGGTCTCTATGCCTGATGTTGATTTAAACTTAAAGGGACCTAAAATCAAAGGAGACATAGATGTTTCTCCTCCAAAGCTAGAGGGAGAATTAAAGGGTCCTGCATTGGATATCAAAGGCCCCAAATTGGATGCTGATATGCCAGATGTAGCTGTGGAAGGCCTAGATGGGAAATGGAAAAGTCCGAAGTTTAAGATGCCAGACATGCACTTTAAAACTCCCAAAATTTCCATGCCAGACATCGATCTACACTTGAAGAGTCCCAAGATGAAGGGTGAGATGGATATAGATGTTCCCAAGTTAGAAGGAGAGCTCAAAGGGCCACACGTGGACATTAGTGGTCAAGATACTGACATTGAAGGACCAGAGGGCAAATTGAAACATTCTAAGTTGAAGATGCCTGAAATGCATCTCAGAGCCCCTAATATTTCTATCCCTGATGTTGGCCTACAATTGAAAGGATCCAGTATCAAGGCTGATGCAGATGTGTCTGGACCTGAAGTAGAAGGTAAAATTGAAATACCAGATGTAGACTTAAAGGGCCCCAAAATAGATGTAAATATTCCAAATGTCCATGGAACAGACTGGCACCTGAAGATGCCTAAGGTGAAAATGCCGAAGTTCAGCATGCCCAGTTTCAAAGCAGAGGGCCCTGAGGTGGAGTTGAACATGCCCAAGGCCGACATTGACGTCTCAGTGCCCAAGGTGGACATTGAAGGCCCTGATGTTAACATTGA
>NW_004524855.1:582502-583949 GCF_000260255.1 Octodon degus
TGAAAATGCCCAAGTTCAGCATGCCTGGTTTCAAAGCAGAGGGCCCTGAGGTGGATGTGAACTTACCCAAGGCCGACATTGACATCTCAGCACCCAAGGTGGACATTGAAGGCCCTGATGTTAGCATTGAAGGACCAGAAGGAAAGCTAAAAGGTCTGAAGTTCAAAATGCCTGAGATGAACATCAGTGCTCCCAAGATCTCCATGCCAGATTTGGATCTTAATCTTAAAGAACCTAAAATGAAAGGAAATATAGATGTCTCATTTGCAAATGTGGAGGCTGATTTGGAGGGGCCGACACTTGACTTAAAGGGCCCAAAGTTAGATGTCGACGTTCCAGATGTTGACATTAGTAGCCCAGAGGGCAAATTAAAAGGACCAAAATTGAAGATACCTGACATGCACATCAACATGCCCAAGATCTCTATGCCAGATATTGACTTGAATTTGAAGAGCTCATCAGTGAAGGATGATGTTGCTATATCTGGTCCCAAATTGGAGGGTGACATCAAAACTCCTAAGTTGGATGTGAAGGCTCCAGATCTGGACGTTTCTGGGCCTAAAATCAATATGGAAGGCAAGTCAAAGAAATCTCGTTTTAAGCTTCCCAAATTTAATTTTTCTGGCTCAAAAGTTCAGGCACCTGACGTAGATGTCAAAGTTAAAAAGCCAGATGTTGATGTATCTTGTCCAAAATTTGATATTAATGCTCCTGATGTTGAAGTCCAAGGAAAAGTGAAAGGATCCAAGTTCAAAATGCCTTTCCTGAGCATTTCATCACCGAAAGTGTCTATGCCTGACGTAGAGCTAAATTTGAAAGGTCCTAAAGTCAAAGGGGACTTAGAGGTTGCGGGCCCTACATTGGAAGGAGAGATTAAAGTTCCAAATGTGGATATACACACACCGCAAGTCCATCTGAATGCACCTGATACAGATGCCCACAGTCCTGAGTGGCACCTCAAAATGCCCAAAATGAAAATGCCCAAGTTTAGCGTGTCTGGCCTCAAAGCAGATGGGCCTGATGTGGCTATGGATATGCCAACAGAAGATATCAACATAGGAGGTCTTGGTCTGAATATTGAGGGCCCAGATGTCAATGTGGAGGGACCAGAGGGAAGTTTAAAAGGACCCAAATTCAAAATGCCTGAGATAAACATCAAAGCTCCCAAGATCTCCATGCCTGATGTCAACTTAAATCTGAAAGGCACAAAGGTGAAAGGTGATGTGGACGTTTCTCTTCCCAAAATAGCAGGAGATCTGCAGGGGCCTGAAGCTGACATTAAAGGCCCCAAAATGGACATGAATGTTCCAGACATGGATATTCAGGTTCCTGACTGGCACCTGAAGATGCCAAAGGTGAAAATGCCCAAGTTCAGCGTGCCTGGCTTGAAAGCAGAGGGCCCTGAGGTGGATGTGAACCTGCCCAAGGCCGACATTGACATCTCAAC
>NW_004524855.1:585900-604595 GCF_000260255.1 Octodon degus
GTTCCCAAGGTGGACATTGACATCTCAACACCCAAGGTGGACATTGAAGGCCTTGATGTTAACATTGACGGACCAGAAGGAAAGCTAAAAGGTCCGAAGTTGAAGATGCCTGAGATGAACATCAGTGCTCCCAAGATCTCCATGCCTGATGTGGACTTTCACCTGAAAGGGCCCAAAGTCAAGGGGGACATGAATGCCACCGTGCCCAAAGTGGAAGGTGACCTCCAGGGCCCAGAATTTGATATCAGGGGTCCTGGTATGAGCATTGATGCTCCTGATGTCAGTATTGAAGGTGGAGAAGGAACATTAAAAGGGCCCAAATTTAAAATGCCAGCAATGCACATCAAAGCCCCCAAGATTTCCATGCCGGACTATGATTTAAATCTCAAAGGACCAAAAGCAAAGGGAGATGTTGCTTTTTCACTACCTAAAGTGGAAGGTGATCTGAAGGGGCCACAGGTGGACATTGAAGGACCTGAAGGCAAACTGAAAGCTCCTAGATTTAAGATGCCTGATGTCCATTTCAAAACCCCACAGATCTCTATGAATGACATTGACTTGAACTTGAAAGGACCTAAGCTAAAGGGAGATGTGGGTGTTTGTGTTCCTAAACTAGAAGGAGATCTGGAAAGCCCTCAGGTAGAGATGGACATTCAGGGTCCAGAAGGAAAACTGAAGGGCCCGAAGTTGAAGGTACCTGACTTGCACCTCAAGGCCCCCAAGATCTCCATGCCTGAGGTTGACCTGAATCTGAAGGGTCCAGCATTGAAGGGTGATGTGGACATATCTCTGCCAAAAGTGGAAGGTGACCTCAAGGGCCCTGAAGTTGACATCAAAGGTCCCAGAGTGGACCTTGATGTTCCAGATGTGGATGGGAAAGGCCCAGACTGGCACTTGAAGATGCCAAAGGTGAAAATGCCCAAGTTCAGCATGCCCGGCTTCAAAGCAGAGGGCCCAGAGGTGGATGTGAACCTGCCCAAGGCCGACATTGATGTCTCGACGCCCAAGGTGGACATTGATGTTCCTGATGTGAATATAGAAGGTCCAGATGCAAAAGTGAAGGGCCCCAAGTTCAAGATGCCTGAGATGAACATCAAGGCCCCCAAGGTCTCCATGCCTGATATTGACCTAAGTTTGAAAGGACCTAAAGTGAAAGGAGATTTTGATGTGTCTGTCCCTAAGGTTGAAGGTGCTCTCCAATGCCCTGAAGTTCAACTTACGGGACCAAGTCTCGATTTTGAAGGACCTGCTGCCAAACTCAGTGGCCCTAACTTGAAGATGCCGTCACTGGACATAGCTGCTCCTAAAGTAACTGTTCCCGATGTGGATTTGCACCTGAAGATGCCCAAAATTGGAGTTTCTGGTCCCAAGTTAGAAGGTGGTGAAGTAGACCTTATGGGGCCTACGGTCGACTTGGAAGCTCCAAGTGTAGATGTGCATGTGGTTAGCCCAGATGTTAACATTGAAGGGCCAGATGTGAAAATTCCTAAGTTTAAGAAACCAAGATTTGGATTTGGAGGAAAAGGCCCTAAAGCGGACATCAAGGACATCAAGCCGCCAGCACTTGATGTGACCCTGCCGGAGGCAGAGCTGAGTGTGGAGGCTCCTGAGGTTGATGTTGGTGGCAAGGGCAAGAAAAGCAAGTTCAAGATGCCCAAGCTTCACATGAGCGGTCCTAAGGTGAAGGCCAAGAAGCAGGGCTTCGATGTGAATGCTGCCGGGGGTGAATTTGACACCAGTCCCAAGGCCCCAGATGTGGATGTCAGTGTTGCTGGTCCAGATGCTGCACTTAAAGTTGACGTGAAATCTCCCAGAACAAAGAAGACTATGTTTGGGAGGATGTACTTTCCAGATGTAGAGTTTGACATTAAGTCGCCTAAAGTTAAAGCTGAGGCCCAGCTTCCCAGCCCCAAGATGGAGGGTGCAATCCAGGTACCAGATCTGGACCTCTCTTCACCGGGGATGTACGTGGAGGGTCCAGAGGTTAAGGTGAAGGCCCCCAAGTTCAAGATGCCGGGTGTGGACATCTCAGGGCCAAAGATAGAAGGGGACTTGAAAGGCTCCCAGGTGCAGGCCAAGTTTGGTACACCTGACATCACCATCGAAAGCTCAGATGCCAAAGTCAAAGCACCTTCTTTCGGCATTTCTACCCCACAGGCCTCCATGCCTGATATGAATGCTGACTTGAAAGGACCAAAGATAAAGGGGGATGTCCCCAGTGTGGGACTCCAAGGACCAGGCATAGATCTGCAAGGTCCAGAGGCAAAAATCAAGTTTCCTAAGCTTTCAGTGCCCAAGGTCAGCATCCCTGGTGTCACCATGGAGGCTGAGGCGGGGGGCCAGCTGCCCTCTCTCGAGGGAGGCCCAAATGCTCTTGATGTCAGACTGCAAGGGCCCGGGGCTGTGCTAACAGGGCCAGGTATGGGCCTGCCTGCCTCGAACCTCTCTATGCCTGATGTCTCTGGGCCCAACCTTGATCTCAATGTGAAAGGACCAAGTCTGAAGGGAGAGCTGGATGCTTCTACTCCCAGCCTGAAGGTGCATGGCCCCGGCCTTGCCCTTGGAGGCGGTGGTGTCAAAGTGCCAGGCATCGAGGTTGGGGTCCCGGATGTGACACTGAGGGGACCAAACCTGCAGAGAGACCTGGCTGCCTCAGGTGATGTGAAGTGTCCTAAGAGCTCTATGAGCTCTGGGGACCTGAGCTTGGAGGCACCACAAATGGGATTTAAGCTTCCCCAGATGGAACTCTCCCAGTTGGGCATCTCTACACCAGGGTCCAGTGGGGGTGTTAGCATCAAGGGAGCACAAGGCGTGGGCGAGCTCAAGGGGCAGGGTGTGGGTGTGAGCCTGAAAGGGCCTCAGCTCTGTGCACCTGATACGGACTTCAACCTTCAGGGACCAAAAGTGACAGGGAGCCTTGGGGCCACCAGAGAGGTGCAAGGGGCTCCTGCAGGAGTCAGCGTTCAAGGCCTAGAAGGAGACCTGCAGCTTCCTGGTGTGACAGTGATGCCCAGCGTCACAGGCAGCCTGCAGGGCCCTGAGGCTCATCTGCATGGGGCCGTCCCCGAGGCCAGCGTCACGGGGCCCTCCTACAGCATAGTCTCCCCAGAGGCAGATGGCAGCGTCAGCTTAAAGGGCCTGAAAGTCAAAGGTGGCGTGGAGGTGTCAGGGGGCATTGGCCACCCTGTGCTCAGCCTGGGCGAGGGGCAGCTCAGTGTCCAAGGCTCCGGGGCCGAGTGGAAGGGACCGCAGGTGTCCTCAGCTCTCAGCGCAGGCCTGCACTTGTCAGGACCAAAGTTAGAAGGTGGTGTGAAGGGGGGCGAGCTCGGACTGGCTGTGTCGGGGGCTCAGGGCCGCATTCAGAGCGGGGCAGGAAGAGTCACATTCCCCAAGATGAAGATCCCCAAGTTTACCTTCTCTGGCCGTGAACTTGTAGGCCGAGAGGTGGGTGTGGATGTCGCCTTTCCCGAGGCAGACATGACAGGGCAGGCTGGTGCCACAGAAGGAGAGTGGGAGGACTCTGAGGTAAAGCTAAAGAAGTCGAAGATCAAGATGCCAAAGTTCCCCTTCTCCAAACCCAAGGGCAAGAGCAGTGTCACAGGCTCGCCGGAGGTATCCATTGCTGGGTCCAAAGGTGACCTAAAGAGCTCCAAGGCCAGCCTGGGGTCCCTGGAGGGAGAAGTGGAGATGGAGACGCCCTCCAAAGGCAAGTTCTCTCTGTTTAAGAGCAAGAAGCCGAGGCACCGCTCAAGCTCCTTCAGTGACGACAGGGAGCTCTCTGTGCCTTCCACCCCGACAGGGACTCTGGAGTTTGGGGGTGGTGAGCTGTCTGTGGAGGAAGGGAGGGTGAGAGGCAAGCATGGCAAGCTCAAATTTGGTACCTTTGGTGGGCTGGGGTCAAAGAGCAAAGGCCACTATGAAGTGACGGGGAGTGATGAGGAAGTGGGCAAGTTGCAGGGCAGTGGTGCACCCCTGGCCTCCAAGTGCCGACTGTCGTCGTCCTCCAGCAATGACAGTGGGACGAGGGTGAGCGTCCAGCCTGCAGACGCAGAGCTGGCGGTGTCCACCAGGAAGGAGTAGCCGCCGTGGCCGTGCACGCCTCTGCAGACCCATCCTCGGAGTGCAGCACGGGTGCAAGCTGGCGGACACCTGCAGCCTCGGCAGCGCAGAGCCGTCCTCTCCTGGCGGTGGCCTGGCGCAGTGGCTGCTGCCTGGGCTCCTGGACAACACTCTTCGTGGAGTTTGGTGCGCTGGCCCTGGGAAGAGCCAACAGTATTTGCCTTAAGATTTCAGTTTTGTTTTTTTTTTTTTTTGCATTGAATGCTGAGAGCTCCTGTTTACTAAGCAAGCTTTTGTTTATTATCCTCATTTGTACCAAACATTGTTAGTATTGGGGAAATGGACGCCCACTTTTTTCATTGTGATGACTTTCGGGGCTTTTGTTGGTGAGGGTTGGGCGGGGGAAGTGGTGGAGGCTGAGTGGCTGCTCTCCTGTCCTGGGCTGGAGCTGATGCCAATTGCCGTACCCAGTGTGGCCCCAACAGCCGTGGCTGCTGGAAGTGAGCTCTGCGCAGATGCCCTCCCATGCAAGTGGCAGTCCTGGCTGTCATGTCAGGAGGGAGGGAACTGGGTAGGATCTGTGTGCAGGTTACTCCCCGGCCAGCTGGACACAAGGGACTTCCATCCTGTGTTTTGTAAGAGAAATGTTCCACTCGTGACTAGCGTGCTCCTGATGGTAGTTCTGCTATCTTTTAACAAATGTTATGATTAAGAAAATTTCTGGCACTTTAATGGCAAAATTAAGAATGTAAGGAAGTGGACGCTGTACAAGATAAATAAAGCTGTTTATTAACCCTCATGGTCATGCCTCACCTACTGTGTTTGGGGATCAGGCTGAGGCAGCACTCCTCTGCTGGTCCAGGGCTGACTGCAATGGAAGCCTCTTCCTGCCTACGCTCCTGAGGCTTTCAGCCTGCAGCAAGTGGTGTGAGGGCCATGCTTGTGTCCAGTGGGCCCCACCTGTCCTGACTGACCCTGACCCCTTCTATGGAGCCTCCAGTGTCCTGGGGGTACTCCATTGTGGCTTGGCTTTGGAAGGCAGCTGGGCAGTAGCCTGTCTCCAGTGCAAGAACTGGACAGGTTACTCCCCTCCTGGCCTTGGGTTTCATACCCTGAGATGAGGAAGGCATCAAAGGGCCCAGGGATGTGTAAGCATGAAGCAATTCAGGTGG
Organism: Octodon degus; assembly: GCF_000260255.1. NCBI lineage: Eukaryota > Metazoa > Chordata > Mammalia > Rodentia > Octodontidae > Octodon > Octodon degus. The sequence goes on from NW_004524855.1 coordinate 591,132, forward strand.
CATGAGTGAGGCCATGCTGGTTTGCATTTGGGACATCTTCATGTCCCCTGTGAGACTGCTGGGGGTGGGGGCACAAGACACGAGGCTTTTCTGCTTTCTGGATCCCTTACAGCTGAGAAAATTTCAAACAAGTTCATATTATCTTGTAGTGTCCTGGTGTGGAACTTTCTGTTCCGGTCTTGGGCATTGCAGGCCTGTGGTGTGTGTGTGGGTGGATGGGCTTCTCCACAGGGTCTCACAGGTACGCACGGTCCTCCCAGGCGTCCTGGGACTCTGCAGAGCAGAGGGCATTGAGCTTGCTTACACCCAGGACTGCCCACACTGTAGCGGGGCCAGGGGGCCTGTGCATTGCAGTCAGGGTGGTGTGCTGTGGGGCTCAGGGCTTCCAGGCTTCCATGTGGGTCAGGTGAGGGTCTGTGCTGAGATGCCGTTCTGGCAGGGGGTTTTGGATTTGCCCTTTGCTGACACACATGGAAGCCTGGAAGCCTCTAATCCCTGGTAAGATTTTGTCAGCAAGGGTCAGCAGGGCTCGTACCCAGTACCAAGTCTCTAGCTGGGCACAGTGAAGTGGGTGCTGGGCCAGATCGGGTATTGGGCTGACGTGGGGAGGGGCTCAGGATGCCCCACGGCCTCTGTGGTCTCCTCTTGGCAGTGACCACGCCTTGCCATAGGGGCTTTCCCGTGCCCACTCTCCCCACAGTGGCCCCATACTGGCCAGGCTGCTCAGCCACCCCCAGCCCTGTGGGCCCCAGCTCTTCCCCTCCGCAGCCCCAGCTCTTGACTGTGTGGTGAATGTGGCATCTGTGTTCTCCCTGATGTCCCTCTTGCCTGGTGGGAAGCACGGCCGGAAGCCAGATAGATGTGCTCAAGGTGGCAGCTGGGAGCACCTGGCCCAGGTGCGCTTCCACGCCTGTCAGAGTCCCTGTGCTGCTGCACACTCCACTCAAGACTCAGCCTGAGACGGGGGGCAGGGAGCTGGCAAGATGGGGCGCCTCAGGACACTGGGAGCCTAGCTGTGCCCCTGAGACTGGAGGGGTGGGCAAAACGTGCAGGGGAGGAGGGGCCAGCAGTGTCCACCCTCAGGACAGGTCAGGTGGGGCAGGGGGTTACGGTGGTGGAGGGCAACAGCACAGACATGCTGGGCAGCTGCCTGCGGTCCTGGCTACTCTGGAGGCTGACGCAGGGGGATCCAGGATTTGAGGCTACTGTGGCAAATTTCTCAAAAGAGGAAACAAAAAAAGCACCAGTGCGGGCTCCCTGGCAGGCCCTTGGCAAGGGCACTCTGTCCAGCTGCTGATGTGGAGAGCCGCCCTGCAGTCCCTGCCGTGCCCGCCCTCCATGACTCTTGGGAGCCGGCTGTTTAGGCCAAGCAGGTGCTGCTGGGAGCCTGTGATTGGCCACTGTCTGATGAGTTGTGAGTAGAGGTGCCCCTCACGACACTGCTGGCTCCAGTCAGCACACAAAAGGCCAGCTCATCGGTGCTAACCCACCTGTCTGTCATGAGTGCTTTAGTCCCTTGCCAGGCTCCGTCCACTCTGGCAGGTGCTGGGTGTGAACGCGGCAGGCGAGTAACAAGTCCGCTCCCTGTGCCTGCCCCGCCTTTGTTTTCAGACTGTCCCCCGATGTAGCCCAGGCTGGCCTGGGTCTTCGTGCCCACCCTCCTGTCTCAGCCCCCTGAGTGGTGGGATTAGAGACCTGTGCCACTGTGTCCAGCTTTTCTCCCCTTTTTAAAGTGTATTCATTTGTGATTGGACCTTCAGAGACGCATGGAGACCAAGTCCGTGGTACCGCTTCCTGCCCTGGATCCTGCACTTGGTGGTATTTCCCTCCATCCCACATAGATGCTGTTGCTGCTGCTGCTACTGCTACTGTTAGGACTTTCTGAGACAGCATGTCACTATGTAAAGTAACCTGGCCTTGAGCTTGATTCTGTAGCCCAGGCTTTTTTTAAACTCCGAGGAATCCCTTTGCCTCAGCCTTCTGAGGCTAGATCACAGGTGCGTACCACCACACCAGCTAGACGTAATTATTGCTGTTCTTGTTGGGTCCTTTGAGAGCTGGCTGCACACATCATGACTTCGCTGTCTGCACTGCACATTCCAGTATTACAGCTAAGTTCAGAGAGCCTTGTAATATTAGCTGACATGGAGTCCATATCTAAGCTTCTCAATTGCCCTAATAATTTCCTTGGTAACAATTATTTTTTAATCTACCAGTGAGGCTTTCATTGTCCATGATCCCACTTGGCATATATTTAATTTTAACTTTTTTATTTATTTTTTTGGCTGCCCAGAAAGAATGGCTATCATAAAGAAATCACCCAACAACAAACGTTGGAGAGGCTGTGGGGAAAAAGGAACCCTTCTCCACTGCTGGTGGGAGTGTAGACTGGTGCAACCGTTATGGAAATCAGTATGGAGACTCCTTACAAAAGTTGGTCTGGAAATCCCCTTTAAACCAGCCATTCCTCTACTGGGAATTTTCCCAGAGGATCTGAAAACATCATATCATAGGGATATATGTGTGCCGATGTTTATAGCAGCACAATTTGTGATAGCCAAATCTTGGAAACAACCAAGATGCCCATCACATGAGGAATGGCTGAGAAAGATGTGGTATTTTTACACAATGGAATATTATTCAGCTATTTTTTTGGCTGAACCCGGTGCGCTGAGACGGCAATTGAGACTGGGCAGGGTGGGGTGTGCCTGTAATCCCAGTTCTTGGGAGGCGGTAAACAGGCCGATCACTGAGTGTGATTTAATAGTAAAACCCTGAACACCCTGTAGGCCCTTCCCTAAAGTACAAAAAAAAAAAAAGTGTTAAAATAGAAAAATTACAAATGATAAAGAATTTCACTAAAAAATATGAATTTGACAGTATTTGTTTAATTGCTTAGTGTTATCTTCAAGTTAATCATTCAGATTACCAGATATATGCATGCAGAATTGGAGGAAGAAAGAAAAAAAGAAAAAAGTTCTAAGCAATTAAGAGAGAAAAAGGAAAAATTGAAAAGCATTAACTGCTCCTTTCCACAGACCAGCAGAAATCCACAGTACAGCTATCCAAGCCATCCTGCTCACACCCATAGATACATCTCTTTCCCCAACTCCCTCTCCTGTCCTCCTCATCTAACTCCTTTTGACTAGGTTTATTCCCTCTTCTCAGTATCTATTGTGCCCTTTAGATTTTTATTTACTTTTTCAGGTTCTTACACTGAGAGACAAAACGATGCTTGCACGTGCAGGACTGATTTATTTCGCTTAAAAGTATGGTCTCAAGTTGCATCCATTTACCAATAAAAACCTCAAATTTATCCTTTTTTATAGCTGAATGATACTCTATTGGGTAAAAATATCACTTTTTTTTTTTTTTTTTTTTTTTTTCTGGAACCAGGGATTGAACTCAGGCCCTTACACTTGCCAGGGAAGCGCTTATTCCACTGAGCCATCTCCCTGGTCCCTAAAAATATCACTTCTTTATCTGTTCCTCAGTTGATGGGCATTTGGGTTGCTTCCAAAATTTAGCTATGACAAACTTTGGCATTTATTTATTTATTTATTTATTTATTTTTGCAGAACCAGGGACTTTTTTTTTTTTTTGGCTGTGAATTTGACTTCATTTTTTATTATTACTTTTGGAAACTCACTTGGGTGTAAGCTATAAACAGTTAATGAGGGGCTGGGGAGATGGCTCAGTGGAATAAGCACTTCCCTGGCAGGTGCAAGGGCCTGAGTTCAATGCCTGGTTCTACACACACACACACACACACACACACACACACACACACACAAAGTTAATGAATGGCTAGTGGAATTTTTTTTTTTTTTCCGGGAACTGAGAATTGAACTCAGGACCTTGTGCTTGCCAGGCAAGCACTTATTCTACTGAGCTATCTCCCTAGCCCCAGAACAAGGGATTGAACTCAAACCCTTGTGCTTGCCAGGGAAGCGCTTAGTTCACTGAGCCATCTCCCCAGCCCCTATTTATGTATTTATTTGGTCTTTTTGAGACAGGGTCTCATAATGCAGTTCAGGCTGTTCTTGAGCTCACAACGACCTTCCTGCTTCAGCCTCCTGAGCGCTCAGATTATGGGTGAGCACCACCAGGCCTGGCTTCCATTTGGCATTTAGCTATCTTAGTCTTTCTAGGTTTTTCATTTCTTTCTTTCTTAGGCTCTGGTTCTTTAGCCCAGGCTGGCCTCCGACTCTCAGAGGTACTCCTGCCTAAACCTCCCACCCAGGGCTGGGCTTTAGGCAAGCCCCGGATCCCCGGGCCTTCCATCTGCGTGGCTTCTGGGCCCCACACGGCCATTCCGACGCTGACCGCGAAGGACAGGCCCGGCCCCTTCCTAGCTGCCTTCCCGAGCTGTCTCCGCCTCTCCGCACGGCGCAGAGCCCGGCGCTGCGGTCTGCACGCGAGCCGCGGAGCTTCCGGGCGGAGCGCGGCTCTGCGGGCCGGCGCGGGGGCGCTTCCCCCTCGAGCTGCCGGGAGAGCGGCGCGCCGCGGGCGCCCGGAGGAAGCGGACTCCAGGCCCGCGCCCCGTTCTGGGACGCCTCCCCGAGGAAGCGGGACGGGCAGGGCCGCTGAGGGCGCTGCGACAGCCCCGAGAGTCGCCGCAGGCGCCGAGCGCCCCGCACCTCCCCGGCAACCGCAGCACCTATGGCCGCGGCCGCGGGGCCCGAGCCCAGCCGCGGAGCACCTCCGCGGCCCCGCGGGGAGCACGGTGGCCAGGGTGGGGCGAGTGTGTTCTAAGGGGCCAGGAGTGCTGCGCATCCCAGGAGACTCAGGGCAATGGCTTTTAGTGTAACCAATTTTTAAAAATTAAACATTCGCGGGGCCGGGGAGATGGCTCAGTAGAATAAGCACTTGCCTGGCAAGTGCGAGGGCTTGAGTTCAATCCCCGGTTCCGGAAAAAAAAAAATTAAACTTTCGCCGTATTTTTGATCACCCCTCATTGATCAAATGTTCCCGACAGTTCCTGTCAAATGAAAACACTACAGTGTGTCCTCAGGCACCTCATTCACTGCACCTAGCCCCGTGCAAACTCCAGATCTTGCCCAAGGTGACAAGGACCAGGCAAGGGCAAGTCTAGAGTCCACTCGGGACATCGAGGTTGCCAGGACAGTATGCTAGAAACACGCAGGAAAGACCGCGCCTGAGCTGCTGCAGGAAGAGTCTGGACGGTAGGACTGTGCGCTGCAAGCAAGGGGAGGATTCCGAGGTGGGTCACTTTACTGTCACATTATTTTCTTTGAGCTCATGCTGGCCTTGAACTCCTGACGACCCTCCTGCCTCTGCCTCCCGAGTGCTGGAATTTGGGCTTTGCAACACCAAGTCAGGCACTGTCATGCATGCATCTTCCAAGCGCCTTCTGATCATACCTCATGCGCACCGTACTGCGGCGGTCAGCTCGGAGAGGTCGCGAGGCAGAGTGCTCGCCTGGGTCTGTTAGGATGGGGGGCAGCGCCGAGGCACAGGAGCTCCTGGGAAGCGAGCGGCGCCAGCGAGACCCCAGAAAGTCAGCGACCCCAGTGCTGGCTGGGTGGGGGCGGGGCCCGCCTCGGTATAACCAATCCTCGTGCGCTCTGCCTTATGCGTAACATGTTGCTGGGCAGATTCCTACTTCGGAGGCGGGGCCAGGGCGGGAGGGAAACAGCGCGGCCACCAGGCCTGGGTAGGTCCCCCGAGCTAGCCGCTAACGTGAGGATGACCCCCTCCGCACTGGGCAGCCACGCCTCCTGCCCACTGCCTGCTTTTCCTTAGGCTCCAGCCTGCTCTATGCAAGGGCCGAGGGGTGGCCGCTGGTGCAGAGGGGCTTTGTGGGGCAGGACAGTGGATGAGTGCGGACTCTGGGTCTTCCGGTCTCCTGCTGATCCATCTTGATTCATTAACTGTTGCAGTGGCGCACGCCTCGCTACCTACCGGGGAGGCTGAGGCAGGAGGGTGCTTGAGTCTCGGAGTTGGAGACCAGTGGAGGCCGCACGGGAAGGCCCTGCTTCAAAACAAGACCCTAACATTAGACATCATTTGCCCTGAGCAAATTTTGGCTCATTAAGGGAATAAAACAGCACCATCATGTCGCCCCTCCCAGAAAAGCTCAGCCAGGATGTGCCTGTGTGTGTAACAGCCAAAGCTGAGGTAGGATGCTGACTGTGCGTGTGCGTGTGCGTGTGAAACAAACCCAGAGCTGGAAATTACTTTTCCAATTTCCAGCCCTTTTATTTATTTTTTATTTATTTTTTATTTTATTTTTTTTTAATTTTTATTTATTTGTGTGTGTGTGTGTGTGTGTGTGTGTGGCCAGCTCAGCCCACCAGGGGGCGGGGCTGGCTGGCATGTGGTGCTGGGGGATTGAACCGTGGTCTCTGTGCTTTGCTAAGCTTGTTCTAAGTAGGTGCTTTAGACCACTGAGCCATCTCACCAGCCCCCTTATTTATTTTTAAATTATTATTTTTTAATGTATTTGATTGATGCAGGGTCTCACTACACAGCTGAGACTTGTGATTCTCCTGCTTTCAGTCTCTCCAGTGATGCAGCCCTTTTAAAATGTTTTGGTACAGGTTCTTGCTGAATCACCAAGTTGCCCAGGTGAGCTCAAACCTGTGCCCCTCCTGCCTCAGCCTCCCGAGTGCCGGATTACTGGCCTGCACCACCGTGCTCACCCTGGATGATTCTCTAGTTTGATTTGCAGGGTGTGAGCCAGGCTGGACAGCTCAGAAGCCACTTAGATTTTATAAATTGCTGGAGCGAGTCCGATCGGCTGAGCACACCCGCATCTTGGGACCCGAGTGCCCGCATGTGGGCAGGAGGAGCAGGCTGGACCTGACTTGGGACTTCCCAACCCACATGGACGGCCTCTTGGGAAAGCTGGCGGCTGGCCGTGACCTGGGAGCGGTGCCTGGGGAGGGGGCGGCTAGTTCACAACAGCGGCCGCTGCCGCTGATAGCCCAGAAGCTAGCCCCCCCGCTGTGGCTTGGGACTGGCCGTGCTTGGCTCGTGTCCATCCACTCTTCCCTCCCCTGGGCTCCCCCAACACCATTCCCAGACCCTAAAAGCCTCTCTGAGTGAGTGTGAGCGTGTGTAGTGTGTGTGTGTGTGTGTGTGTGCGCGTGCGCGCCCGTGCACGTGCACGTCCCTATAATCATGACCCTGGACCTGCTCCACAAGGCTGGCTGCTCGCGGGTCTCCCTCCGGGAGCAGAGCTGGGGCTTGGCCCCTCTGCCTGGCTCCTGTGAGCGTGTGTAGTGTGTGTGTGTGTGCGCGTGCGCGCCCGTGCACGTGCACGTCCCTGTAATCATGACCCTGGACCTGCTCCACAAGGCTGGCTGCTCGCGGGTCTCCCTCAGGGAGCAGAGCTGGGGCTTGGCCCCTCTGCCTAGCTCCTTGCGCTCAAGGCAGTTGTTCTCCTATTGCCTGTGCTGGGTGAGCCCCTCAGTCTCTTTATAGGTTAAAACTTGTCATCTTCGGGGCTCCTCCTATTCTGTTTTTGTTTGTTTGCTTTGTTTTTTAAGATGGGCTCTCTGTAGCTCACCAGGCTAACCCCTCTGCCTCAGCCTCCCAAATGCTGGGATCACCAGTGTGCACCGAAGTGCCTGGCCTCACTCTTTCTTTTTCTTTTCTTTCTTTCTTTCTTTTTTTTTCTTTTTTTGCAGAACCAGGGATTGAACTCAGGCCCTGCATTTGCCAGGCAAGTGCTTATTCTACTGAGCCATCTCCCTGGCCCCCTCACTCTTTCTTTTATGTCTGATATATCCTTGGCAATTCCCATCGGCTCCAGTGTCCACATCAGAAGTGGAGCTCATCTCCCCCGCCCTGATGGGAGTCACCTGGACGTGGCCCCTGCTTCCTAACAGGTGACTTCCAGTCTGGTTGAGAACATCGTGCCTGCAGCTCCTCAGCGCCCACCCTCTGCACCTGCCCTTCCCTCCTCCCCTGTCTCCTGTTCATTGCCATCAGTGCCAGTGTTGGCGAGCCATGCGTGGGTGTCACTTGCTGGGCACACTCTGCTCATGGATACCCAGTGCCTTCCCTCCATGCTGCCTGGCCACAAGGCCTTGCCCCCCACTGCACGTGGCCCCGTTAGCCATGCCAGCCCTGCTTTCCCTCTGTCCCAGGGCTCAGGCCCCCGATGGTGGGCTCTGGGACCGCACCCCTCCTCTGTCCTCACCTGTAGATCCTGTAGTCCAGGCTCTATCTTTCCATTTGGTGAGATGTTGGGCAGAGATACACAATGGGCCCTGGAAAGCACTGGACGCTGAGCCCGGAGCAGGGCCCAAAGGAGACAAGTGGCTGCGCTGGGGGCTCTGCTCCAGCCTGGCCTCTTCCTGCGGCTGCGGCTGCGCCTAGAAGGTAAATACGAGGGCCATGGACGCAGCTCAGCGGCGTGGAGCCTCCCTGGCAAGGCCGCCTGGTGGGCAGGGTGCATACTCAGGCTCCTAAGTGTGCCTTTCCCTGGGTCTCAGGGGTTGAATGCCACCAAGAAGCTGTGGGGCCGGCTTTCCCTGTTTCTGTGCAAGGAGAAGCATTTCTTTTTCCTTCCTGGGCCAGTGCTTCCTGAAGTGATGACTGCAGACTGAAGAGTCTGGTTTTTCCTTGCTTCCCGCAGAGCATGGTGGGCCGTGTCAGGCGGCCTGAGCGTGCGAGCTTCGCTTCATGAGGGGAGGAGCATGGAGCCAGTGTTGCCAAGTGATTCAGGGCCCGTAGAGGTGCTTCCTGGGCTCTGGCCTGGTTTATTTACTCATTGCCCTTAGGTGCAGGGCAGGGACAGATCTGGAAGGTTCCTGATCTGCTGAAGTCCTGAGAGCCGGGCAGAGCCAGGACAGGGATCTCCAGAGCCTGCAGTCCTCTGTCTCCCTCGCTTTGCCCTGCTGTAACAAGGGTTTCAGTCAGGAGCAGGCCCTGAGCTCCAGTGGGGAGAGTGAATCCTGCTGAGGGACAAAGCTTCAAGCTGTGCAGCCACAGTGGCAGGGCACAGCCTCGCCCTGAGGAGGATGCGTGAGTGCGGCTTTCAGTGGGGCGACGGGCTCCGTCTGGCGCTGGCTCTGGGGGCTGGATGCACGGGTCTGGGATTGGAGGTGTTGGGGCCTGAGGTGCAGAGGGGTACGGAAGAAGGGCGCTCTGGGGTCCGGCTCATCCAGTGGAGCTAGGGCATAACCAGAACTTGGCAAATGGGGGCAACTTTTTTTAGCTGTTGCAGAATTCTTTGCATAGCAAAGCACTCTGAAAGAAAGGCTCTGTTTGGGGACAGAGGTCAGAGTGTTAGGGACCAGGACCCACTTGGAAAAGTTCAGGCCTTTCCATGCTCATCTCGGATTTGCTCGATTGGCCTCTGACTTGGTGGGCATGGAATGATTGCCTTCAACCCTTGACCTGGATTTTCTCCTGGTATCAGCTAGCGGGGATTTGGGAAGGAAGACAAGCCAGACTCTTGGGAGTGGGGACAACACTAGGAAGGAAGCAACTCACTGCCTCGTTCTGGGTGGGAGAGTCCCCCCCCAAACCAGGCCCACCTGACACCTTATCCACCTGCCCTCATTCCAGCTCCCAGGAGCAGCCAAACTGGCTATAATTGTTTATTGCTGTGAGAAACAGCCAAGACATGCGTATTCCCTAGAGCCTCTCTGGGGTTTCTAAACTCTTCTCAAGAATAGTTTCATAGCAAAACAGGCAAAAGGATGAGATAGCACACGGTGGACCACTGCCAAGGGTGACAGGAGGGTTCTTTAGGGATCCGAGGGTTGGCCAAGAGTCTGATTTTGTCATAGCTTTAAAAAAGTTTGGTAAAATACATGTAATAAAATCTACCACTTGAGCTCTTCTAGGTGTGTGGTTTGGTGGTGTGGTTGTGTGGCTGAGGGCCTGGAGATCTCCATCTGCTCCAGCTGCTGCATGGCCGCTGAAGCCCTGGCCCCAGACACTCTCTGTGATGCTGACAGAGCCGGTGACCTGCGGCTGGGGAGAACAGAGAGCAGGGTGCTTGGGATCTGGCTGGTCTCACTGTCGACGCGTCACACACAGGGCTTCTGGGACCAGCCTGCATGGTGTTACAGGGTGGAAAGGAGGTTGGGAGGGGGAGGCCAGGCCAGTGACCCAGGTCTCTGGAGGAAGAAGCCAGGAGACTGGGGACAGTGGGCAGCTCCTGAGGGTGAGAGAGGGAGGTTGGGGACCCCAGGGAGAGTCACCACATCCTGCAGGAGCGCCGGGGCTGGTGTGTCTCCCATTGCTCTCTAAGGCAGGGTAGATGGAGACAGAAGGGCCGAGGCCACTTGTCGGGTTGGTGATGGGCAGCACAGGGCGGTGGTCCCCTGGGCCCATTGACCCCTCTGCTGGAGTTTTGCCCCTCTGGGATTGGGGCAGTCCCCAGAATTCAAGCTGGGGACAGAGCTGGTGTTCAGGGAGGGCAGGTACTTAGGGGACAAAGGCTGAGTCTCTTTGGCTGCCCAATGGGCAGGGCCTGCCCAGGGATCACGTGGGGCTGGGGACAGACACAGGGTCAGAAGTGTGGAGTGTAAGTGTCCCTGAGTGTGGAGTACTGACCTGTTCAGTGCATCTGGGGCCAGGAACACGGTGGCTTTGGGCCACCCACCACGCCTGGCCCTAGATACACCAGGAGCAGTTGTACTAGAGCCCTGACTGGCAGCTGAAAGTCCTGGGTGGCAGCAGGGGCTTCAGGTCACTCAGTGAGCCATGGGGTGATACTGACCAAGGGGAGGGGTGCTGCAGGCGGAGCCGAGGTAGACCCTTCCTGGACGCAGTGTGGATGATGTGGACAGCTGCCTGAGGGCTGACACTGAACGGAGGGTGTGTACATCGGTATGGATGTGTATGCACACACATAAAAGTGCATTATGCACATATATAAGTGTGCATGCACACACACTTGCACGCACATGTGTGTACATGGATGCCTGCATGTGCATGCATCAAGTGTATGTGTACACACACATGTGGTCATGTTATTACACATACACCTACCTGCGTTGATGCACGCACACATGCATGGTTATGCACATGAGCACCATGCATGTATGTGTGTGCACGTGTGCCTTTATGTGCATGTATTGTACACCTGCATGTGTGTGTGCATAAATATGCACAGGAGTATGTTGCATGGCTGTCGTGTGTTTACGTGTGTGTATGTACAGTGGGGGTGCAGGACCCTACTGCAGCTGTCACAGGCAGGAACCAATGACATCTGTGTGTTCGAGATGCCCCCCCCCAGGCTGGAGCAGCCCAGGCAAACATAAGTTACACAGTGATTGGACCACATTGCCTCTGATGGTTGACAATTAGTTTTCTCTCTTTGCTGAAATTTAGTACAAGATACTTATTGTACTTTTCTTTTTTGTTTATTTTTCTTTCTTTTTTTTTTTTAGACAGGGTCTCACTGTATAGTTCAGGTTGGCTTTGAACTTTCTATGTAGCCCAGGCTGGCCTCAAACTCATGGTGATCCTCCTGCTTAAGCCTCTTGGAATTATAGGTATGTGCCAACACACCTGGCGTACTTTTCTTATTTATTTATTTATTTTTTGTGGAACTGGGGATTGAACTCAGGTCCTTGCACTTTCCAGGGAAGTGCTTATTCCACCGAGCCATCTCCCCAGCCTTACTTTTCTTATTGTTGGGACAAAATACCTAGTATCCAGGAATCCAAGGAGAGGTTTATTTTAGCTCACTGTGGCAGGGGCTTTGGTCTGCAGTTGGCAGGCTCTAAGGCAGCAGGTGTGGCAGGGGGCATCGCAGAGAAGAAGCAGTCCACAGTAGGCAAGCAGGAAGCAGAGAGCAGCAGCCGCCTCTCCCTTTATCCCATCCAGCCATAACCCTTTGGGCTGCGCCACAGGGTGAGGCTTGCCTTAGCCACACCCGTAACTATGGTAATCAATCTGTGGACCCAGCAACACACCCTTAACCCCAGTGTCACGCATTCTAGACCCAGCCAGCCCTCATGCACCCCACCTGTGACCACAGGAGGCTTTGGGGGATACTGCATACAGGCTGCAGCACAGCTTCAGAACTTTGGAAGGCCTGGATCTTCTCCCCAAGGCAGATCTAGACTGAACTGAGAATCCCTCTTCCCTAAAAGGCAGGAGGGGTCCAGGCAGGGTCATGTTGAGGCTCTGACACCGGCATGTCTTTATCCCTGGTCCCCACCACCCATCAGGGCTTACCTGTATCCATTCTGGCCTGGGTTCCCCTGTCCTTTGTCCCTGCTTTGTCCTCTGGGGCACCATCTTCATCCAGCTGCACCCCTTCCAGGGGACAGCATAGGCTGCTACTGCTGGAGTCCGGCTGGCATCTGGGGCACAGGGCAGGGTGCAGCTCTAGGGCCAGCACAGACCCCCACAAGAAAGGGCTCACTGGCTGGAGCGGTAGGTGTTGTTGCTGAGCAGCCACTTTTAGGCTGTGTGAGTCCAGTCCTGGTCAGGAGGACCCTGAGGACCACCAGCCGTGCTCCCAACCCAGCATCCGGTGCTGGCAGCTCTGTCCTCAGCTCTAAGCTCTGGGAAGCTGAAGTGATCGAGGAGTGAGGTCCTCCTAGACCCTCAGGTGCATGTGACCTCGAAGTCCTCCTGCCGCTGGTTACGTGGGTTGGGCAGGCCCAGGCTCCTGTGTTACTACTGCCCATTGGAGCCCCCCCAGGCAGAAGGCAGTTGGTTCCTCTAGAGAAGGGGCGAGGAGACGTCCTGTGGGAGGCGGGGCTGTGGCTTCATTGGACCTGGGCTGGGCTCTGGTGCCGTGTGGAGTGTCTGGACATCTGTTGTTAAACTGCCCTTCCTTCTGGTTTTGTTAGCCAGGAACCAGGCTCGAGTTAGGAGTTTCTCACCCAGCACCATGAGGACTTCTCATGGGAGAGCTGGCTTGTGATCAGCATGCAGACCTGGGAACAGGGCTCCCTGCGCTGCCCCCAGACTCATGTGGCCCTCACTTGTCTGTCTCTCAGCCCCCCAGTGGAGTTACCTATTCCTTTACCTGCATGTACACACACACACACACACACACACACACACACACACACACACACACACGCCTCTCCTGTATAGCTCCTATGGGAGTGTGGTTGTGGGAATACAGCTCCCCAGAGAGCCGCTGTGACTCCCACGGCTTTCCGGTCACTGAGGTCAGACTGCAGCTTGCTCCTCTCTGAGCCTCATGCTCCGGCTGATGTGTGCGGCTGCTGGAAGCCCAAGTGAGCACAGCTGAGCTTCAGAGACTGCGTGGTGCCAGCCCTGGGCAGGGAAAGTGGTGTGTTGCAGTCCCGGAATGTGGACTGAGGAGAGGCCTCGCGGCAGAGCTTTAGCAGTGGGGCTGGACAGCCGGAGAGTGCGTCTGTCCCCCATCCTTTCCCAGGGCAGTTTAGCTGCTGAAAACATTTCCTGGAGCCAGGGAGATGGCTCTGTAGAATAAGCGTTTGACTGGCAAGCACAAGGGCCTGAGTTTAACCCCTGGTTGTGCCAAAAAAA
>NW_004524855.1:604768-623756 GCF_000260255.1 Octodon degus
GAAGAGGAAGAAGAAGAAGAAGAGGAAGAAGAAGAAGAAGAAGAAGAAGAAGAAGAAGAAGAAGAAGAAGAAGAAGAAGAGGAAGAAGAAGAAGAAGAAGAAGAAGAAGAAGAAGAAGAAGAAGAAGAAGAAGAAGAAGAAGAAGAAGAAGAAGAAGAAGAAGAAGAAAACATTTCCTGTGATGGGGGCTGCGTGGATTCAGGGAGCAGAGATAGTGAGACTTTGAGGGGTTCATAGTGAGTGCCTTCTAATGAGCTCACTGCCAAGTGTGGGCTGTAGAATGTGTATTTTCTTCAAATGTGATTTACATTACTTTCAGCAATATATGTAAAAGCTGGGTGTTGTGACGTGCCCCTGTTACCCCAGTGTTCAGGAGGCTGAGACAAGAGGATCATTAGGCGTTCAAGGCCAGTTTGAACTGTCCAGTGAAACCCTGTCTCAAAAAGACAAGATGGGGCCAGCCAAATAGCTCAGCAGATTAAAGCGCCTGCAAGCAGGCGCAGGGGCCAGGGGTTCAATCCCTGGGCCTGCCATGCCAGCCCTGCCTCCAGGGCACACTGAGGCGGCAATTGAGACTGGGCATGGGGGCGTGCACCTGTAATCCCAGCTCTTGGGAGGCTGTAAATAGGCAGATCACTATGAGTCTGATCTAGTACTGAGACCCTGAACACCCTGTAGACCCTTCCCTAAAATACAAAAACAAAACAAACAAACAAAAAAACAAGACAATTTGTGCTGGAATAGGCTTCAACAAAGGGCCCAGGTTTTGCAGAACCACCAAGGAAACTGGGTGTTTTGAGAGAGGTCCTGAACCCAGGGAGTATGGGCTGAGGCATACTGATCTGCAGCTCTGTGAACAGCGTTGTCCTGGGCAGTCACGGCGCATCCTTGTCCTGGTTATGCTGCTGGTTTGCATGACAGTCTGTGTTCAGATGATCCCAGACTCATGGAGTGTGTGTGTGTGTGTGTGTGTGTGTGTGTGTGTGTATCAACATGGGACGTCGTCCCTGGCGGATGTATGTCGAGGGCCTCCAGTGTCCAGACGCTGCAGATCAGGGGACTGTGAGCAGCCTGCACCCTGGCCTTCCTTGGAAGGTTCGAGAGAGGCAAACAGGACCGCAGGTGGTGGGAGAGGAGGGGCACCTTGGGCGCAGAGCTGAGGGCCGGGCAGGAAAGGAGATGGGGTGACTTTCTGGGCTGGTCCTGATAGGTGCTGGGTTTGCACCCCACTGACTGGGTTGGGGGGATTGAGGGCAGGGAAATCAGGCTCAGTTTTGGACACGTTAAATTTGAGATCCTTAGGGGATAGCCAGGCAAAAGTGTCACCTACGCTACGGGAACACGGGGGCTTGGGGATAGTACAGGCAAAAGGAAGGGGTGGAGTTGCAGGCTCCTCTAGGTGCCGACACAGAGAGGCTTCCACCAGGCCTCACAGCAGCAGCAATCTGCTCTCCAGGGGTCCAGGGCCTGCAAGTACAGAATGAAGACCACGGAGGACCCTGGCTTTCTGCTGGTTGACCTCGACATCCGGGCCTCACAGCATCTGCCTTTTCTCCCCACAGGACCACATCCCTGTGTGCTGGAAGGAAGGCAGCCGCAGGATTAGGACCACATCTGCGAGGACTCTGTTTCCAATAAGGTTGCATTCACAAGCACTTCCTGTGAGGACTTGGCCTTGCCTTGGGGGTCAAAACTCTGCCTCTGACAAAGGTCACCCGCATGGAGATATCTTTACCACCAGAATAAGTGGGCCTGAATGGGGTTGGGGGTGGGGTACAAAGCCTTCAGGAGAGAGGAACAGAGCAGCAGGCTGGAGACCTGGGGTCTTCCACATGGGGTGCAGGAGAAGAAGGGGGGACAGAGCGGGCTCTGCTGTGGTGAAGCGGCAGAACACAGGAGGATGCTGAGGCGTGGGTGTGTTTCACCAGTGTTCAGTCATGGCCACGATTCTGGCCCACACTGTAGAGTCAGGGCTGGCAGCATTGTGGCATCTGACACTGTCCTGGCCCCTGAGTAGGGCCTCATTTTCCTATATTTAAAACATTTTTAATTGACACAAATTTTCCGTGTGGATGGGTGCAGTCTAACGTTTTCCTGAAGACACATGCTGTGTGCTGTCGAGGGCAAGGGGCACAGAGGGCACAGCCATTCTGGGTGCTGACACTTCTGCAGCCCTCTCTCCTCTACCATGCCTGCGGAGCTTTCCAGCTTCTCTCTTGAGGCTTTGTCTCACTGGACTAGACCCCGTGGCCACAGTCCTTGCTCCACATCGATTCTGACTATGTGGCAGCCTGGTGGGTGCTGTTGCCCAGCAGTGAGGACCTGGAGGAAAAGGGGGGCAGGGCGGAGAGGGGAGGCCACAGAGGCTGTTGGGGTGGGCTACTGGCTGGAGGGCAGAGGCCAGAGGCCAGAGGATGCAGGGCTCCAGCCTCTAAGTCAGGGAGTGGAGACAGGGCTGTCTGTGTTCCTGGGGTGACCTCCCATGGTAAGAAGTGGGGGGCCCCGGGTGTAGGGTAGCTTGTCTGGTTTGGGCACTGAAAGTCTTTTTTTATTTTTTATTTTTTACAGGGTCTTGCTACACAGCTCAGACTCATAGTGATCCTCCTGTCAACCTCCTCAGCACTGAGATTATAGACTTGTGCCACCATACCCACTCCTGGGGAGGCACAATGTGTCCAGGGTTCCAGGGCCAGCACAGCGTGCGGTCTAAGGATTGAACTTGGGTCCTTGTGCTTGCCAGGCAGGAGCTAAGCTATCCCCTCAGCCCTGTTCTGTTTTTTTGAGACAGGGTCCCACTATACAGTTCATGCTGGCCTTGAGCTCACGCTGTAGCCCAGGCTGGTCTTGAACTCAAAGCAATCTTCCTGCCTCAGCCTCCAGAGTTCTGGACAACAGGTGTGCACCACCATGCCCAGCTGAAAGGCCCATCTGAGACAGAAACTTCCATGTCCCAGACACCCATCAGCCCTGAGCAAGCTGGGCAGTCAGTTACCAAGGGAAGGACAGGCCTGAGCCAGCAGGGGAGGGGCCACACCTGTCACCCCAGCACTCTGAGAGTCTGAGGCAGGAGGACCGCTAGACCCAGAGCAGACCAGGCGATTTAGAGAGACCCTGTCTCAAAATCTAAAATAAACGTGAAGGGGTGGGGTGCTGCTCAGTGCTGCTGCCTGGGTTAGGCCCGGCGGGGAGGCGGGCAGCCTTGCTGAGACCTCCATTCTCCACATGACACAAGTGAGTTTGTAGATCCTGAGCAGTGGCGGAGGGCGAGGTGGACAGTGGCCTGGAAAGGAGCCGTTCAGCCAGTCTGAGGTCGTGAGGGATTTTTTTTTTTTTTTTTTTCGTTTTCTTTTTTTCAGAACTGGGGATTGAACTCAGGCCCTTACACTTGACAGGCAAGTGCTTATCCTATCTCCCCGGCCCCCTTTTTTATGTATTTGGTACAGGGTCTCCCTACGCAGCTTGGACTCAAAGTCATGTTCCTGTTTTCAGCCTCCCCGGGGCTGGGATTATAGGCGGGCGCCACCACATTTGGACTTGGTCGCTGGCTCAGCATGCCTGGGGCGTGGGGCTGGTGAGGCAACTGGTGCTGGATGGAACCTGGTGCCTGCGCTTGCCTAAACGGGTGCTTAGTCTACTGTGCTATCTCTCCCGCCAGGCCCCACGGGATTCAAAGCGACAGCCGCGTCCACTGCATCCATGCTCACTCTGCGGAGAGCCAGCCCTTTTGTGCTGCTGAGGGCCCACAGGACGTTGCTTGCAGTCGGCTCGTGTGGTCGTGTGGGCACCATCCGACGCCTTCTCGGCCAAGGAGTGGGAGGGAATGGTGCCTCCCTCACAGCAAACAGGGCCAGTTGCTGTCCAACACTGTCCTCCAGTGGGTTTGGGCAGGAAGGCCTGGGTCGGTTCCGGCTCCCTGTGACGGCTAGCGGCCCAAGCACAACTCACCCATAGGCCCTAGAGTTGTCACTGAGCGGTGGGCGCAGCTTCCCGCGCTGTGCAAGGTGCAAGCCTTCAGCTGCATGAACAAGAGCTTTGTCTCCGCTGCTGGAGGCAGCTGGCTTCGGTTGGCTTCAGGGGCACCAGAGACTGCTGAGCTGGGTATGGCCAGCGGGGTGGTCTTTTCTGCTTTTATTTATGTGTAGTGCTGATTGAAGTCCAGTCTGTCGCCTTTTGTTTCTATTTTGAGGCAGTGTCTGTATCATTTGCCCTGGTGGGCTTTGAACTGTCCATCTCAGCCCTCCAGGTAGCTGTTACTGTAGACAGGCATGCCCCACCACGCCCAGTGGCAGCTGAGCTTGAAATAGCTGTCAGCAGTCAGGAGGCTGAGGCCAGGGCTGCGGAGCAGAAGCAGTTGGGAAGAGGGGCAGGATGGGCTGGCTCGGCTGGCAGTGTGCTGTTTACTTACTTTGCACAACCATGTCCAGATGCCATGGGATCTCGGGAGTTGGCCCCACGGTCTCCAGTTCTCACAGAAAGTAGGATACTTCTGAGGAGTTTGCTCTGAGGGCCTCAGCACTGCCTTTCTTTCACCTCCAAGGCGCAAGTGGGAAGTTTTTTGCTCCCTGCCTAACTCCTCCTCCTCCTTGGTGGTGAGCTCAAACCCAGGGCTCTGCACGTGCTGTGCACCCACTCTACCACTGCACTACAGCTGCAGGAGGTCTTTTAAACTTGCCTAGGCTGTGGCCAGGTGTGGCGGCTCATCCTGTAATGCCAGCATGTGGGAAGCTGAGGCAGGAGGATCACTTCAAGTGTGACCCCACCTTGGGCTACAGAAGACAAGAAAAAATAATTGCTTTGGCTGTTTTTTTTTTTTTTTTTTTTCCTGAGACAGGGTTCTGAGCACTGGGGTCACAGGTGTGTGCCAACAGGCCTGGCCCTGGGCTGGTCTTGAACTCAGAATCTTCCTGCCTCAGCCTCCAAAGGAGCTGGGATTAGTGTGCCTGTCTGTGCTCAGCTTCGATGTCCTCTGGACCTGTTTGTGGAATCAGCCGACTCTCCACCCTGACTGCTCTAGGGACAGCTCCCTACAGGACCCGGCCACCCTGCTCCCCTCCCTCCCTGAACCCCAGCGCCCTTGCCCTCTGCTGCTGGGGCTCAGGTGTGTCCTCTGCTCCTCTTCCATGCCCACTGATTTTTCCTTTCATTATTTTTTAAAGATGTCACAAAAGCAGCTCATCAATTATTTTCTGCACTTAGCTGTTGAAAGCAGAAGGTGGGGCGCGCCCTCCCCATGGCAGGCAGGGCGCGGGTGTGGTTGCTCCTGCCCCAGGCCTGTCTCCTGGAGGTCCTGGCAGGTCTGCTGGACGATGTCACCAGATCCTGCCGCAGGGATGCTCAGCTGGCAGAGGCCAGGCCGTAGCCATATCTGGGCTGGAGGGGCATTTCCTGCCTGGTCCAGAGCAGGCGTCTGACTCAGTGGCCACGACTGTCAGCACGTGGGGCCAGGGCCTGGAGGCCTCGCGTGCTCTTCTGTCCACCATACCTGTCCCTGCTCTCTCTCCCTCCCCCTCCCCCCGGCGGTGCAGGGTGTGGTCGCAGAAGGCTGCACAGTGGCCAGCAGCTGTTCCCTCTGGACTTCCTGCCCATGCCTGCGTCCTGGGGCTCTGGGCTTCTCACCTGGTGAAGAGTGCTTGGGACCAAGAGTTCTCCAAGGGCCTGTGGTTTCCACCTCCACCCCCTGGGCCAGGCAGCTGGGGCAGCGACTGGGACGGGGGACCCTTGCCAGCACCCTGAGTCAGTTCCTTGTGGTCTGATCCTATTTTTTCATCAGGAACGTTGCGAAATCCCTGATCACCAACCACACCCATGCTGACTCTGAGTCCATCTGTGGCTGGGTTCTCTGCGTGTGGACTTTGGAGCCATCTCTCCCTGTGAGCTTGGGGACCCCACTCCTGCCCTGTGTGGGACTGAGATGGGGGCAGCCTACTGCTCCCCTCCACCTTGTGCTGTCACCTGTTCCCGGGACAAGGACCTGCAGAGAGGCTGGGTGGGTGGCTGTGCCATGGGTGAAGCTAGCAAGACTCACAGGTCATGAGAGCCCCAGCCCCCAACTGTGTAGGCGTTGAGTGCCAGCCCGAAGCATCAGAGTGCAGGATGGCCCCGCCCAGACCAGAGCCCTGGGCGCAGGGTGTGTGAGATGTGGGTGGTGCTGGGGATCGAATGCTTGGCCTGCTCTGTTCTTTCCTCCTCCACCCTCTATGGTCCCTTGGAGCTGACAGAGCTCGGCTTTGTGCCTTTCTGGGTGACGAGCCATCCCCTGGTCCAGCCCGGGCTGGCTCTGCCACTGTGTCTCTCCACTCATGAAGGGACTGCGGCACTGCTCTGGGGCTGCTTGTGCTGGGTGGGGGGAGGACCTGGCCCTGTGTGGTCCTGGGTTGGTCACTGTCCCTGTGTCACTTGTAAGCCATGCCCTCTTCCAGGGGAGCCCTGTGAGGCCCAGTTCTCAATGGCTGCCCATGGTTCTGTGTATCAGGGACAGGGCTGCTGGCCTGTGCTTCTTCCTCTTCTTCTTCTTCTTCTTTTTTTTTTTTTTTGCAGTACCAGGGATTGAACTCAGGACCCTGTGCTTGCCAGGCAAGCGCTTATTCTACTGACCTATCTCCTCAGCCCCTGCCCTGTGCTTCTTGCCATCTGCCATTGGGGTGTGGGGCAGGATGTGTGGGAGCTGTGCTGCTGTGGCTGTTCTGTTAGGGTTGGGTTCTCTTGCCGGCTGCACCATCCCCTCAATAGCCTCTGCCTGATGTGAGAAAGGTGGTGGCAGAGGGTCCTTTGCTGGGGCCCATGATGAACTCTGCTGTGGTCACAT
Organism: Octodon degus; assembly: GCF_000260255.1. Classification (NCBI taxonomy): domain Eukaryota; kingdom Metazoa; phylum Chordata; class Mammalia; order Rodentia; family Octodontidae; genus Octodon; species Octodon degus. The sequence continues at coordinate 611,574 of NW_004524855.1, forward strand.
GATAGGCCTGGCACCACACAATGCTGGGGTGCAGAGCTGACAGAGGTATCCCCCTCTGTGGTCGTGAGCCAGGCCAGTGGCTCTGCGATTCTTCTGTCCTTGGTGGAGGACTTCAAGTTGGGTAGGGCTACTTGGGGCGTGGACCTCACCCTGGGAGGGCGTCTCATGAGGTGTTGCTGGAGAAGAGGCAGAGATGACATTTTTTTGCTTGTTTTATTTGTGGTGCCAGGGACAGAACTCAGGGCTTCATGTGTGTGTGGCGAGTGTCATGCCGCAAAGCTCCATTCCTAGCCCACAGGAAAACTTATTTTAGAGACAGGGTCTTGCTCGATTGTCCAGGCTGGTCTTCGAACAGTGATCCTCCTGCCTCAGTCTCTTGATCAGCTGGGATCACAACGGTAACAAAGGCGCCATACCATGTAGCACCCCCCGCCCCCCCGGGGTGCAGAAGGAAGCTCTCTCACAGACCTGTCTGGCCTGAGACCCCGTCAGCCTCTCTGGCCTCCCTGTCCTTGGCTATCAGATCCAGCGCACACATGTGTAGGGACATGTGTCAGACACTGGCCTGGAGCCTGGCACCCTAAGAAGGCACAGGAGGTGTTAGTCACTGTTGTTTTTGTCACCGTGGTCTGTTTTACAGTGGCCCCTCTGAGCCAGGTGCCCAGCCACACCCTTGGAGCCAGGGCTTGGTGCCCGTGCCCTGGGTTGTAAAGCCACTTCCTGATCTGCCAGTCCCACCCCACTGCCATGGCTATAGCCTGCCACCTGGCTCTCTGTACCTGGTCCTTGCACAGCTCAGGGCTGGCGACCCTGTGTCCCCTGGTGCCACCACCTCTGCCCTGGGTTTCAGTACTGGTGCAGAGGGGCAGGCACAGAGCCCGTGGCCCGCAGGACATGTGGCCTGGCTTCTAGGCTCCACAGGCCTCAGGAGGTAAGTCCAGGATGGTGGCAAAGTCCTGAAACAGGTTTGGGTTGGGGCAGCTGCAGCTGTGCCCAGGAGAAGGGAGAGAGAGTGTGGCAGCTGCAGCCCCGCACATGCAGTGCTGTCCCCCAGGGTGCAGCCCATTGCCCCCGCCCTGCCTGGCCTGAGTCTCAGGGCTCTGTGCCCTTTCCTTCTTGGGGCTGTCACAGTGTACTCCCAAGGTGGGCCTCAGGGTGGGTGGCCCTGCCCCTCTGCAGGCTGGAAACACACCGCTGGTTACTCTTCAGCATCATGGCAGCCAGAGCCGGTGCTCGGGGCCTGCTCTGCAGCTGCCCACCCAAGTACCCTCTGCTCAGGTCCAACCTCAGCTGCGGGACAGCATCTTGCACCTTGCACCCGATGGTGCCCCGCTGAGCACCACGTGGCCGCAACCTCCCTGCAGCCCAGGTTCTGTGGCAGCCCCAGCTCCCCAAGCAGCTCCCTGTGCACCTCCTTGGGCCTGCCCCTAAGCCCCAGCAGTCACTCTGGGGCCTGTCCCTCCCCTGCTGTCGTCTGTTCCTCCTCATCCCACCCCAGCACCTTCTCGGCCAATCGGCTCTTTTAAAGCTTGCTGATGACACCTGTGGCTTTTTTCTTTTGGCCCTCAGGACTGAACACAGGGCCTTTGCACTGAGCCTCATCCTGGTCTTTTACTTTCTCTTTCGAGGTCTCAGTACATTGCCCAGGCTGGAGCTGAGCTTTCAGTCATCCTGCCTGGCTTCAGCCTCCTGCCTGGCTAGGGTGGCAGCATGTTCTACCGAGCCTGGATACAGCTTGAGATTCTCATTATCCCAGTCTCCAAAGGCACCTGGTTTGGGACCCTCATGTGTATTCTGAGTGACTGACAGGACAGGGTGAGCACAGAGGGGGAGAGCTGGTTTAGGGATTGGCAAGGCTGTCCCAGGAATCTTGGAGGCCTGATAGGCAGGGGTACAGGCTGCGGGTGCTTTGGGCTGCAGGGCTCCAGGCTGGGGTGAATGGTGGTCTCTGCCACCTAGGTACACAGTAGTAGAGCTCCCTGCTTATGTCACTGAGGTCTTTCTGCTGGCTTCCAGCTTGGGGTGCCTGTCCCTGTGTCCTTCCTGTGGATGGAGGAGGGGATGACCTTCACAGCCTCTTGTCATCCCTCTGTGCCCATTGTGCCACAGCCAGAGGTGCTTTCCTATCCTCCCCAGAAGGGGCTACGCACTCCCAGCCTCAGGGAATGGGCTGAAACAGCACATTCTGTCATTCTGTCTCTTCCTGAGGAGGGCGCCTTGCTGGGTCCTGGGTGCAGGGTGTTGGGGCTGGGCTGGTGCTCAGGGCACTGTCGGGGCTTGGCACAAGTGGGTGCCTGGCATTTAGCAGGAGTGTGGTAGCTGGAAGTGCTCGTGTGGAGCTGTGTCCCTGGGGCAGCAGGCTGAGGGGCCGTGAAGGCGCCTGGGCCTTCGGGCTCTGATGCCCACAGGGGCTACTGAGCAGCTCAGTTTGTGGCACTGCAGTGAGGAGACTCAGGAGGGGCGGCTTCCGGGAGGCCTGGTCTGGCTGTGCTTCTGATGGCTGTGGAGCCCTGAAGCCAAGTCAGCCTTCCCTCCCTGCCCTGGGACCTTCTGGTGTTTGTCACAAAGGGAGACTGTGGGAGGGGCAGGACTCTGGGCAGGAAGTGAATGCAGGGGTCCTTCTCCCTGGGAGAGGTGAGGGCGAGAAGTGACAGAGAGCTTGAGCAAGGCACCGCAGCCTGGGCCCCTTGCAGGCGGTATCCTGTGCTGTGAATGTGGCTGGCTGGGTGGAGGCCAGCATGGTGTGATGCCCCCCTCATGGCTCTTCTGACCCAGGGACACCAGCGCTGTGCAGAGACAGCTCAGATGGGCGGAGCTGCCAGGTGCTGTGGGTGGCTCTGGTGGGACGCAGTCCCCAGGCACCAGGTCCTGCAGGGCAGGAAGGGAGAGGAGAGCTGAGCTGGGCAGAGTTGACTCAGGGCCCCAGAGGCTGCCCAGCCCACCTGGCCGGCGTCACCATCATGGTCACTGGATGCATCCTGGCCTGCTTGACTCTGTGTAGGGAGGGGTGGTGCAGCCCAGCCAGCAGGATACAAGCCACGAGCCTGGCTTCTGCCTGGAGTGGTCGCCATGGACGCAGGAGAAAGCAAACAGCAGTGAGCACGCTGGGCTGAGTGTCCTGCGGCCTAGCTGGGTCTGCTGACGCAGGGGTGGTGTAAACACGGCCTCATCCACGTGAGTAAGGGCTGCTCAGAGAAGTCCATGTGTGGACGCTGGCCACTTGCTTGGCAGCTGACGATGTCCCTGCCACTGCTCTTCCGGGTGGGCGGATGGGGAGAGAGGCACTTCCCTGCTGAGCCAGGGAGGGGTTCGTGTGTCTGCTGTGCTGTGAGGAGGTTGACCTTGGGGTGCGTGGGGTGCCTGGACTTTGCATTGCCTGGGAAGTGGGTCCTTTGACAGGTCCAATGTGCCCTGCCTGCGAGGCTCAGGGTAGAATCTGCACAGTGTCAGCCAGTCTCCTGGCCCTCGAGTCTGCCCGGGTGGAATCAGTGAGTCAGTCAAGCAGCACGGAGCTCTGGGACCGTATCCATGTCGTGTCCTGTGCAGAAGGAGCTCTGATGTTTACCTGCCCTCCAGGAACAAGCCCGGAAGGTGGCGGGACACTGCATGTACATGGACAGAGTGCAGGCCCAGGACATGGCGGGGCTCGGGGCCATCCTGGAGGCGTGGCTGGTATGGAAAGACATCCTGGGCTGCGGGGCTTTGCAGTGGTGCCCAGGTGAAGGTGGCCTTTGATTGTCCCTGGTCAGAGGTGACCAGGAATGTAAGACTGCCCAGGTTCAGGTGTCCTACTCCAGACGGTCTCACCACTGCTGGTTTGATATTTTTCCTTATGCAGATTTGTTTTTGTTGTTGGTGTGGGTTTTTGTTTTTTTTTTTTGTACCTGGGATTGAACTCAGGACCTTGCACTTGCCAGATAGGCACTTATGCTGCTGAGCTATCTCCCTGGCCTGCAGATTTATTTTTTAAAAACAATTTTTTAATTTTTATTTATTTACTTTTTTATGTATTTGGTACAGGGTCTGCAGGGTCTCACTATGTAGAATGGACTTGTAGTGAGCCTCCTGTTTTCGGCCTCCCCAGCGCTGGGATTACAGGTGTGGGCCATAGCCCTCATAAAAGTTTACTAGAAAGAAATCTTTCACTCTGGGAGACTGAGGTAGGAGGATCACAACTTAGCCACTTACTGAGATTCAGTCTCAAAAATAAAAAGGGCCGGGAGTACAGGCTGGTGTGAAGACTCCGGCACCATTCCCAGTGGTGAGCTACGACTGAAGAAGAAAGGTCTTCGTCACGACCGCGCAAAAGCCTGATGTTTTCCTGGGATACATGCAAGCACATGCATCTCTGTCCGAGTATTCACACCTCAGGACGAGTCACCTCAAATGCTACCCCACTTTGTCTGAGTTCTCGGAGTGTCTGAGGGCGACCTGCTGGGAGGTGTGGAGTAGGTGGCAGTTCTCCTTTATCTTTCTTTCTTCTTTCTTTCTTTCTTTCTTTCTTTCTTTCTTTCTTTCTTTCTTTCTTTCTTTGTTGAGACGCGTTCTCACTATGCAGTTCAGACTGGCCCTGAATTCACTTTGGAGTCCAGACTGGCCTTGAACTCTCAGCGATCCTCCTGCCTCAGTCCTGGTGTTGTAGGCAGATAAATTAGAAATACTGAACTGGCAAGATAGCTCTGTTGGGGGCTTGCGGGTTAGCTCCATTGTTTAAGCGCCTGCTTGGGCAAACCAAGTCAGGCACAGGGGACCGTGGTTCGATCGCTAGCTCCACATGCTGTGCCAGACCCGCCCTTAAAGCAGCCTGAGCCAGCCAAAAAAAAAATCCTTCTCAACTTTTTAGGGCAGGCAAGATAGCTCAGCAGGGGCTGGGGAGATGGCTCAGTAGAATAAGCACTTCCCTGGCAAGCACAAGGGTCTGAGTTCAATCCCTGGTTCCACAAAAAAAGAAGAGAAGATAGCTCAGCAGACTAAAGCACCTGCTTAGGCAGGCCCAGCGGCTGAGGTCTAATCCCCTCCCCAGTGTGCTGTGCTGGCCCTGCCCCTGGCACACTGAGAAGGCCATCAAGACTGGGCGTGGTGGCGCGCACCTGTAATCCCAGGTCTTGGGAGGCTGAAAACAAGAGGATCACTATGAGTCGGATTTGTGTAGTCCCTGGAGACTTTGTACTAAATACATAAAAATACGTAAAAAAGAATAATATAGGCAGTCAGACAGGGCTCAAGGAGACAGCATGGAAGACAAGATACCTTGCAACTGTCAGAGAGATGGGTGTTCCTACTGTGGGCCAGGCCTCAAGACTAAAGATGGAACAAATGCTTATCTCTCTAAAGATAAGCAGCTGGGATTGATCACTACCTTGAGGAAGCCTGGAAGAATCACTAATTCAACTGCTATTGGCTGGCTACAGGATAAACTGTCGTATATTCATGCCTGCTTGCTATGTGACTCACTTCCCCTTTTGGTCCTGGATTTAATCAATTTTATCTGAACAATGGTGCTTGTAATCTCATTGACTGGCCATAGTTTTTTGTTTTTTTTTAAATTTATTTATGTGGGGGGGCCCAGCTCAGCCCACCAGGGGGCGGGGCTGGCTGGCATGTGGTGCTGGGGGATTGAACCGCGGTCCCTGTGCTTTGCTAAGCTTGTTCTAAGTAGGTGCTTTAGACCACTGAGTCATCTCACCAGCCCCAACTGGCCATAGTTTTGTCCCACCTTATGCCCACCTCATAAGCCAGTTTCCATGTTCTCCACATTAAACCTGCCTCACTGCATGGTTTTACTCTATAAATGTCCCTGGAAAAGACAGCTTCCTGGGGTAACCCGTTTGGTCCTGCTTCTGTCCCTCTCTCACACAGAAGCTTTCTTTCTCCAATAAATATGCTCTCAACTTCTGTTTGTTTCTAAAATTCCTTCTTTGGTTTTAGAGAACACGAACTCGCTCCAGGTACCTCTCAGTCTGGAGTTTCATTCCTCTGTGTCACTGGGATGGTAGCCTTGCACCATCTTGTCCAGCTGTCTCATCTTTAGTTGCTACGATGCAACACCTGGGGAAATTACAGAGAGGTTTTTTTGGCCCAGAGTTTTCAGGCTGGGAAGGCGTTGGCCTCCTGGATCACCTGGCCTGGTGCGGCAGGTCATGGGGACCTCAGGGCAAGGCGGGGCTGAGCCCTTCTGAGACCCCTGGTGCAGGTTCACCCCCCAGCACTGGGCTGGTCATTCCTGTCCCATAAGACCCGCCTACACTGAGGTTCTGGGGAAACGCTTGACCCATGTGGGACAGAACCATGTCCACAAGCCCCATCCCCATGTCATACCACTCAGCACTCAGCACTGGGACCTGGGGGACAGACCTAGCAGGGGAGGGGGGCTGCTTTCCGCTGGGAGAGAGGGATGCTCCAGCTAGCTGCTGCCGCCTGCCTGTCCCCCACCTGGGCCAGCCTGCTAGGCCAGATCTCGTGATCGCGATAGCAAGGTCGGGAGAGGGTGATCACCCACATGACCTGCACTCCTCTCTGTCCGCCCTGAGGCTGGCTGGGGTGTGGACAGCAAAGGCGGGGCTGTGGAGAGGGCCAGGCTTCCCGGAGCCATCTGTGCTCCAGGGCTGGAAGTGAAGCCTGGATGCTGGCTTCCTGTTTGGCCCGGGCTGTGCCGCCCTCCCTTCCCCCAGGATCCGCTCTCTCCTCTGAAGCGTAGGTTGTGAGGATCATAGCCCCAGCCCCTGCAGCTTGGCAAGCAGGTTGCAGCCTCGCACTGCTCCCAAGGTGGGGAGAAGATCCTACCTAAGACCGAGGGGGCCAATGCCGCCTTGGTTCAGGAGGAGAGAAGGGCGGGGAAGATTTTGAAGGCAAACTTGAGAAACCAATGCAAAAGCTTTAGACAGAAAACAGTGGGTGGTGGGGTAGGGAAGACCAATTTAGGGTTAGGTTTTCGAGTTGCCCTGGCTCAATTGGCTCAGATGCAGGCCAGCCTTGGAGTGTCCCGGGTCCCCAAAGGGCTGGGTACTGTGGGGAGGAGGGGGCGCCTGCCCTCCGGCCCAGAGCAGTGGGACCCAGCCTCCTGACCTTCACTTGGTTCCCTGGCATGCCGGGAAGTGACAGCCCACAGCCCTCCCGGAGCCCATCGGAGCCCATGGCCGTGGCTTGCTGGATCCTGGGCAGGAAACCAGCTGGGCCAGAACAGCTTTCTCTCTTAGGCTCAGTTCTCTCTGGCATTTCACCACTGCGGCGGGAAGGCTGGGTGGGGCCCCCGCAGCTCCTCCTCAGGGGCGCACCCTGGAGTCAGCTTGCAGCCAGGGCCTGGTCTGTCCCGAGGACAGGCTGGGTGGTCTAGAGACCTCCAGTCCTTCCACTTGGGCGCCCGGATTGGTTTCTCTCAGGGACCTTTGCTCCCTGTTTAAGCAAATCAAACCACTCCTGTCAACCTCCAGGGGAAGAGTAGGGAACACAGAAGTGGAGGGAAGGTCAGCAGGGCCTCTGGGAGGGGCAGACCTTTTCAGAACAGAAGTCTGAAAGCACTAGGGAAGCCAAAGCACCAGGTGGCTTTTATCACGGTTAAAAGCCTCTCTCCAGCAAAAGGTGATGTTTAAACACAGTGAGGCTCACAGTCAAGAGATTTTGACCTGCAACGCACATATCTGTCAAAGTATTTGTTTCCAGACTGGATGAAGAACTACTGTAAATCCATAAGAGAAAGGTAATCCAACAACAAACAGGCAAAAGGCTTAAATGGGTATTCCCAGAAGAGGACCCTGGAATAGCTGCACACACAAAGTGGCTCTCAACACTGCTCCACGAAAGGGCCAGTGGAGGCCACCAGAGACGCTGAACCCCTGCCAGTGGCCAGGCGGCGCCAGCCAGCACTGCTGAGGACCGGGGCCAGCGCCACCACCACCGCCCCATCTCGCTGTGGTGTGGAGATGGTCTACCCCGAAGGAGACGGGCCTCCAGCTTTGGTCTTGGCACGTCTGCCTCGGGCACGCGTTCCCTGGGGTCCAGGGCTGGCGCCAAAAGAGAGATCGCACACGCAGGCCGGGTTTCTCTGCCCAAGGTCTGGCCTGTGGAGGCCTGGAGAGCAGCAACTGCACATCTATACCTCGAAGGACGCACCTGCCCTGTGCCCGTGCAGCTGAGCAGCCCGCAAAGCTGCCTAACCACAGTCCCAGGGCTGGGGATGTAGCTCGGAGCCTGCCTGGCAAGTGCAAGGTCCTGAGTTCGATCCCAGGTACCAAAAAACAAAACAAAACACAACAAACCATGCATTCCATCTCATGGGGCAGGGAAAGACAGGTCTACAGGGACTTTTGGGGAGCTGGAGACCCTCCATCTGGACTGGGGTGCTGCTCCTGTGGGTGCATGCATGTGCGGGATGACCCAGCTCCTAGTGAAGCGAGCAGACTAGACTTCTGTCAGATGCTTAGGTCCAAGAGAAGTCGTGACCCTCTATTGAGCACTTCATATGTACAAGCTTGCTTCATAGGACTTATTTCATTTAATCTGCAGACCATCCATCAACCAGATATTTGTCTCACTTTATTTATTTTTGGGGTTGTTGAGACATGGTCTTGTTCTATAGTTCAGGCTGGCCTTGAGCTCACTTTGGAGGCCTCCAACTCTCAGCGATCCTCCTGCCTCAGCCTCCTGAGTGCTGAGATTACAGGTGTGCACCACCATGCTCAGCTTCTCTCAGGAAAGGACACGGGCTGTGTGGGTCTCAGTGGCTGGAGTGGACAGGGAGGGAAAGCTCATCTGCGCACTTGGGGCTCCTGCATTGCTTCCTGAGCACCAGAGGTTGGAGATGCTGCTCTTGGGGGGCTTCACCATGACCCAGAAATCCCAGGAACCCCAGAGCCCCTGCCCTCTTGAAGACCAGGTGAGTACTGAGGGCTCCTTCCCATGACCTGTGCCCCTGGGTCAGAGCCTGTAGTCCCTGCCCTCTATGTGCTCCAGTGGCCAAACTGTGAAGCATTCTTGGGGAGGAGACTGGAGGGCCCTGGTCAGTGTGAGCCCAGCTGCGCTCCTTCAGCCTGGGAGGCAGTGGGCCAGGGCTTTGGGCCTCTGTTTCCTACCCTGTGCACAGTGGGGCTGCCCTCACAGCGGGCGCATGGGCATCAGCACTGGATCATGGCCAGAGTGCAACAACCGATGGGTACCCAGGCTCCCTGTGCCCTGAAGAGGCTTAGCTAGCACCTTCTCTGGGCTGACCTGTTTGTGTCTCCCTAACAAAGATTTTGAGAACTTTATAAAGGAAAGAGTTTTGATTGGCTCATAGCTATGGGGTCAGGGCCCAGTGCTGTTTCCCCGTGGTGGGGTGCTAGGGGAGACTGTAGTCATGTGGTGGGACTGGGCCGGGCACAGCAGGCCTGCTCCTTCCTGGCAGCTGTGTAGAGTGAGGGGACTGAGCAAGCGTCCCACGGGCTAAGCTCCTTCCAGGACAGCACCACAGCCTATCACCCGCGTAGAGCCCACACCCAGCCAGGCTCTAGCACCTCCTGGGCAGCAGCACGTCCTCTGGAAGTGAAGCACGGCTCTGATGGCATCTCTGTGGTGGGCGCTGTGCCAAGGCTGTGTGGGCTGAGGTGAGGGGCCCTGGAGTCTTGAAGCTATCGCTTGGTTACACAGGAAAGGGAAGAGAACTAGTCTGGACATGACAGGGGGTCCTCTGTGTAGCCCACGCAGGGCCAGGGCTCTACTTGTGGCCATAGGACACCTCCTCTGTGTCTGAGGTTCTTGAGAACACCCTGTCCTCTTGGACACGCCGACTTCTTACGAGCTTCCTTCCTGCCAGGGAGGTGCATCCATGCTTGAAGGGTCTTGCAGCACTTGTAAAGCTTGGTGTCCAGGTCCCCTCCCTACTCTGCTCCCCAGAGAGCGAGGGACTTTGTCCTGAGCCGGGTTTTATGGAGATGTGCAAATAGGTTTTGACTACAAACCCTTCTGCTGTTGTTTTACAGGGCTGTCCAAGTGGCCAGGAAGAAAACCACCCCCAACGTTGTTTTTGTGACTGTTCTTTAGAGCATTGTTCTAAAAATGGGAAATGACATGTCACCCTGCCAAAGGAAACAGACACCTGCCATTAGCGGCCACCTTTTCCTCGGGGGTCTTCAAAGTATGGTCCCAACCTCAGGCAGGGTGGATGCGCCAAGGAGGCTGGTCCACATGTCCCCCGTGTGGGCCAGGCGTGGGCTGAGGTCTGTAACGTGCGTGGGCTCAGGCAGCCCTGGCTACAGACCCTGCCCCTGTATGTGCCTGTTCTGTGCCAGCCTTGGCCAGTTAGAGCCCCGAGCCTGCGGCCACAGCAGCCAGCTGTCCTGTCACTTCTCTCCCGAGTTAAGGTGCTGTGTATGTCCTGTGGGTGACCCCAGCCTGTCCTGCCTCTCTCTCCTTCCTCCTCCTCCTCCTCCTCCTCCTTCTTCTTCTTCTTCTTCTTCTTTTTTTTTTTTTTTTGTGGTACCAAGAATTGAACTTGGAACATTGAGCTTGCCAGGCAGGCACTTAAGCCACTGAGCTACCCCTCCAGGCCCTGAAAAATCTTCCTCACACCTTAGGCAGCCACTTACTCTATGGAGCTATCTCTCTGGCTCCTTCTTTCTTCTTAATTAACCTAAAAGACCTAGAGTGTAACTTTTAGCAGGCCAGCCAGTGCATTTCTTTTGCCACATGGCTTTCCAAGGATTCTGTCCTTTAGTAATTGGGTAAGCTCTGAAACTCTTGTTTGGGGTGGTAGACTGGAGGAGATTTGGGGTCACCTGGTTAATAGTTAACATCCACCTACGTGGCTGTAATTGTGTAATAACCAGGCGCTGAAGTTGATCAAGCGGGACATGGTATGCTTCAGATGGTCTGCACTTTAGGAATAATCTGGTGCCGTGAGCTGATTTCATCTTTGTCTAGAAGCAGAGGGCAGACAGGACGACAGGTGCAGGGAAGCCCAAATTCTGTGGAGTTCTGCCTGGAGCTTCTTGCTCTTGCTGTGTGTGGATTGCTCAAGGGGTGGTGGCATTGGCAGTGGTGGCAGTGACTCAGGGTCATTGTGGGGTCTGGAGTCTTCTCTCTGGACCTCTTGGGTACCCTGGTCCTGCCTGGAAGCAGGGTCCTGCCTGCACCTCATTTAGGGACTCAGTCTCCACCCCAGGCACAGATGTAGGATCCAGGTCACCTGCACAAGCCTGTGGTACAGATTCACATTCCAGTGGTTTCTTTTCCTTTTGCTTACCTGGATTTTCTAAATTCTGAACCTGATGTACAGTGAGATAACGAACACAAGGTTCTTGCCCTGGAGAGGGCAACAGAGGCAGATGAAGGAAAGGGAGTCTGGGGACAGAGGGGCCAGGCTAGGGTAGTGGGGCCCGGCTGTACCCTGGAGAAGAAGACCTGGAGCAATCTGAAAGGAGCTCTGGAGGCTGAGGCAGGAGGATCACCCTGAGTTCAACGCCAGCCTGTGCTACATAGCCAGACTCTGATTAAAAAAAAAAAAAAAAAAAAAAAAAGAGGGAGTTGTCTAGTCAGCATGTCTGAGCATGGCTGTGGCTGTGAGTAGTGAGGCTGCCTCCCTGACTCAGACAAGGCCCGAGCACCTGAGGCTGGCTGCGCAAGACAGCAGCCAGCGGAGGCCGAGCAGGAGGCAGGCGCAGAGCCACAAGCAAAGCTCAAGGCTTTGGCAGCATGGGAGGAGCATTCAAGGAGGGGTGGAGCTCGTGGAGGTGTCCCTGGAGCTTGTGGAGGTGTCCCTGCAGAGTCTCCAGCACCTTGAACACGGGCCCCCGTGGAGGACAGGCACAGAGTGTGTGGGCCCAGCCGTTCCCCGCAGGCCCCTGGTGAGCAAGTGGGCAGAGCAGGCTCTGACCTGTGTTACCCAGCCCAGCAGCTTGCAAAGAGACCGAGGGGAGTTGGAGCTAGAGGCTCAAGGCGCTGGGGCTGAGCTGAGACACTGGTTGCAGCTCCCTAGCCTCCCACCAGTGAGGTCCAGAGCTGCAAGATAAATCAATAATCTCCTCCTCCTCCTCCTCCTCCTCCTCCTCCTCCTCTTCTTCTTCTTCTTCTTCTTCTTCTTCTTCTTCCTCTTCTTCTTCTTCCTCCTCCTCCTCCTCCTCCTCTTCTTCTTCTTCTTCTTCTTCCTCTTCTTCTTCTTCTTCTTCTTCTTCTTCTTCTTCTTCTTCTTCTTCTTCTTCTTCTTCTTCTTCT
>NW_004524855.1:623856-629107 GCF_000260255.1 Octodon degus
TCCTCCTCCTCTTCCTCCTCTTCCTCGTCCTCCTCCTCCTCCTTCTTCCTTCTTCTTTACAGCCACTAAATTTGTGGTATTCTGTTACAGCTGCTGAAAGAAATTAGTTTAGAGATGACTTGCAACAAGCCAGACCTGGTTGGGGCAGGGTGAAGGTCTCAGTGCAGAAAGAAGGGCTGAATCCCAGGAGACCCTGCACCCCACTCTCCCAGGGAGTCCTGGGTTAGCTCCCTTTTGTCCTGACAGAGGACCTGGTTGGGCACTGGAGTCCTGCAGAGCCACAGAGGAAGCATGTGGTTACAGGGCTGATTGTGCTGAGGATAAGAACCCCAGGCACTATGGGTGCTCAGCAGCTTGGGGTTGGGAGGAGTGTGGCATCTCGAGGGGCACCGGCCCCGAGCTCCCAGCCCCTGGCCTGTCAACTCTGCAGCTGGCAACCATGCTTGCTTAGCTGAGCCTATGTTTAGGTTTCTTTTCATGACCTGTAGTTTGGTAATTTTAGTTGATTGTGGCAGTGTGCTGGTCGGCTGACTGCTGAGGACTCACGCTCATTCTCGTCCCAATTATACCTCTCTGAGGCATTATAGGTGCAGCCTGCTTGTCGTCAGCCGAGGGTCCCCTCAGCGCCCACTTGAAGCTATTAGCTAGCTGTCACCCTGCACTGAATTACTACCCAGAAGGCCTCAGTGCTCGGAAGCCTGTGGCTGGCACGGCTCTGAGCGAGTTCCTATCCTCACCATCTTGATGAAGTTGATTAGGGCTGGTTTGGCTTCCTGCTCCGGCCTGGTGAGTCCCTTGCAGCTTTTCTGCCAGCGTAACCTCCTCGGCTGCTGGGGTTGGAGCTGTGCGTGCTGCCTGTCAGCACATGCGGGCCTGACTGAGACTGAAGGCCATGGCTGGGATTTCATGGAGCGAGAGTGGTTGCAGTTGAGGCTTAGATTCCTTTTGTTTCCAAACTGGTGGGATCACAGATATTTTCCAAATAATATTTTTCACCCAGATTCACTTTCTTAACAAAGTCATTGAGAAACATGGTCTTTCTCTCACTTCACTGCTCAAATTTCTGAATGCTAAAATGAGTGTAGTGAGGGCTGGCCAAATGGCCCAGCGTATTAAAGCACCTGCAAGCAGGCCAGGGGTTCGATTCCCGGGCCTGCCCTGCCGGCCCCGCCCCCAGGGCGCCCTGAGACAGCAACTGAGATGGGCGCCTGTAATCCCAGCTCTTGGGAAGCTGTAAACGGGCAGATCACTCGGGTCCAATCTAGTAGTGAGACCCTGAATACCCTGTAGACCCTTCCCTAAAAATGAAATAAAAATAATAATGACATAAAACAAGTACACATGCACTTCTGGCTTTTGGTCCTTTTTCTTGGCTGGGATGCGTAAAGTCCCTCTCTCATGCATGCAGTTGGTGCTCGAAACCCCTCAAAGGCAGGAAGCTCCTACCCATACACAGGGCTTCCTGTGTGCTAGGGTTTGGCATATTCCTAGAGACAATGACTAGTCCTATGGCTAGTTCTTCATGCAGCGCCAGTACGGACTTTTCCTCCCCTTCCTCGTGCTTCATTCTTCAAAAGCAAAAGCCACTCTGAGCTTGAGTTTGTACAGGGCCAGGCCCGCCTCAACTGGCGCACCTGCTTGTGGTGCAGAGCGGTGGGTACGGTCGCACTGGGCCTCACCGGGGGAGCCTGTCCCCCTTCTCCTGCTTCCGTCCCTGGTGTCCCCTACAAGGGCCGGCTCTCTCTGGGGCTATAGCTATTTGTCCTTGCACCCTGCCTTTTTTGTTTTCTTTGGCGGAAGCGGGGATTGAACTCAAATCCTTGCATTTGCCAGTCAAGCGCTTATCCTACTGAGCCATCTCCCCTGCTCCTGCCCTGCCTTTTTGAGCAAAGTGTAAGGCTGGGCGCTGGGATTACATAGCGTGCATTCCTGCGGGTCTTCTGGCCTCTGGCAGGATGGCTGCAGGCAGGCGCTGTGCTTTCTTGCAGGCTCCCTTATCTGCATGTTTGTCCAAGGTAAACACTTCCCCAGCAGGGGATGGTAATTAAGATGCTGAGCCTTCCTGGCCCTGATCTTTATCCCCTGGAACAACGTGGGCTGGGTGGGCACCTGGAGGGACGAACAGGCCGGCCGAGCTGGATGTGGGGAGTGGTGGAGGGGGCGGGGTGGCAGGGAGGCCCCAGGAATCCAGGCCCCTGACCTGGCCTGGAATTTTTACAGCCCAGTCTTTCCTGCACAGCAGGTCGTATTGGGCCACCCTGGTGTAGGTGCGAAGGGGTGTGTGTCCTGGGCTCTCTTCTCACCCCTGTCGCCTGTTCTATTGGCTTTGGCAGCTACTGCCGCCTGCAGGGCGGGGTGGGCCCTGTAAGAATGCCATGAGGACGGGTAAAGGATCTATGTAGGTACCAGCGTCTGATTCTGTACTGTAAACACAGGATCGACAGCCTGGGACCGTCTGGAGGTGCTGTTGCCAGGTGGGGGTGGGGGTGGGGGTGGGGGTGGGGTAACAGGACCCTAAGGCTGGGTTCCACCCTCTGGGCCTCGAGCCTGCGTGGTGTGGTGACACTGCCCTCTGGTGGCAGACACCGCTGGGGCCTTAGGTCTCGGGCGTCTTTTTAGGGCCAGCTCTATACCCACACATTTGCCCTGGAGACCCTTTGGCGTGGGCCATGGAGACTGCCGGGCTTCAGGTGTGGCAGTCACGTGGGTGCAGGAAGGGATGTAGCAGCTCTGACTCAGTCTTCGCCATCACAGGACTCACGGGCTCGCCCTGGCAGAGATCCCCAACCTGGGGGGACAGGTGGGAGCGCTGACGGCAGCGGGCCGTGGAAGACCCCATGCACCCACAGAAGGAAGGCCATGAGTGCCCGGGCTGTGAGGCCTGGAGGGGACAATGACTGGGCCACAGGGAGCACGGAGGGCAGGAAAGGGCCTGGCCCCTCTCCCTGGGATTGCAGCCCTGCCCTAGCCCTGCAAGTGAGTGGGAGAGGCCAGAGGCTGAGTGTGATGCTCAAGGTTTATTGCAAAGCCAAGGGGGTTGCAGGCAGGGATGGGGTTGTCGGGTGACATCTTCAGCTTCATGTCCAGCGGGCTTTGGGTTGCTGAATTCTAAGTACACTCATTGGCTTTTACTATTTTTTCCTAAAAAAGAAAGAAAAGCCCCAGAGAGTGCTGAGTGAGTTTCACAGTCTGTTGGTGCAGGGGCCTGGACACTGGAATGGACTCCGGAGTGCAGCTAGCTGGGGAGCCCATGAGCACAGGTTGGGTGTCCTTCTTAAAGGGCTCTTAGAAAGGTGACAGGAGGCTGGACATGGTGGCACATGCCTATAATCCCAGCAGGGGAGGCTGAGGCAGGAGGATGGAGGTGGAGCCCAGCCTGGGCTACATAGCAAGAAACTCCCCAAATAACAAAACCAAGAACAACAAAAGCCTCAGGGAAAATCCTGAGAGACCACGCCTGCTTGTCAGGATCTCAGGCAACCTTGACTGACTTGGCTGGGCTAGAAATGGGCCCAGGATATGAGGCCCGGCGGGCGGGGCAGGAGGACGCTCACCGAGAGCCTCAGCACCTCCTTCCGCGTGCTCTGGGGTAGGGTGTCCACTAGGGTCTTCATCTGGGTCCCGGCCTCCTTCATGTTCTGGTCTGGCTGGAAGGGCTCCACTGCGCTCTGGTAGTCAGACATTGCGCCCAACAGGAAGTTGTGGAGGATCTTGTGGAACGACGGGCACGGCCTGGCGGAGCCTGGCGCGGAGGCAGAGCCATGGGTGTGGGCGGCTGCCCCCCAGCTGCCGTGGGGCAGTGGGGCGGATGCAGAGCCGCGAATCAGTGGTGCTCTGAGCACTCCACCCAGGAGGCCGCCAAGAGCCTCAGTTTCCACTAGAGCCTCACGGCTCACCTGGCGTGGGTGGTAGCCTGGGCGCCTGCCTCACTCTGCTCCCTCCAGCTGGGTGAGCCTGGGTGTGTGGCCCGAGGACCTGGGAAGGCAGTTTTCCCACACCTGCCACACATTCCCCTCAGAGCCCGAATCCCGTCCTGTGCAGTAGGCTTCAGGCTGCGCTGGGGCCCAGCGCTGAGGCCACCACAAGCCAGCTCTCCAGCCCGGGGTCCCTGCTGTGCTGCTGCGTCCTCACCTGTGAGGCGAGAATGAGGGCCCTGCCCCCCTGGCTGTTGCAAGAACGGAAGGAAGGATGGTGGGGTGAGGGCTCATTCCTAGTGCTAGGTCAGCGCTGCACACTGTCATTAGTGTTGATTATTATTTGTAATGCCGATGTAGGAATCCTTCCGACCCGCCTGTAAGTGCGCCTGTCCCGCCCTGCTGAGGCTCCCGCCTTCCCGCAGAGCCAGACCTAGTTGAGCACATTAGGCTGGCAAGCACCCGCTCCCCTGACCAGCAAGGGGCTCTCTGCAAAGCACTGCCTCCCCACCACTTGGGTGGGTGTCTGACTCCCTGGTGACCATGAAGCCGATCTCCGTGAGTTTTTATGAAACTTTGCACAGGAGTCAGCTAGATTTGTTTACTTGAAAAAATGGCCTTTTCAGACAGGAGGGGAGGAGGCTGGTACAGAGGGAGGAATAGTTATGGACCAGTTCCCACCGGGTGCGGGTGGCCTGCTCCCCAGCCCCTCCCACGTGCTCCTTTCTTCTTGCTGTGTGCCATGTCTATGCTCCTGTGTGTGTCATCTCCATGCTTCTGTGTCATCTCCACACCCACATGTGCCATCTCCTTGCCCACATATATGTGGACTCCATGCTTCTGTGTGTCATCTCCACACCCACATGTGCGATCTCCTTGCCCACATATATGTGAACTCCATGCTTCTGTGTGGTCTACATGCTCATGTGAGTTATCTCTATGTTCACATGTGTGCAATCTACACACTCACGTGTGTGATCTTCACATTCCTATGTGTGTGAGCCCCACGCTCCCGTGTGCATGAGCCCCACACTCCTGTGTGTGTGGAGAGCCCCATGTTTCTCCCATCCAAGTACTAACCAGGCCTGACCCTGCTTAGCTTCCGAGATCAGATGAGATCCGGCGCGTTCAGGGTGGTAGGGCTGTAGACGAGCCCCATGTTTCTGTATGTGAGCCCCACGCTCCCGTGTGCGTGACCCCCATGTTCCTGTGTGTGGAGAGGCCCACGTTCTGTATGTGAGCCCCACGCTCCCGTGTGCGTGAGCCCCTGCTTCCCGTGTGCGTGGGCCCCACGCTCCCGTGTGTGTGGAGAGGCCCACGTTCTGTATGTGAGCCCC
>NW_004524855.1:629207-632766 GCF_000260255.1 Octodon degus
GGCCCACGTTCTGTATGTGAGCCCCTGCTTCCCGTGTGCGTGAGCACCACGCTCCCGTGTGCGTGAGCCCCTGCTTCCCGTGTGCGTGGGCCCCATGCTCCCGTGTGCGTGAGCCCCTGCTTCCCGTGTGCGTGGGCCCCACCCTCCTGTGTGTGTGGAGAGGCCCACGTTCTGTATGTGAGCACCACGCTCCCGTGTGCGTGAGTCCCTGCTTCCCGTGTGCGTGAGCCCCATGCTCCCGTGTGCGTGAGCCCCTGCTTCCCGTGTGCGTGAGCCCCACGCTCCCGTGTGCGTGACCCACACTGTCATCTGTATGGGGTCTTCTCTCCTTGCCAGGCCTTTCTGCCCGTGCGCCCTAAGCTGGGCAGGGCCAGGGCTCCTCCATCTCACCAGAGTTGCAGCTGCACGCCAGCAGGAGCAGGGCGACGGTGGCGCTGAGCTTCATGGAGGAAGCAGAAGAGCTGGTGTCCCAGGCCGGTGGTCTCAGAGTGTGTGCCTCCCTGGTGGTCCGGTGCCACTTATATCCGCTGGCATTGCCTGAGGGGGAGGCTGGGGAAGGCTCTGCCTATGAGGCTCTGTTTACCTGGGCACTGGCCTGCACATTAAGTAAATACTGATCACATGGAGTGCGTGGGGACTTCCTCACAGAGCCCAAGGCCTGTATGGGTGCTTCGAGGGGAGCCCAGATGCCCCTGGACCTGCCTCGTGGCCGAGATGCCTGAGCCCCAGGGCCCGACACAGGCCATGGAGGCTCCTGGTGTGGAGCCTGGTGGAGTCCTGCATGGCAGCATGGACTCACGCAGGGACAGAGGGGATGTGTGCCTGGCACCTGCCTGAGGCCCTGCTATGCCCGCCCAGAGCTGCCCTGAGTCTGGCCTCCCTCGGCCTAGCAAGACCGCCCCCCATGCTTCCGCACCCCAGTCTACAGCTTCTGCTTCCCCTTGGCCGGTGCTGCATGTTCCGTGGGTGTTTGCTCCTCACAGCGTGTCCCGCAGTGTTTGTTTCCTGGTCTGGCCTGTCCTGCTTGCGCCTCTCATCCTCCTCCTGTGGATGTGCTTTATCCTTGGCCTGGCCCCTGCTCGCTCCTGCCCTGCCAGGTCAGCCTTCCTAAAGCCCAGTCGTGCCACTCTGCCTTCTGAAGCCCCCCGATGACGTCCTCTTGCTGGGGGACCAAGCTCTCATGTGAGGGACCAGGCCCTGCTCGCCCCGCTGCTCCCCTTTGTACTCTGTGCCCTGCTGATTTATTCCCAGCTCAAGCCGTTGCTCTGGACGGTTCTGTTTCCCTCAGGCCTTTCTGCCTCCGCATACCCTCAGCCTGGGCCTGAGTGTCCATTTCTCCCAGGCATGCCTGTACCCCAGGCGTGCTCTGCCTGTCGGTCCGTCCATCTGTTTGTCCACTCCTTCAGGAAGCCCTGAGCCCTCCTGCATGATGGATGGTGTGTGGGGCTGGGGTGACACAGTGGGGCCCCTCTAAGAGGAACTTGCTACCCCTGGTGGGGCCTGTGAGAGCAGAATCTCCACGGCCCAGTTCTGGGCCAGGCCTGACATGGAAGGGAGAGAAACAGGCTGGCAGGCGTTAAGGGTGGGGCCAAGGCTGCTCCTCTGGGTTCAGGTGACCTTCCTGCTGCAGCCTCTGGAGTTGCTGAGGTGTAGGTGTGCCTGCTGCTTCTGCCCAGCCCGGCACTTGTGTGCCACATGGCCAGAGCGCCTGACCTGGCTGGCTGAGAGAACCCCACTTCCAGCTGTGCCTTCTCTGTGTCCCAGCAAGAACCGGTGCTCAGACACCATCTTTACCTCTGCTTTCCGGTGCATTGCTGCAGGCTCTGCAGAACATATCCCTGGAGCCAGAGCCCCTCAGCCACCGTGGGGCTTCCCTCCATCGCTGTGACCAGCAAGCAACCACTGTGTGTTCCCCTATGACTGCTGCCGGCCCCCAGGGAACCCTGCCTGCCCGGGCCCACTGCAGGGGGCGGCGGGCAGAAGCCACAGCCAGGTGCAGCTGCAGCTTCTCAGCTGCAAGCCCTGACTCCTCAGTCCTCACAGCCAGCTGGAGCCCTGAGGCTGCTGAGTGCTCATGGGGGCTGGGGTTACCACTCTGGAGACACACGTGTGGCCACTGTCACTGCCTGGGGACACAGGGCCCTGGTGGCAAGGAGCTGGGCCTGCAGCCCCGCCGCCCCTCAGGCCCCCAGCAAGGATGCAGGACTTCACGTCAGGAGCGGTGCTGAGGGCGGCTGCAGCAGCAGCCAGGCCTTGTCCTTGATACAGGGACACTGAGGCCCAGGTCTCTACTCCCGGAACACGGAGTGTGGGATACGGTGGGGGGCTCAGGTGGGAGTTCCATTCTGGGGTCCTTGGGGGTATGTCCTGGTCCCCACAAGGTCCAGGGGCAGTGGTAGGGATGGGGTGAGGGTCTGGCTGTACCTGGAGGGTGAGGCCAGCTGGTGCCAGGCCCTGGCTGTGGTGGGCCTGTCCTAACCAGCAGGAGATTGGGCTTCTAGGTAGTAGCACACAGCTGCAAGTCCCAGCATGGCCCACGTAACAGGCTGAACCTGAACAGTCCATGCTGAGCCTGTCTGTCCACTGAGGTCCCATCACAGTGTGGCTCAGGTTGGCCTGAGGTCGGCTGGCAGAAATTGCTGGAGTGGTGCAATTCGGTTCAGAAACAGCCTGCGTGTGGCAGGTTCCCCTCTGGTGTTGGTGGTGCCAGGCCACACTGTGCAGGGATGCCCCTGAGGAGTGTAGAACCTTCCAGCGCTATGTCCCAGACATCATGGCCTGTGAGCTTCCCGAAGGCCCCAGACTGTCGAGCAGCTTTTGCTCCAGAATATAAGATCTCCCAAGGGCAGGACCTTGTTCTTGACTTCACTGAGCCTTGGTCCCACAAGGTTGCCGTGGATGCCTGCGTGTTCAGAGCACACACAGGCCTCATCCCAGAGCAGAGCTCACAGCTGGCCTGCACCCACCACGAGGAGGGCAGACAAAGACGTGTCCTGCTGCCCTGGGGCCTCCAGCCATGACCATAGCAGACCCAGATCAGGGGCTAGGGAGGGGCCATAGGGAAAGGACATCCCACTGCAGATCTGTAGCCAGAGCCTAGCCCAGCTGACCCAAGCTGGGCTTGGGGGTCCTCAGATGGTGATCTTGGTGTGGAGCAGGCTGGGAAGAGGCTGTGTGAGCACGCAGCACCAAGCAACCTCACAGCAGCATCACTGTGCACGCAGCCCGGGCCACGCATCCCCGGTGGGCGCCCTTCTCGGACATCATCTGACGCCTAAACATTGTGGCATGGGCCTCCCACCATCACCTGGGAGGCTGAGGCTGTGGACCACAGGTACTGTTTCTCGTCCTCTTGCCTTAGACGCCTGTTTGCACCCTCTCCCCGACCCTTCTTGTGGTAGCCTCTGCTCCCTGAGCAGCACAGAACAGCATCCCGTGGCCAGGGTGTGGGTCGTTTCAGCCCCCAAGCACCGCCCAGTGGAGTGCATCCTTGCAGGCCACTAAGTGGTACCCTGTGACCCTGCTGGGCGCCACCTCCCTCTCTCTTCAGCAGGGAGCC
>NW_004524855.1:634113-641321 GCF_000260255.1 Octodon degus
GGCAGGTCTCCTCCCTTCTGCCTGAGGTATCCTAGTCCTACACATGGGCATTTTATGCATAGTGAGTGATGGCACCGACCACAGAGAGCACAGGATGCGTTTCTTTTCTCTTGTTGCTTTCCTCCTTGCTTGAGCCCTAGCTGAATGCCCCCCTGAACCACACCCCAGGCCCAAGGCTTCAGGGTCCTCAGGCTTCACTCCACTGAGGGGCAGTGGCAGCCCCCTCCCCTAGCGTCCCCTCCCCAGGTTGTGCCTCCCTTCTCAACTTCCAGGAGTACATCTGCGGCCTGAGATCACCAGTTGCCGGCAGACCCTGTCCTGAGGGCCCGATGCGCCGCCCCTGTGGCTGCAGAGGGCGTGTGTGAAGCCAGGCTCATAAAACGTGGCAGCCAAACAGCAGGGCACAGCAGAGTCTTCATGAGGGGTCTGCCAGCCCTTGCCTGCAGCGCTTTGTTCTTCTGATTAGATCTGATTATTAATTTTTATGTAAATAATTATTGAGCAACCAATAAAACTTTTCATAAAACTAAAATATTTGCAAAAGGCATCTCAGCAATTATTAAAGTTTTGATTCTATCTTCAGTTCTAAAACAAATAAGCATTGAAAAACAATTTCAACTTCATAGATACTAAAGTTTAGTAAGATATTTCCAATATGAAATAATATGTCCACTTACCAAACCAAAACATGACAGCTTACACTCCTTCACTATTTAAAATTGGAAATTCCAAGTGAAGATTCCAAGTTTTATGGGCAGGATTGAAGCAACTTTTATTTTATTTTAATGTATTTGGTACAAGGTCTCACTGAGCAGCGCAGACCCGTAGCGATCCTCCTGTTTTCAGCCTCCCCAGCGCTGGGATCATGGGCTTGTGCCACCACCCGGTCTCAGTCGCCGGCTCAGTGTGCTTGAGGGTGGGGCTGGCATGGCCTGGTGCCAGGATCGAGCCCTAGTCCCTGCGCTTGCCTAAGCAGGCATTAAGTCCGCTGAGCTATCTCGCCGGCCTTGAAGCAACTTTTAAAGTTCAATTGCGCGGTCTTCGCATCACTGTGATGTTTATTTGTTCTGAATGTGATGACATGTGGACACCTGGGCTCCAGCGCCAGGGATTCTGAGCCCAGGACAGGACACGAAGGGAAGTGAGAAGGACACAGGGCTGAGGTGACGGGATCGCTGAGACGTGCGACTGACTTCCCGGTCACACAGAGCACACCCTACCCCAGAATGCACACAATCATTTCCTACCAAGCAAACAAGTCATTTAAAAATGAATGTTTTGGGGACCATCTGTGTAACAGCACTCAGAATTTCTACACAAATGATCAGCTTTGTTTCAGAGTAAGTGAAAAGGTTGTGCTGGGTGACAGTGGGCATTTGAGTCACTATTCTCCACAGCTGCTGTTCAGCGGTGACAGTGTGGGGACGTCGGTCCTTTGGCAGAGTCTGCCCCCTCGCTTAGGGTGGCCGGGGCTGTGGCCAGGAGAGACAGCTGAGCTCCAGGCCTTGTCACTCACTGGCTCAAGTCCTGTCCTGCCCACCCCGGACAGCATGGGAGCCCATCATCTCAGGGGACCTGTGACTTGTACCCCAGGGTCCTTCCCGGCCCCAGCAGCTGGGTCCCTTCCAACCCTGCTACACCCAGCCTATCTGAGCCATGGAAGCCAGGAAGACGCCCCGCCCCATCGGCCGTCTGAGTAAGGGAAGAACTCAGAGAAGTGGAAAGAGTTCATGGCTCAGGAATTCCTCATGGCTGTGGATACTTGCCTGGATCAGAACCCCGGGGTCCTGCACCTGCGTCTTTGATCCTCATGCCTTGGAAGAGCCGAGGCAGCATGGGGTGGGAGAAGCTTGGGGCCTGGGCCTTCCCAGCTGTGGAGGGGCTGGCTCGCATACCCAGGCTCTGCACAGGACACAGTGGGGGCTAGTGTCGCATGCTCCATGGAGTGAATGTTGGTGACCGTGGTGCCCAGAGCAGGGGGGTCCTCAGTCCCAGAGCTGTGCTTGGAGGTGCCCGGCCAGGCAAGGGTCACTGTGAGCCTAGCCTGTGCCAGCCCTGGGCCTGACTGGGGCTCCATGGGGTCCCCAGGGCTCAGTAGGCACCCACGTTACACTGCCAGCGCTGCCTGAGGTCTGCTTTGTGGCTGCGAGCCCTTCCACCCCATCCCTCCCATGGTGGCGCTGTCTCAGGCTGTGGTCCATCTGTCTGTCTGTCTGGCCCTGCTTCAGTGGCTAGGGGCTCACACCTGCCTCTGGCTCCGGCTCTGAGCTGGTAGAAGCAGTGAAAGGCACAGGCTGGGGCTGGGGGTCCTGGTGGAGGCCGGAGCAGGGGTCCGCGCCTGCACCCTGCAGCTAATTTAGACTCCAAATTTCTCTGGACACTGGAAGCTGCATATTGGCCTCATAAGGAAAGGGGAAAGTGGGGCCCCGATCCTGAGATCCTAGAGCAGGCTGAGAATGCAAGAATGCTGACTGCCCAGCTTAGAACCTCCTGGGTCCATACCTCTAAGCTGGGCCAGCACCAGGCATGCGGGCAGGGCCACCTTTTCCTGGTCTAGAGAAGCACAGGCGTTCCTGAGGCAGGAAGTCATGCCTCCGCCTCTGCCTCTCTCTGCGTGGTAGGGGCTGGAACAGCTGTGGGGTGTGCTGACCCTCCCAGGTGGCCAGGACACAGTACAGTGTCCAGCTCATCAGGACTGAACTTGGCCTCAGCCCTGTGTCCCGGTCAGTTGGCGCAAGAGCCAGAACCTCTGGGAGGGACTTTGTCAGTTGGGCCCAGTGGAGGTGACAGTTTCAGGGACACTGTGGGGCAGATGCCGCTATAGCTCATGGGACAGGTCCTCAGGTCTGTTCAGAGAGAAACAGCATTTCTGTGTGGGCCCAGAGGCTTCCTGGGACAGAAAGGGCTGGACCTCATGGGGCAAGGAGGTGCTGAAGAGACCTCCGCTGTTGCTGTTTCCTGTGTGTGCAGGGATGTGACCATGTGGGGCAGGTGCAAGAGGACTTGGCCTACAGGGGTCCCTGAGTACCGGAACTGGATGTCCTCTGGACAGGGACAGGGTGAGGGATGGTATGGGGCCCTGGGGTCCGGGAGAGACTGGCGGGGAGAGGGACCACGCTGTGGCAAGTGCAGGCCCACCTGTCCACTGGTGGGCAGGGACTGGGGTGGACGCCATTCAGCGCTCCTTCTGCAGCGTGAAGGTGAGCTGCACATGTGCCAGGGCTTGGGACACAGGCGGGCACAGACCTCATGCTGTGCCACTGCAGGCTGAGCCCTGCCCTGTAGCCCCGCCCTGTGGCACGGGAGGGTGGTGGCTGTGTGCTGTGGGGCACTTCGCACTCTACAGAGGCCCTCCCTGAGCTCCTGTCCCCACCTGGTGTCCATAGCCCAAGTCTGGTCTCCTGTCTAGCTCTTTAGGTGACCGGGGGCAGCAGGGCCAGGACACCAAGAGACCACACCCCGAGGCCTGGCCAGAGCCAAGACACGCTGCCTGGCTGGACAGGGACACCCACAGCTCTGCTCAGCTGAGGCCCCTACACCCTGTGCCTGGGCAAAGGCTGGGTCTCTTTTTCTGAAACCAGGTGGGGTGGGTGAGCTGAGAGCCTCAGACAGAGACGCTTGGAGCTGTGTGGGTTGGGGAGGGCTCTGGGGGTGCCATCAGCAGAGCTCTGAGGTCTGGAAGATGGGGGTCTGAGGTCTGGAAGATGGGGGTCTGAGGTCTGGAAGATGGGGGTCTGAGGTCTGGAAGATGGGGGTCTGAGGTCTGGAAGATGGGGGCGGTCACTCCTGACCGGTTCACTCTGTGGCCAGAGAGATGAAGACCTTAGAAACCAGCAAACATCATAAAAGGCACCACTCAGCCCTGCAGGCTAAGCACCAGTCTTTGGCTAGAAGAGTCAGAGCCATGTGGGAGTCCTGAGGATGGAGGCCTTGGGCAGCTGCTGGCTGCAGTGGAGAGGGACTCAGGAGAGGATGGGCTCACCCCGGGCCCGCGCTCAGCACATGTTTCCACCCATGGTCTGGCTGAGCCAGCCTGCCCTCCCCTCCTCCTCCCCTCCCCCCTCTCCCCTCTCCTTTACCTTCTTTTCTTTCTTTTTCAGGGAATACAGGGCCTTCACACTGAGCTGCGTCTGTAGCCCCCTTATTTTTTCAAAGCCAGGGATTGAACTCAGGCCCTTGCAAGCGCTTATTCTACTGAGCCATTTCCCCTGCCCAGCCCTTTTTTTGTTACTTGGAGACAGGGTTTTACTCAGTCTCCCCGGTGCCCAGGCTGGGCTGGCTCCTCCCCACCGTCTCAGCCTCCGACTTCTGGGTCACAGGTGTGTAAACTTGTCCAGCACAGAACAAAAAAAATGCTTACTCTTCTCCAAACACTGTTGAGGTACACTGGGTTTCAGAAGATTGGGCTCCCCGGAGTGCTTGGCGCTTGCCTGGGAGGGCTATGACCCGAGGGGTCCGCGGTGCCCCCATGTGGGCCTTGGCAGGGACCCAGTGGTGGCCAGCTCCCTGGAAGCTTCAGCATGACCCCAGCTCCGAGGTGGGTCTGTGGGGCTTCTGGGAGGGGCCCAGCTGGGCAATTTAGTGACAGAATGAAAAAAAGGGTTGGGGATGTAGCTAAGAGTGGAGGTCGAGTTCAGTCCCCTGTACTGTAAAAACCAAGCAACTGGAGGCTGAGGCAGGATGATCGTTGCGAGTTCGAGACCAGCCTGGGGTACCACGAAGTGCGCTCTAGCGCAGCCTGAGCAGCACAGGGGACGCTGTTTCCAAAGGAAAAATCAACAAAACAAACACCCCCCACCCCCCCAAAAAACAAAACTGAGCAACCAAGCGGCCAAAACCGTTCACTGAGCAGCAGCTGGGAGGCCGGGGTGCTCCTCCCTACACCCCGCTGCACGCAGCCCTCCGGCGCCTCTCTGTCCTGCGGTTTTCCGACAGCTTTGCCCAAGGGGGCTGCGTCCGGAGCCCGAGGGTGCTCGGGCCTTGGTTGGGAGGAGGCCAGGTGTGGTCCTCTGCTGCCCTCTGCCGGCACAGAGGTGAAGCGGGCCACCAACTTGGTCCTGTGTGGCGGAGGCTCCTCCGCGGTTGGGAACAGCGCGAGATGCAAGCAGGGCCGAGGCTGGGCGGGCTCAGGGGCCGGCAGGCAGCGTTGGGCAGGGCCAGGGTGTCCTGGGCAGGAGAGGCGGGGCTGGTTCTACGGGGCTCCGGAGGGGGCGGGGATCGCACTGCTGCGGAGGGGTGGACAGCCTGCGGACCCCACCCGTGCTGAATGGGACACAGGTCCGCTCCACAATCTCTATTCTCTGCCCCAAGGTACCCAGATCGCAGCCTAGGAGGCACAGGACACCTGCTGGATGCCAACAACCTCTCCAGGCAGGCACTGCCCGCAATGCCCCTTGTGCCCTGCTGCACTCCAGGAGACCTGGAAACTGCCATGCAGGGAAGGAAGGGAAGAAATGGGGAGAACAAGGGGCCCTGGTGACAGGGAGGGGAAGGGGCAGGACAGAGATGTGCTCCAATCCTACCTACGCATGGTGAGTCCCCGACGCGGCCAGTCATCTTGTTAACCAAGCCCCCTGTAGAGGTGGCATAAGCCACGTTCCCTTTGAGGTCCAGGGCCACAGCACCCACAGTTCCCAAGTTCCTGCCAAAAATAACAGAAAGCGACAGGCTGAGGAGAAGAAGCGCTCCTGCCAGTGCCCGGGAGCTCACAGCCACCTTGGGGTCCTTGCTGCGTATCAACAGCGCCTGACACTGCAGGCTCTGCACCCAGGGCTGCTTCCTCCACACTCCCCACGTGCACTGCAGTGGGTTCCCCAACTCCCACCCGACAGTGCACCACAGCCACAGCCCCGCTCTGAGCTGGGGGGCTTGGAGCTGTACCATCTCTCTGTCCCCATGAAGAGTTCATGCACCACATGAGCTGTGGTGGATTGACAGCTGATGAGCAACTTGTAGCACCCAGCTGAACTGAACTAGCATGTGCTGGGTGTGGGAGGCCCACCTGAGGGTTACTGCTGCAGCATAAGAGGTAGAACTGAAGAGGAGGCTGTTGAGGCTGCTGCGAGGCTGCTGGGAGCTGTCGGTTCTCTTGGAGGAGCTTGTCCTCCTGGCTTTCCTGATGAACCCAGCTGTTCTTGCTTTTTTTTTTTTTTTTTTTGGTAGTACTGGGGATTGAATTTGGGCCCTTGTGCTTGCCAGGCAGGCTCTTATGCTGCTGAGCTGTCTCCCTGAACCCAAACAGCTGTTCTCATTGTCAAGGAACTGGGGACCCAGTTGTTGCTGGGAATGCTACGGTTCACTCTGGGGGAGCTCTGGTCCGCGCTTTGAGCGCCGCTTCCTGGTGCCGGTGCACATCCAGCAGTCTGCCAGCACAGACCCTCTGTCCCACTGTCACGGGCTTTCTTGCTTCCACCACTGACCCTCGGGCCTTCGCAGTGCAGATCCATGAATCAGGCCTGTGTGAGCCATTGTTGTGGGCTCGAGGCCTCCAGGTAGACTTGTGCAAGGCATTGTTATGGGCTCTGGGTCTTCAGCTGGGCTCATGCAGGACACTGTCATGAGGTCCAGGTTGCCTAGTGACTAATAGACAACATTGACCAAGCAGGATTTTTCTCAGGACTGAGGCAGCTTGACTGCTTCAGGCCCTGTGGGTGTGTGCTGCCCTACTACGTATGACCAATTTCCAGCTTCAGCTGCTCCTTACATTGGATTATTTAAAAAAATTGTATGTAGTACTGGGTCTACAGGGTCTCACTACACAGAATGGACTCTAGTGATTCTCCTGTTTTCAGCCTCCCAAGTGCTGGCATTACAGGTATGCGCTAGCACGCCCAGTCTCAATCACCGTCTCAGCACACCACCAGGACTGCGCCAGCGTGGCACACTCAGGGATTGAACCATTGTCCCTGTGTCTGTTGAGTTATCTGGCCAGCCCATCTCAAGCCTGTGATAATGGACCTGTGCGGGGTGCATTTTAATGGCATCCAATTGTTGTTTAACGAAAGTCATCAGCCTATTGAAAAGACAAAGTCCTATTGATAAAAATATTAATAATCATCAAAAAAGGAAAAAAAGGAACAGTTGTTCATTGAAAGGCACACAAACACATAGACACACAAACACATTGACACATAAACCCCTTAAAAAAAAATCGAGTGCACTCAAATATTTGGCCAAATTAAATTATAGTAACTATATTACAAGCTTTA
>NW_004524855.1:642246-645252 GCF_000260255.1 Octodon degus
GTGGTGCTGGGGGATCGAACCGCGGTCCTTGATGCTTTGCTAAGCTTGTTCTAAGTAGGTGCTTTAGACCACTGAGCCATCTCTCCAGCCTAATTTTTATTTTCTAACCCATTATTTCTTTTTAACAATTTTAAAATTTTTTGCAAAAATGAATGACTAATTGTGCAATATTCGAATCTGTGTGGTTTAAGCAATGGTTTGGTCTGATAGAACTATAACTTTGATTTCCCTGTATGAACAACATCGATTACACCAAACAAAACTTGCAGACCAGTTAGCCCTGGGGCTGTCTTTGGTTGATTTTACTCCATAGGTGTGCTGCCCAGCTGCTAGGAGCAGCTTAATGGTCTTAGTACCCACAAAGGGTTTTCTTGAGCCCACATTACCTTCTAAAGTACTATCCTGAGCCTGACGAACTTGCGAAGCCAGCCACACACACAGCCAGTGCTAGTGCCAAGGCATGTCATGGTCATGACCCGCCTACTTAGCCCCAGGGACACAGGCCTCTGCGGCAGAACCTATCTTGCAGATGATCTCAGTTTGTCCCTTCCCCCAGGCGTGTGCCTGCACACTTGGAACCAGCCATTTGCTATTTAAAAGAGCTGACAGCTGTTATTCCTAAAGTTATGGCTGTCATGAGTTCAATCATTCCTTCTGTTCTCTTCTTTAGTGCCTTCCGCAGATGGAGGGGCAGCATGGTGGCAGGAGCGTCTAGCACAGACGTTGTGCAGGAGGCCGAATTGCAGCCCTTGCCCTGAGGGTATCAACGCTAGCCCTAAGAAAGTTAAGGCTAATAGAAGAATTTAGACACGCACATACCGAACGATTGTGACGTGTGCTGGTGTAGTTAGGAGGGCTCCAACAACCAGGTCCTGCAAGCAACAGGTAGGAGAGGTGAACACACGCCTGTGCAAAATGCGTTGGGTTCCTTTTAAATTTTAGATGCAAAGTATAGGAGGATTGATTCCTCCGTATAGAAACTTTCCATGGCGATACGATTTAATGAGGTAAGTAACTTCCAAAGATGATGTTGAATTGGTCCCCCAGAAACATGAGGGACACTAGGGGACATTCCCCCTCCTCCTCCGTGCAGCATTATTGTATCATTGGCATTTTTAGGGTTAGTATACATCTCTTCACTGCCGTTCTGTTTCCGTCCACTTTCTTTCCTTCCATCGTCTGGGCTGAGCCACAGGGCTCCAGTCTATACCTCCTCGGAAGCATTAACCACCACCAGGCTGCTGCTCCTCCACAGACTTCCCAGTGCACCCAGACTCTGAGGGGAGCAGCGTGGGCAGTCTGGCACGTGGCAGATCTGGTGGTGGAGACATTCCGTCAGCAGCAGTACCATCAAAACTTTGTCTCTATGAAAGAAAAAGTCCCCTCTTTCCTCCCTTGTCTCTGGTGGTGCTTTTTACTATAGATAACCAGACTCCTGTGCTTGCTTTTTTTTTTTTTTTTTGGTGGAACCAGGGATTGAACTCAGGCCCTTATGCTTTCCAGGGAAGTGTTTATTCCACTGAGCCATCTCCCCAGCCCTAGCCTGTGCTTGCTTTTAAGCAATGAGATCTGTTCCTAATACAAACAGGCCAGCCTTTCACTCTGATCTCATTCAATGGGGCTCTGGTTCCTTCTTCCGCTGGCACTCCCTGCTGGACCCCGGGCATCACAGGTGCTGGGGAACCAGGAACTTGTGCTCACATATGTGGGTCTAGTAACTTTCCACCAGTGGACTCCTCTATTGAGTAGTGGATTTAGAATATAAGCCCAATAACTAAAATTACCTTGAACACTTACTGACAGTGACCACAAAGCCACCATAGCAAGAAACAAATTGATACTATTTTTCTATCAGAATATTTACGTCTGCTCATTTTCCAGGCTTTATTTACCAAGGCACCCAAGTCACTGCTCCAGGATTTATTTTGTCCAAAAATGGTCTGCAGCAGAGATCTGCCTGGCAGTTGATTTTTAAAAATTTAATGTAAATAGGGCTTTTTGTACAATTAATCTAAATGTATTCATGTATATTTTCATACCATTTTCCCCTTTTCATTTAATGAACATTTTAAAAAATATGTTTAGCATAGGGCTTAATACATAGGTCTCACTACACAGATTGGACTCAGTGATCCCCCTGTTTTCAGCCTCCCTATCGCTGGGATTACAGGTGCATGCCGCCACACCCAGTCTCAGTGGCCATCTCAGTGTGCCCCTGGGGGCGGGGCCGGCACAGTACGCTGGGAAGGGGATCAAAGCCCAGCTGCTGGGCCTGCCTAAGCAGGGGCTTTAGTATGCTGAACTATCTGGCTGGCCCTAATAAGCATTTTTGAAAAGCTTTTATTAGCTCATTTTATAATTAC
The DNA here is from genome assembly GCF_000260255.1 of Octodon degus. Taxonomy (NCBI): domain Eukaryota; kingdom Metazoa; phylum Chordata; class Mammalia; order Rodentia; family Octodontidae; genus Octodon; species Octodon degus. The sequence goes on from NW_004524855.1 coordinate 644,610, forward strand.
CCATGGATATTTTTTTAATTATTTATTTATTTTTATTACATTTATTTATTGTGGGCGTGGCCAGCTCAGCCCACCAGGGTGCTGGGGGATCGAACCGCGGTCCCTGTGCTTTGCCAAGCTTGTTTCAAGTAGGTGCTTTAGACCACTGAGCCATCTCTCCAGCCCCCACCCATGGATATTTTTTAAAAATTATTTATTTATTTGTGTGTGTGTGTGTGTGTGGCCAGCTCAGCCCACCAGAGGGCGGGGCTGGCTGGCATGTGGTGCTGGGGGATTGAACCGTGGTCCCTGTGCTTTACTAAGCTTGTTCTAAGTAGGTGCTTTAGACCACTGAGCCATCTCACCAGCCCCGCCCATGGATATTTTAATCTTTAAGTCCCTATAGAATATTAACAGATAAAAGTTTTTTGCACATAAATTTAGAATTCTAAACCATATACAGTATTGTAGTAAGACAATCCTGATGACATTTTGTGACATCTTAGGTTTTTATTTTGACATAACATAATACTTTTAACCAATCATCTCTATCTTATACATAAAAATTTTTTTCCCATAATTTTATTGAGAAACAAATAGCAATGAGACAGTTTCAAACCAAATTGGTAGGACAGTTTCAATAATTAACACATTGCATACATTC
>NW_004524855.1:661455-663805 GCF_000260255.1 Octodon degus
AGATCTACAAAGTTTGGATTTATCCAGCTGTGCCTTGCTTGGGTCTGGCTGCTGTGCTCAGTTCCTTCCTGTTGCTGCCCTTGGGGGTGAACCTGTTGTGCCCCTCTGGCAAGATGTTCTGCTCCTGGACTAGATGGGGTCTTTCTGTCCCATACACTGTCTGCAGGGATTGCAGCCGAAGGGTTTCACCCCAGGCCTGTATGCCAGGCCTGAGCTGAGTCTGGAGGGGACAAGGTGGCATAGGGGGGAGAGGCAGCTTTCCCACACACTCACCGGGCCTGGACTAGGACTGGATCTGGGGGTTCCCAGACCGCAACAGAAATTCCTACTCTGTGGGCAGGTTGTGGGGGTTACTACAGAGTGATAGGGGGTGTCCCAAGAGGGTGTAAGAGGGTGTCACCCATGCTGTACCTGGGCTGGAACCAGTAGGTCCTGCCGGTGCAGGGTAGCTGGAAGCTCTCCCACACACTCACTGGGCCTGAGCTAGGGCTGGGTCTCAAAAATTTTTATCTAATTAATCATCCAAAAAAAAAATTAGCCATCCTTAGATGGAATATATATCACAAGTTTTTGTTAAAGGCAGGAGTTTGAATCCAAGGAAAAGTCTTATCCCCATAAACAATCTATGTTTTACATTTTGAAAGACGTGCACACCTGGAATCATAAATACACTTGATGTACCCTGAGATTGACAGTAGTGACTGCCATATACACGGGGAATGTTTCTTTTGTAATGTATTTATTTTATTTTCTGTATTTTAGGGAAGGGTCTATAGCGTGTTCAGGGTCTCACTGCTAGATCGGACTTGGTATACTTCTCCGGTTTACAGCCTCCCAAGTGCTGGGACTACAGGCAGGCGCCACCACGCCCAGTCTCAACCGCTGTCTCAGTGTGCCTCGGGGATGGGGCTAGCATGGAAGGCCCGGGGATCAAACCCCGGCCCCTGAGCCTGCTTGCAGGTGCTTCAGTCTGCTGAGCTATTTAGCTGGCCCTTATTTTATTTTTAAGAGCAAACCTTATTATAGTTTTTTGCAAAAACTTTATCTTTTTAGCCAATGACCAAATTATTGAGGATGTCTCCTAAGACTGTTGAGATTATTATTATTTTTTTGAAAACCACAAATCACTTTATTCGAATTAGTAACATCAAAACAGCTGGTTTATGGAGGCCACACATGTCCCAAGTGCAGCCCACCTGTGTGGGGGGACACCTTCTTCCATGGCCGCTCTGAAGCGCTGAAGCCACAGGGAGAGGTGGGACTGAATGGTTTTACACTTCTCGTATTAGTAACACCTACGCTAAAGTAACTGGGTCGGTCGACCTCCCGGTCCTTCAGGGTCCACCTCAGCTCAGCCGAGGCCGTTTGCCCCCCTGCACCGCCTCAGCACTTCGTGGAAACCTTCGCAGAGCTTCCCAGCGCACTCCAGAAACTGCTGATCTCCAAGTAGCAGGCCCGTCTCCTGCGGCTGCGCTGAGCCCCGGAGGCTCCTGGCCCGAGAGGGAAGGCGGGAAGTGCGGCTGGGCTTCCGCGAGGCATCTTCAACAGCCACTACTCTGTGCCCACAAAAGCTAAACTCCTCCATCACTGTCCTGGTGAGATTATTGAGAGCTCCTCATTAATGAATAAAGAGGTAGGCCACACCTCTCATTTATCAATTGACTACTCTCGAATATTTTTTTTCCATTTTGGGGATTTTTTGTTCAATCAACTTACATCTTATGATGTACTGTGTATGAATCAATTTTAATATCACTTTGACTATCTGGTAATGTATTTATTTATTTATTTTTTGGCGGAACCAGGGATTGAACTCAGGCCCTTGCGCTTGCCAGGGAAGCACTTACTCTACTGAGCCATCTCCCCGGACCCTGTCTATCTGGTAATTTAGGAAAAAGCATACTTTTGAGTTTTTATCTCAGATTGTATTTAAAACAAATCATTAGTGAGTGAGACGACCGAGGCCACAGGATCCTGAACAGAGCCAGAGTGCAGGCCCAGCACGGAACCCTTCAGCAGAACTCCCTGCAAAGAGGCTAGAGGCAAGACCCACCCAGCTGATTCAGGAGCAGAACATCTTGCCAGAGAGACGCAAAGGGTTCAACTCTAACGCCTGCAGCAGAAAGAAGTGGAGCACATAGCCAGAACCAAGCAACACCCACCTGGAGGAATCTGAACTTTGTAGATCTGGACCTGGTGCTAAGGTGATAACTCTATCTAAGCTCTACACCAAAGGTCAGAAGACAGGTATACAAAATGACAAAGAGAAGGAACAAAATGCAGTCTCAGGCCCCGAGTCCACTCAGTACAAATGCAGAAGACACTAGCACTGAGGAAACTGGAAATCACA
>NW_004524855.1:665445-666362 GCF_000260255.1 Octodon degus
TATTTCTTGCCTATATCTTGTAATATGAGAAACTACTTTGGCAGTAACAATACACAATACACTAACCATTGTTACTCTCCTAAAATCTTGTTTTGAGATTTTGTACCATTGTTTTTATTTTTTTACTTTAAAATAAAATAACTGATGTCAAAAAAGAAAAAAAAATAAAAGAACATTTAAATATTTCATAAAAATTACAAGGAAATATTAAAAAAATGTAAACAGAGAGTTTGCAAATGGGCAAGGGAGGAAAAAATAAAGGGAGGGGAGAGGGATAGGAAAAAATGAAGCAAGATACGTCCTGTACAGGTACAAATTCCCTGTGATGAATGTTATTACTATGTATATCTGAAATGCACCAATAAAATAAAAGAGAAAATTGTTAAAAAAAACAAAACCCCAAACCAAAAAACAAATCATTAAAAAAGAAAAAAAGAGAAACAGCTGTAATGGCCAGAATTGGATATGTTGCCCACAGGAGACCAAATTAAAGGCAATTACAGAACTTTTATTAATTAACCGATGACCTATGTGCTCCCCTCCCCACCTGGGAAGGCACAAAAGACCCAGTTCTTTTTTCCCTACCTGGTTTTACGGTTTCTTCGTTGCTATGGCAACAGGGAGGCCTCGGCGCCGGCGGCGCATCCTGCAGGTGCAGGTCTCAGGCAGAGGGACCCGCGGCTTAGCAGGGAGCAGTCTGTGTCTTCCCGCCCTGAACGTCCTTCTGCCCTCCTCTCCCGCGTGACTGTGACGGAGGGCGGGGAAGGAGCGCGCCCCGAGCGCTGGGGTCTCTTCTGCCTGCAGCCGTGCGCCGCTGCTCACTGACAGACCGACGGACGGACGCGCGCACACAAACGGGTCCTTCTACAATCAAGAGCGCACTCAAATAAATCTTTGGTCACATTAAATTATAGTAA
>NW_004524855.1:667398-676735 GCF_000260255.1 Octodon degus
CTTCTTCTTCTTCTTCTTCTTCTTCTGAACCAGGGATTGAACTCAGACCCTTGCGCTTGCCAGGCAAGCACTTATTCTACTGAGCCATCTCCCTGACCCCTTTAATAGATTTTTGATCATATAGTGAGAAACCTTTATTTTATTTTTTGGAAGAGGAAGACAAAAAACAAAATACAGGGTTTCTTCGTGGTGCAAGCTTTCTTCTTTTTTTGGAAGAGGATCCAACCGCAGCCTCTGGCTTGCCTAAGCTTTCGTTTGGACCACTGAGCTATCTCACTGTCCCCCATGGCTGTTAGACATTATTTCAAACCTTTATGCTTGTTTATAAAATATCAAAGCCCTATTTTTAATGCCATTTTAAATTTGGGATGGTAAAACAAGCAATCAAACTTACTAGGAATTAAAGGAATTTTAAGTAATCTTTTAAAATACCCTGGGGCAATGGCCTTTCGCCTTTGTAGCTGCCTACCTGGAGGCCATCCACACTTGCATTTGAAAAGCCTTTTTTTTTTTTAATGTATTTGGTTGTTTCAAGGTCTCACTAGGCAGCTCAGACTCATAGTGATCCTCCTGCTTTCAGCCTCCCCAGTGCTGAGATTACAAGTGTGCACCACGACACCCTGACTCTGGCCAGTTCAGCCTGCCCTGGTAGTGAGGCTGGTGCCGCATACGGTGCCAGGGATCGAACCTTGGTCCCTGTGCTTGTCTAGGCTTGCCTAAGGGGGCACTTAAGTCCACTGAGCTATCTTGCTGACCCTGAAAAGCCTTTAAAATGTTATTCCTTTCATTAATTTTTATTTTCTAACCCAATACTTCTTTTTAATAATTTTAAATTTTTTATTTAAAAAATGACCAATTGAGCAATACAAGAATCTGGTGTGGTTTAAACAATGGTTTGGTTGGATAGAACTATAACTTTGATTTCCCTATACAAACAGCGCTGATTACACTACACAAAACCTGCAGACCTTTAGCACTGGGCTCTGCCGCTCACTGATTTTACTCCGAAGCTGTGCTAGCAGCAGCTTAATGGTCTTCTTACTTAGCACCAGGAACACAGGCCTCTGCAGCTGAAGCACAGTAGGATAAACTCCCAGTGGCGTTCTGTAAGCCTCCCGGTCTCCCTGGTTCCTTCCTTGTGATGAAGATTGAGTCACTGCACTCCTTTGCCCAACAGCCCAAGACAGGTTGCTTATCCTCATGTGGAGGAGGGAAGGAACTAGGTGAGGGAGGAGGAAGAGGCTGAATTTTACCAAGCATTGAAGATGGAGTTGAAATATCCAATCGCTCTACCACTTTGGATATCAAATTGTTGTAGGCAGCCGAGTTAGATAGAAATATTTTTAGGCAGTCAGGCAGGGCCAGGCCCTCGAAAGAGATAACACAGAAGTCCAGATATTTTGCAACTATGGGAGGGATGGATGCTCCTGCCGTGGGTCAGACCTAAAGACAAAGATCAGACAAAGGCTGACCTCCCTAAAGATTGGCATCCGAGATTGATCATCACCCCGAGGGAGACCAAGAATCGTTAATCTGACCTCATAAACTCCTGCTCTACATTCCTGCCTGCTTGCTAGGTGACTTGCTTCCCCATTTGGTCCTGGACTTAATCAATTTCACCTGAGCAGTGGTGCTTGTAATCCCATCGGTTGACCGTAGTTTTGTCCCATCCCTTATCCACCTAAGTGAGTTCCTTAGCCCCAGGTGATTTTGTCCTATAAAAATAACCTGGAAGAGACAGCTTCCTGGGTAACCTGCTTGGGCCCCCCCTTCTGTCCCCTCTGAGACAGAAGCTTTCTTTCCCAATAAATATTCTACTCTTAACCTCCGTTTGTTCCTAAAATTCATTCTTCAGTTTTAGAGAACACGAACTCATCCAGGTCAGGTCGGGAGATCATTTTTCCCTATATCAAAGTGAGACAAATGTTCCATATGGCAGGTAACTCCTGGGTATTATTTGTCTCCTTCCCCAACTCATCCCCCTAAGCATCTGAAAAGTCCTCAGAATCAGAGGACAGAGGTTGAAGAGCCAGAAATGTTTGCTTCATCTTTGATTCTCTGATTTAGATTTGTCACACAAAAAGGACAAGAGATGTCATACTGCCTTTGTGCTTGGTAGTGTCCTCATCAACTAGAACTTTTACAGGACTACCTTCCCAAGCCTGAGGAATTGGGGACAGTGGTTTAGAAGGTATTTCATCCACTGGCTCATAGGCTCAAGGGAAGGGACTCTCAGGCACTGAAGCTGCCATGCTGGAGCGTTCGGGCCGAAGGTTCTCTGCTGCAGACTCGATGCCTTAGAGTCAGGCAGCAGGGGCTCCAAAGCCAATAAAGGCCACGTAATGGGTTAGGTTCTCCTTGCTGATGCGCTCTGCAGAGAGCTCTCACAACTTGTTTCCAAACTTTTAAGTTTAAAGCACTTTTTTTTGGGTGGTACCAGAGGTCAAACTCAGGATTTGCTCTCGCCAGGCAAGCACTTACTCCACTGAGCTATCTCCCCAGCCTGCCAAACTTTTAAATTTAAAGCAGCCTTTCCTTTAGGCTGAAACCAGTAACAATGCCTCTTACAAGTGAAAAAAATTCCTTGAAACTCTTTGGTTTCACTTTTACATCTGCTCTTCCGAGTAATGTCCACATAAGATGGAATATTCATTTCTACTGAAGTGGAGTTTCCTGTTACTCTGAGCTTTTCCTGGTGTCTCGCCTATTCTGAGCATCTTCCCCCACGTGGTTGTTATAACCTGTGTAACCGTCTCCATTTTTGTAACTAGAACAGCTATTTTGTTATACAACTCTGTATGTTCCTGTTATAACCTATGTGATTGACTGCATTTGTAACCAGACTAGCCATTGTATTATAATGGCTAGTACTGTACGTTTCCACTGTAACTTTATTTTATTATTTTTTTAAATTTATAAAATTTTTATTTATGTGTGTGTGTGTGTGTGTGTGTGTGTGTGTGTGTGTGTGGCCAGCTCAGCCCACCAGGGGGCGGGGCTGGCTGGCATGTGGTGCTGGGGGATTGAACCACGGTCCCTGGGCTTTGCTAAGCTTGTTCTGAGTAGGTGCTTTAGACCGCTGAGCCATCTCACCAGCCCCTGTAACTTTATTAATGAGGATTGTTTGGTATAAGCTGACAACTTAAACTCCATCTTGGTGGCTCAAGCCGTCCATCGGACCTCTGAACACAGTTTGTTAATGTTCAAACTATTCCTTTGTTCTAAACCACAGTGTGTGGGCCGGGGAGATGGCTCAGTAGGATAAGCGCTTGACTGGCAAACGCAAAGATCTGAGTTCAATCCCCGGTTCCACCAAAAAAAAAAAAAAAATCCAAAAAACCCCCACAGTGTGTTAAAGGTTAAGATCTGAACTATTTCTTACCCCAGAGCACTCCACACAATATGTCCGGTGATCAACACCGAAGTATAAATTGTAATTATTTGTTCCTGAAAATTGTAACCGCATGTTAAAAAATGTCACCTGTTTTCCCAAAAGTGGACGCTGACCCCTGTGCTGCATTCCCATGCACTCAAGTCACAAGACCTCGCCTTTGCGGTTTTCAGCCTTAAAAACCCTTGTCTCTCCCTCCTGGGTGCGCACTTAGGCACTTAGGCATGCTGGGAGTTGCCGCTGGGTACCAGCTAAAATAAAGCGCTCCTTTCTCTTTTTGGCTTGTCTCCCAGTTGTCTCATTTTTGGGTTACAACAGTGGTCAGGCCTCTTTTAACTCACCCCTGTCGTCTTCTGTGCCCCATGTTGGGTGCCACTTGTATGCTATCAGTCAGAGCCGAAAGAAATGATAAGACCCAATTAATATGACTTCAGAGGTCTCAGTCAGGTTAGTCTCTCTCTAAGTGAGCCCAGAGCCAAGGAAACTTCTCACATTTACTGAAGATTAAAAATAGGCTAAGGAATGCACATAACTAATTTGGTGTAAACAAGCCACTATTTACATTGCCTTTTGGCATCCACTAATCTGTAAATTTATGTATCTTTAGTTGCTAATATCTCAGTGAAAGGAAGGAAGTACAGACAAGGTGCTTCCAGGAATTTGTTGTTCCCTGTATCCCAGCTTGCTGGGATAACACTGGATGGCACATTTTGTCAGGCTCTTATTCCTAGGCTCTGTTCTTTGTTCCTTGCTCCCTAGGGACAGTAGGCTTCTGGCTTACACGCTATAACAAGGAAGCCACCCAGCCCCACACAGAGGGCCTGCAGCCCTACCCGTGACTGCGGGAAGCTCCCTCGGGTGCCTCCAGCGGGGCCTCACTGGGGACTGTGAGGGCAGGTGGACTGCAGCTCTCTTGGGAGATCACTCAGCAGGAAGCGAGAACAGTCTCAGTCTCTCTGCACTGAGTGTAGGGGCACGACTTCATGAAGAGAACACCAGGGACACCAAGGATCACACCAGGGACACCAAGGATCACACACATGGCAGCACGGTCACGAGGTGACCTCAACACCCCACTTCTGGAAATAGACCAACTCAGCAAAAAATTAACAAGGGACTATGAGAACTGACTCCTACCTTGGATGAGTGCCCGCAGTACACACCTACGGAGCACTCTGTCCCTCCAGAAAGTCACATTCTCCTCCATAGCACAGAGACCTTCCTCCAAAACACACCACGTCCTGCTCTATAAAGCCTGCTTAGGTAAGGACAAAGAGATCAGACTGTTGCAGGCAGCCAAGTTAGACAGAAATATAAACAGACAGGGCCAGGCCCTCAAAGGAGATAACACAGAAGACAAGATACCTTACAACTGTAGGAGGGACGGATGCTCCCTCTGTGAGCCAGACCTAAAGACCAGAGATCAAACAAATGCCAACCTCCCTAAAGACTGGCATCTGAGATTGATCAACACTCTGAGGGAGCCCGAAGAATCATTAATCCGACTACTACTGGATGGCTACCTGATAAAGTCCTGTTCTACATTCATGCCCGCTTGCTGCATGACTCATTTCCCATTTGGTCCTGGACTTCATCAATTTTAACTGAGCAATGGTTTTTGTAATCTCATTGGTTGACCATAGTTTTGTCCTACCCCACATCCACCTAAGCGAGTTCCCATGTTCTCCACCTTAGCCCCACATGGTTTTACACTATAAAAATCCCTGGAAGAGACAGCTTCCTAGGGATAACCCTCTTGGGCCCCCCTCCTTTCCCTCTCTTAGACAGGAGCTTTCTTTCCCTCAATAAATATACTCTGCTCATAGCCTCTGTTTGTTCCTAAAATTCATTCTTCGGTTTTAGAGAACACGAACTCGAGCAGGTCAGGTCGGGAGATCATTTTTCCCTGTCATTTGGAGGTTCTCTGTATCATTTGGAGGTCACCCACCTGAGACCAGTTTTTCTCCCTGTATCACTATGTCCCTTGTCCGGAGATGGGCAGCAGACTCACAGTAGGTGCACCTGTGCGCGTCACTGGTCCCCGCTGAGGCCTGTACTGGTTGGTGAAGTGGGGAAGCCTTAAAGGACAGGATAAGTTGAGGATATTGGCTCCAATCCCAGTTAATTAAAAGGAGACTGCTGCTGCAGACTCACTCCTGCGGGGAAGGCCTTCCTGGAGATAATGTAGCTCTCCTAAGTTAACTCTGCGTTACTTGGAGAATTCTTTGAAGGAACGGCCAAGTCCTGCCTGAGTCCCCCTCCTCCCCCAGTTGATAGCACAGTAAGTATGGGCTGCGAAGGGTTCTTTGTCTTCACCCAGAGGATAATGGAGGCTGTGAGAGGGCTTGGTTGTGTGGGAGCCCTGAAATCACTCCACTTGTCGTATTTATTGAAGCATTTGCCATCCACTGACTTGGGAGATCGCAGGCCTGCTCAGCCCACAATAATCAGGGGACAACACTAATGTGATATGGCTGCCAGGTTGCCATGCGTTTATGTTCACTGGACTGGGGATTTTTATCCTGAAGGAGTGAGGCTACCTGGAGTGGAAAGTGGGGGCGACGGGGAAGGCTTTCACAGGATGAAAACTTCACAAGTAACTTCTGAAGAAGAGAAGGAGCAGAAGCATCCACCGGGGCGGGGGGAGGCAGGAGTGAGTCTTCCTCCTATAAAATAAATGAGCCATTTTATCCAGTAGTAAGACAGGCCAAGATTTTTCAGCCGAGGAGCGATGATATAGCTGCTTCAAGGTTTGCTTAAGTGCTCAGGGGCTCATGTGCAAAACAACAACAACAGCAGCAGCAGCAGCAACAACAACAACAACAACCCTAACAGAAAGGCTAAAGAGGGGACCAAATAGAATCCATATTTTCCTCAGATGGGCACTATAGATATTGGTAATTGGGAAAGAGTTGGGAAAAAATCTTAAAAAGGCACACAGTAGAGGAAAAGTCATTTTCCCTGAGACATTCTTGATAAGCCTCTAAAAGAACATTCCATTACGGATTTCACAGGGATGAGCACCACGAAAGGGGAAGGCCGTGGCATCTCTGCTGACTTCCCAGTTGGAACTCACTAAAATGATCTCAACAAGGAGGTTGTTTCTCGTTTCCCTTTTGAGATTCAGGTGCTAAAAAATCCGAAACAAAGTGTTAATACAGGTCCAAAGTCCATTTACCTTAGCAGTTCTACAGATGTTTTGGATGCATCTCATCTCACACCGTGTGCTATCAGGCATTTGTCACGAGCATGCCTGTCACCTGCTCAATTTCTTCATTTTGATGTACAGCTTAAAAGTCTTATTTTGGAGCAGCCCCATAGAAACAGAACAGGTCTTCACCCATGTCCAGAAATAAATGAGAAGATGCTTTCTGGGAAGGACGCTGTACCCCGCCTGTGGATCAGCTCTGAGGTGCTGACGATCTATATTCACAGTTGGCTGACTTACTAAAAAGGGCAGGGTCAGCTATTCAGGGGACAGGCCTCCTGTGCAGCCCTTCGCACACACCCTTCAAGGCCCTAAGAATTCTCTGCTCAGCGCTAGATTCCGGGAAACCGTTCTCAGACAGGTTCCAAGCACACAAGCTGCGGACAGTCTCGTTCTACGGCTGGCTCGTGCACGTGCTCATTGAGACTGCAAGCCCGCTTTAAGTGCTGCAGAATCAACCAATACTCTGATGACATGTTTGAGCTTGTCAGGATATTGGAACTGAATCATATAAACAACTATGATGGCTCAGGTTATAGCCAGTTTTGCTAATGTCAAAGAGGGTAATAAAAAATGCTTTAACTGTGGAAAAACGGAACATACTAGAAAAACTTGTAGAGTTCTTGCTGCATCTAATGGGATAGTTGCTGAAACTGCAGCAGGTGAAGAAAGCAGTGCCCCTGGCATGGAAGGCTTGGCTCCTGTGCTGGGCCCAGTCTGAGGTGCCAAAAGGGAGGCCGTGGGCCAAACACTGTCATTCTGAATTTCTTCACGATGGCACACCTTCGCCAGAAGATGAGATGAGGCCCTTTCTTCAGACCAGCCACACCACAGAGGAAACAGCCTGTGAGAAGAATGTCAGTCAGCTTTATCCAGAGCAAACGCGTCACCAGATTTTTTTCTGTATTTAGGACAGGGTCTGCAAGGTCTGCAGGGTCTCACTACACAGATCAGACTCGTAGTGCTTCTCTTGTTTTCAGCCTCCCAAGCGCTGGAATTACAGGTGCGCACGACCACGCCCAGTTTCAGTTGTGTCTCAGCACGCGCCGCCGGTGGGCTGGCAGAGCACGACGGCAAACTTAACAACAACTTCCCAGGTGGCTTCCCAGAGAGGTGTGACTTCTCTCATCGGGGGGAACAGCATAAAGTTCAGGATTAGATCTTCCTGCAGCTTGCAGAGTCACTTTATTTTTTAATTTTTATTTACTTATTTATTTATTTTGGCAGAACCAGGGATTGAACTCAGGCTCTTGCGCTTGCCAGGCAAACGCTTATTCTACTGAACTATCTCCCTGGCCCCAGAGTCACTTATTGGTGGGTAAACCTACCCCAATACCCACAGTAGTTTGGGATCCCCAACCAAGGAAACAATTAGTCCTATACTGGGAAAGGCTGATCTGAATTTAAAAGGAATAACTATCTTTTTATTTATGCATTTGTTACAGGGTCTCATTCCACAGCTTGGACTCGTAGTGATCCTCCTGCTTTCAGCCTCCCCACTGCTGGGATTGCAGGCGTGCACCACCACACTGCGTCTTAGTGGCTGGCTCAGTATACCCAGGGGCAGATCAAACGCAGTCCCTGCACTTGAAGCCAGAGCAGGGCTGAGTCCACTGAGCTATCTTGCTAGCCCAAAAGGAGTAACTATTGTGCCTACTGTGATGGATGGTGATTGTCAGGATGAGACATGAGTTTTTGTGTATGCTATGGATCTCTGGTTTTTTTGCTTTTTATTTTTTTATTTTTGTACTGGTGATTGAACCCAGGACCTTACACTTGCCAGGCTGGCATGTATGCCTCTGAGATGTCTCCCTAGCTCTTGATCTCTGGGTCTTTGGACACGGGGAGAGTACATTGCATATTTGTTACCTGCAGATAAACCTATGATTAGATATAAACAGCTCATGAGAGAACAAGACCCTCAAAGTAAGACTACAATGAGAGAAATTTATTTTACAGAGGAGATGACTAAAAACAGGTCTATGTGTTTTATAAAGATTAATAGAAAATGTTTTGAAGGCTTAATAAATACTGGTGCAGATGTGTCTGTACTTTTCCTTATAACAATAGTGGCCACATGGCCAACACAAAGGGCCCCTAATTCCTTAATGGAACTGGGGTTCCCTCAGCATGTAATACAAAGTGACTTATGATGGGCCAGACCGAAAAAAAAGGTTTCTTTTTTTTACCATATGTGGCACCTATTCTGGTCAATTTGTGGGGAAGGGATTTATTACAAACATGGAAATTAAGCCAGGCATGGTGGCACTGCCAGGAGGATCATTTCAAGGTTGAAACTGGCCTGGGCTACAAAGTGAGCTCAAGGCTAGCCTGAACTGCATAGTGAAACCTTGTCTCAAAGACCAAACCCAAAACCAAAAATAGAAATTAATATTGACTAGTGATTTAAAAAAATTTTTTTTATGTGTTTAGTACAGGGTCTCACTACCCAGCTCAGAGTCATAGTGACCTCCTGTTTTCACCATTCCAAGGGCTGGGACTATAGGCATATGCCACCATGCCTGATCTTGGTGACTGGCTCAGCATGCCCAGGGGCAGGGCCCATGCTTGGCTAGTGATTCTGACCTTAACTTTAAACAAACAAATTCCAATATTCAGCAAATGGATTTAAATCCCCAAATGAGGCAAATGATGATTAACACAGGCTATCAAGAAGATAAAGGGTTAGGAAAAAATTACATGCAATCAGAAATCCTGCAAAGACTATACCTGAAAAC
>NW_004524855.1:677209-681378 GCF_000260255.1 Octodon degus
CCTCCCTCCCTTCCTTCCTTCCTTCCTTCCTTCCTTCCTTCCTTCCTTTTTTCCTTCCTATGGGGCGCTGCAACCAGGATCGCCAAACCCAACTACAGTTCCCAGAAACTGACCCCTCATGATAACTGACTTAAAAGACTACTTTTTCAGCATTCTTTTTCTTGTAGTTAGGCTGCATGTTGCCTTTTCTGTATTTAGCTTAAAGTTTAAAGAGCCAATGCAGAAATAGTGGAATGACAAGATTATTTCCATGTCAGACCAAAAATTGGAAAAAACCTAGAATTTATTAATAATGCTGGCCATTGGACCCTTCTCGTGTCCCAGATCTTAAATGTCCAGCTGGCATCTGAACGTGCACCCCTATCCTTACAGATCAGAAGCACGTCCAGCCTTATTCTTAGTTTTGGCTCTTGATTTCCATGGCAACTGGATTCTTCTTTGTAATTAGTTCTGTTCCTCTTTTTACAGCATCTTAACAAGGGAAGGGAAGGATTGAAGGAGTTATGACATCTCAACATGGGTGGATTAAAGGCTAAACTAGAGCTTCTTTTGCTAAGATCAATCGAGAGCCTCCACCCCCTACAGTATCAATGGGTCACATTACCTCAAGGAATGCAAAATAGTGTGACTTTGTGTGCCAGCTGTTGGCACTGCAGTCCTTACGAGCGTTAGACACACCTATCTTCTGTTTACATAATTCCTTATATGGATGGTATCTTACTGGCAGCTCCAGTTGGAACACAACTCTGTGACTTCTCTGCAGAGACAAGTATCCTGTGCATTGCTTCAGATAAAGTACAATTGTTCAGTCCTTATTATTATCTGGGAATACTAGTGACTAACAGGGGAGTGAGGCTACTAAAGCTACAGATTTGTCAAGATCATTTAAAAACTATAAATTTTTTCAAAAGTTATTAGGAGGCCAGATAGTTCAGCGGACTAACGCATCTGCTTAGGCAGACACAGGGACTGGTGTTCAATCCTCCGGGGCACGCTGAGAGCATGGCCTGGTGGTGTGAGTCTGTAATCCCAGTGCTTGGGAGGCTGAAAACAGGAGGATCACTACAAGTCTGATCTGTGTAGTGAGACCCTGTAGACCCTGTACTAAACATATAAAAAATGTTATTAGGAGATATAAATTGGATAAGGCTAAAATTGGTTATTGCTACTTATCAACTAAAACATTTATATAATACACTACAGGGAGACCAAGCTATCAATTCCCCTCATAGTTTATCTATGGAGGCTCAAAGGAACTAAGTTTGGTTGAAAAATGTTACAAATGGTTGGGGCTGGTGAGATGGTTAAGTGGTCCAAAGCACCTACTTAGAACAAGCTTAGCAAAGCACAGGGACCGCGGTTCAATCCCCCAGCACCACATGCCAGCTAGCCCCACCCCCTCACACACACACACACACACACACACACAAATAAATAAAATTAAAAAAAAAAAGAAAAATATTACAAATGGCATCAAGGTTTTAGACTAAATACAAATTGTCCTCTCATCCTTTACATTTAAATACTCCTCTCTCCCGCACAGGTTTTATAGGGCAACTTTATGATAAACAAATTTATCCTAGTGAATGACTATCTTTCTAATCAGTTAATCAAAATGCTGCAACTATATTTAGAACAAATTGCCACAGTTATCACTCTGAGAAGGACAAGAGTCAAACAACTCCTTGGTATTGATCCTGCTGTAATCATATTGCCCACTGATTGATTGATTGATTGATTGATTTCTAAATTATTTATTTATTTATGTGTGTATGTGTGTGTGTGTGTGTGGCCAGCTCAGCCCACCAGGGGGCGGGGCTGGCTGGCATGTGGTGCTGGGGGATTGAACCGCAGTCCCTGTGCTTTGCTAAGCTTGTTCCAAGTAGGTGCTTTAGACCACTGAGCCATCTCACCAGCCCCTTGCCCACTGATTTAAATCAATATTTGACTCTGCTACAACAATCTCTTTATTGGCAAATAGCATTTGCAGGTACTATGGAGCAAATTTGCAATCATTTTCTCAGTGGTTCTATCTTTCAATTTTTTTCTCAATCATTCATATAGTGTTCCAAAAATCGCTAACTTTGGACCTACTTCTGATATAGTAGTCTATTTTACTGATGGTTCACCAAAGGACAAGGCTGCCATCTGGAATAAGAATTATCAACAGATAATAGAAACTCTAGGATTTTCTGCACAAAAGTTTGAAGTTACTGCTGTTTTATTTGTTGTAATACAATTTAACTCTAAACCTATTAACATAATTAATGATTCAGTCTACACAGTCTACCTTGCTCAGAGACTCAAGAGCACCACCCTATGGCTGACATTAGATCTGCTCCTATTTAATTTGTTTCTCAGGTTACAAAAGACAACTCATAAGTGAACAACAGCCTTTTATACTGGTCATATCAGGACTCATTCTAACTTACCTGGGTTTTTAACATACAGGAATCAGCAAGCTGATTCACTGTGTTTACTATTCCATTTGATGCAGATAAATAATCTCATTCATACCATCATCAAAATAGTAAGGCTTTAACCAAAGAATTTTTTTTTTTTTTTTTTTTGGAACCAGGGATTGAACTCAGGCCCTTGCGCTTGCCAGGGAAGTGCTTATTCCACTGAACCATCTCCCCGGCCCCAAGAATTTCAATTATCCAGGTCTCAAGCAAGACAAATTGTCCTGTCCTATCAAACTTGTCAAAAGTTCCCTAGGCCTGTACCACAAGAGGTAGTAACCCCAGAGGCTTAAAATGTAATAATAGTTGGCAAGTGGATGTTACACATTTTTCTTCTTTTGGCAAACTGCAATATATTCGTGCATCTATTGATACATATTCTTATTTCATTCATGCAACTTACCACACAGGAGAAAAACGTAGTCATGTTCAATAGTGTCAGTGTTTACTTCTCCTCCTCCTCCTCCTCTTCCTCCTCTTCCTCCTCTTCCTCCTCCTCCTCCTCCTCCTCCTCCTCCTCCTCCTCCTCCTCCTCCTCCTCCTCCTCCTCTTCCTCCTCTTCCTCCTCCTCCTCCTCCTCCTCCTCCTCCTCCTCCTCCTCCTCTTCTTCTTCTTCTTCTTCTTCTTCTTCTTCTTCTTCTTCTTCTTCTTCTTCTTCTTCTTCTTCTTCTTCTTCTTCTTTCTTCTTCTTTCTTCTTCTTCATCTTTTTGAGACAGGGTCTCACTATGCAGTTCAGGCTGGCATTGAGCTCACTTGGTAGCCAAGGCTGGTCTTTAACTTGCAATGATCCCCCTGCTTCAGCCTCCCAAGCGCTAGGATTTTAGGCACGTGACACCGTGCCCAACTTGTCAGCATTTTCTGTGATATTCTGGCGCTGTACAGGTGGATGATGGGCCTTCATATATTAGGAAACCATTACAATCATTTTTTTAACTGTGGCACATTAAACACATCAAAGGAATCCCTCACAACCCCAAGACCAAACAATTATAGAAAAAGCACATCTATTTCTTAAAACTCAACTAAAAAAACAGGAAGAATACAATTAGCCCCATATGCACAGTTAGATTTAGTTATTTTTACTCTAAATTGTAAAAATCCAGATGCAGACAATAAACTGACTCCTGCAGAACTTCCTTGGTCAGCATCCTCTGATGATACCCAGCATACGGCTTGAGAGCTTTGGAAGGACTTTGACGCAGGGAAATAGGAAGGACCAGTTCAGCTAAAAACTTGGGGAAGAGATTATGCTTAAATTCTAACAGGGGATGGATCCACAAGGTGGCCACCATCCAGGAATGCGTGACGCTGGCAGGAGACATGACCAACACGGAGACAGTGCTGCATGGTGGCTCTTCCAACCCAAGGCCTGCAGAGAATGACTCATCCTACGAGGCTGATCCCCAGGGACCTGCCAGTCAGCTTGGAAATCTAACACCAACCCTGAACATCTGTTGATTGTCCTACTGGCTCTTCTGACAATCTCCTGCACATGTAAAACACCCTGTTCCAAGAGTAGAATATTGGACTTACATTCCTAATCTGCCATCACTTGGGTAGATTCTCCATCTGAGGTTTATCATAAATCAGATTGACTGGGTTTAAATCAGATAAAAGGTTTTTATTTTTTCCAAGTTCTTCTTATAAGAGATTTCTGCTAATTGACCTATAAGAAAGTTCTGATTATTTTTTTCATAATTACAAAT
>NW_004524855.1:683650-685255 GCF_000260255.1 Octodon degus
ATTAATCTTAGATACCTGGGGCCAGGGAGATAGCTCAGTAGAGTAAGCGCTTGCCTGGCAAGCACAAGAGCCTGAGTTCAGTCCCCCGATAAAAAAAAAAAATCTTAGATACCCATTTTTTTGGGTTGTGCCTTTTGAATTTTTGGGGGCCTGGTTTTTCTAGCTTTCAAATTTACTATTCCAAAATCCAGTCATGTGCAGTGCAAACTGAATCTGTTCTTTTTGATGTCTTTTTTTTTTTTTTTTTCCAGCACTCTGGATAGAACTTGGGACCTTGCCCTTGCCAGGCAGAGGCTTATGCTGCTGAGCTATTTCTCCAGGCCCTGGGGCCTGCTTTTAAAAAATTCTTTATATACTCTAGATAGAAGTCTTTTGTCAGGGATACTTGGCTAATTTTTTTCCCCAATTCTTTGTACTCTGTTGGTGATTTATTTTTATGTGCAGAAACTTTTCAAAAAGATCAGATCCCAGTTGTTGATTCTTTGAAGAATTTCCCGTGCAGTTTGTTTTTTGTTCATGAACTCTTTACCTACCCCTATGTCTTCAAGATTTCCACCTACTTTCTTCTCTAGAACACTTAGTGTTTCTGTTTTAATATTTAAATGTTTGATCCATTTTGACTTTAGTTTAGTGCATGGTGATAGACATAATTTTATCCTTCAGCATGCGGAGAGCCAGTACTAGCAACACCATTTTTTTTTTGAATTTTTAAAAAAAATTTTAGTGCGTCCTCAAGATAGCGGAGTCCAAGGACGGTTGTGGCTCCGGAGAAGAGGCTATGGGGAATGGGCGGCGGCGCCACCTGGGAATTCCTGAGGTGTGTTTGTGGAAGATGTAGACGCATTTATGAAACAGCCTGGGAATGAGACTGCAGATACTAAAGAAGCTGGATGAACAGTGCCAGAAGTAGAAGTTCATGGAACTGAATCTTGCTCAAAAGAAACGGAGACTAAAAGGTCAGATTCCTGAAATCAAACAGACTTTGGAAATTCTAAAATACATGCAGAGGAAAAAAGAGTCCACCACTTCACTGGAAACCAGATTCTTGCTGGCAGATAACCTGTACTGCAAAGCTTCGGTTCCTCCTGCTGATAAAGTGTGTTTGCGGGTGGGGGCTAATGTAATGCTTGAGTACGATATTGATGAAGCTCAGGCTTTGCTGGAAAAGAATTTATCAACTGCCACGAAGAACCTTGATTCTCTTGAGGAAGACCTTGACTTTCTTCGAGATCAATTTACTACAACAGAAGTCAATATGGCCAGAGTTTATAATTGGGATGTCAAAAGAAGAAATAAAGATGATTCTTCCAAGAGCAAAGAATAATACTAGCTGGCAATTAAAAATGTGACTCAGTTTTCCAAACGTGTAATGTTAAAATTCCCCAGCATTTTTCCTTCAAGATTGACATAACTTTGAGTGTTTTTTTTTTTAACAAGAATGATTAAAACTTTAAAAACCCCACCATTTTATTTATTTATAAAAACAGAATTAGTCTCAAATACTTTATGAAATTAACAGTATTTTTTCACATTCCAAGTGAAATTAATAGTGCTTTCCTCTTTTGTTTTCCATCAGTTATAAAAGCAACTCCTAACTGAAATCAG
>NW_004524855.1:685470-694447 GCF_000260255.1 Octodon degus
TGGGGTTTTGTGAGGTACTGCTTGACCAATAACTATTACGATATCCTGAACTTTCAGCAACTGCTAATTTGCCTTCCTACATAGTAAGAGGGCTCCTGCTACAACACTGCTAACACTTCTACACAGTGTCTTTCCAGTGCCAGAATAAGGGAGATCTTGGCCAATGTGAAGTAGTACTACACGTGTGAAACCCTTAGCTAAGGAATTTTACATTTCTTAACAGTTCTCTAACATAATATTAAGATAAGTGTAAATCTGCAGTGGTTAAATAAAATTGTGAGCCTTTTTATTCATGACAAACCTGCATAGGAATAGCAAAAAGAAAAAAAATCCCTGTGGAAAGCCATTGGTACAGTGGCAAATACTGGGTAGTACTGAAACACAGTAAAAACACAAACGTATTATTCCATCTCTGTGTAGTAAAAAATACACTTGTACAATGTTTTGTACTTGTATTTTGTGTTATTAAAGCAAAATAGTGATGTTGAAAAAAAAATTTATTTGTTTATTTTTTTGGCGGAATCAGGGATTGAACTTGGGCCCTTGCACTCGCCAGGGAAGCACTTATTCCACTGAGCCATCTCCCCAGCCCCTTGAATTTTTTATTAAGTCCATTGGTTCCATGCTCTGAGAGGAAAGCAGGCGGTGCCAACAACAGAACTCCAAGCTCCCAAAAACATTTCGGTGCAATTACGTGCTTCCCAAACAGTCAAAGAGTAGTCTTTGCATTATTTAGCAATGCACCACTGTTTTACTAAATATTCAGTGCTAAAGGGATGCATTTTTTTTTAAATGTGAAAAGCACTCAACTGCTATGCTGTGTATTCAACAAAACTTCCTCAAGGTTTGAGGCAGAAACTTTGCATGTGAATGGCTATTTGGAGAGTTAATATTGGGAAATCAGATTCCTCCTGTTATGTGCTGACTCCCTTATCTGCTTGAACCACATGTATTGCAGGGTTGTTAGCAAGTTTGATGTTCCGTGGTGCTCCTTGAAACCCTAAAATGGGAAACAATACGTAAATACTTTCTTGTTGTTAGTGGCTTTTCCCAAAGAGTACAAAACTAGTGGCTCTTGAAAGTGATTGTGATTTTAAGCAACACCATTTATTAAAGAGGCTATCTTTCTTCAAGTGAACATGTTTAGCCCTCTTGTCAAAGATGAGGTGGCTGAGTATGTTTGCAGTTGTGTCTGAATCTTCTAATCTGTTCCACTAATCCTCAGTTCTCTCTCTCTCTCGCTCTCGCTCTCGCTCTCGCTCTCTCTCGCTCTCTCTCGCTCTCACTCTCACTTTTTTGCCAGTACCATGTTAATTTTATCCCAGTCGCTTGGTAGTATAATTTCAAGTCAGGGGTTGTAATGCTTTCTGCCTTGCTTTTGTTATCCAGGATTGCTTTTGCTATTTTGTGTCTCTTCTTATTTCAGATGAATTTTGGGAATGTTTTCTCTAGATCTGTGAGGTACGCTAATGTATTTTAATCAAGATTGAATTGAATCTGTATGTCAATTTTGGGAGTATGGCCAATTTTACAATGTTGGTTCTTCATATTCAGGAGCAAGAAATATCTTTCCATATTCTCAAATCTTCTTCAATCTTTTTTTTTTTTTGTCAGAGTACTGTAGTTTTCACTGTATAGATCTTTTATTTTCTTTTTTAGATTGATTCCTAAGTATTTCATTTACTTGGATGTTATTATGAAAATTGTGGTTTCCTCTCTGTTGTGTACAGAAATGTTATTGATTTTTTTTTATTTTTTATTTTTGGCAGAACAGGGGATTGAACTCAGGCTCTTGTGCTTTCCAGGCAAGAACTTATTCTACTGAGCTATCTCCCCAGCCCCTTGTTATTGATTTTTGAGTGTTAACTTTGTATCCTTCTTTGCTATGAAATCTGATTATCAAATCTGAAAGTCTCTTCATGGAGTTTTTTGGATCCTCTGTGTAGAGTATCATGTCATCTGCAAATAATGACGACTTCACTTTTTACTTTCCTATCGTTTTTCCTTTTGTTTCTCTCTCTTGTCTAAGTGCTCTGGCTAATGTTTCCACAACTGTATTATGACACTCTTATCCTCCCCCACCCGCTGGCACCAATGATCAGACCCAGCACCTTGCAGTTGCCAGGCAGGAGCTTACGCTGCTGAGCTATCCCCCGACCCCTCCAGAGCTATAATGAGCGGGAATGGTGACGGTGGGCGTTCTTGTCTTGTTCCAGATTTTAAAGTGTAGTCTTCCAGTTTTTGTCCATTTAGTATGATGTTGACTGTTGGTTCGTCATACACGGCTTTTATCAGGTTGAGATAAAGATCACCTGCTCCAATTTGCTGCAGGGTTGTTATCACAAGTGAATGCTGGACTCTGTCAAAAGCTTTTTCTGCGTCTACTGAGATAATCACTTCACTTTTGCTTTTGGTTCTGTCGACAGTGTGTACTACATTCTTGTGTTCGCATATATTGAAACATTCCTGTATTCCTGGGATAAATCCAACTTGGTCATGATGTATAGTCTTCTTGCTGATTTTCTGCATTTTGTTTCCTAGTATTTTATTTTATTTTTACTTATTTATTTATTTATTTATGTGTGTGTGTGTGTGTGTGTGTGTGTGTGTGTGTGTGTGTGTGGTGTGTGTGTGGCCAGCTCAGCCCACCAGGGGGCAGGCTGGCTGGCATGTGGTGCTGGAGGATTGAACCGCGGTCCCTATGTTTTGCTAAGCTTGTTCTAAGTAGGTGCTTTAGACCACTGAGCCATCTCACCAGCCCTCCTAGTATTTTATTGAGGGGTTTTGCATCTATGTCCATCAGGGAGATTGTCCTTAGTTCTCTTTTTTGGTTGGGTCTTTCTCTGGTTTTGTTATAAGAATAATATTTGCCTCCAGGAACGATTTTGGGAGAATTGCTTCACTTTCAATTTCATTGAAGAGTTTGAGAAGAGTTGGTATAATTTTCTCTAAATTTCTTATAAAATTCAGTTGTGAATCCATCAGGACCTCAGATTTTCTTCTTTCTTTCTTTCTTTCTTTCTTTCTTTCTTTCTTTCTTTTTTTTTTTTTATGTTTTTGGTACATGGTCACACTATACAGCTTGAACTCATAATGATCCTCCTGTTTTCAGCTTCCTCAGTACTAGAATGACAGGCATGTGCCACCATGTCTGTTTTCAGCGGCCAGCTAAGCATTCCCAAAGTCAGGGCCGTCATGGCCTGTAAACACTGAGGATTGAACCCTGGTCACTGTGCTTAGTCTGTTGAGCAGCCTCACCAGCATGGACCTTGGAGTTTTTGTTGATGGGTTTTTGATTACATGCTCAATTTCACTGCCTGATATTGAGTTCTTCTGAATTTTTATATCTTCTTGATTCAACTTTGGTAATTCATGTGTATCTAGGAATCTGTCCATTTCTTCTGTGTTTTCTATCCTGTAAGAGTAAAAATGTTTCAAGTAGGTATTAAGATCTTCTGAATTTCTAGAAGATCTGTAGTGATTTTGTCCTTTTTATTCCTTATTGTATGAATTTGAATTTTTTGTTTCTTTTTTTCCAGAAGGTTGGATAAGGGTTTGCCAATTTTATTTATTCTTTCAAAGAGCCAAATCTTTGATATATTAATTCTTGTATTTTTTTTTAGTCACCACTGCATTAACTTCTGCTCTAATATTTATATTTTTCTCTATCTTTGGGCTTTGGGCTTGAATTGCTCTTTATTTTCTAGAAGCTTGAGGTACAGCAGAAGATTGCTCATTTGGGCTTTTTCTGTTTTCCTGATGTGTGAATAATTTTCCTCTTAAGAGTGCTTTCATTGAGTCCCACAAGCTTTGGTAAGTTGTATCTGAATTTTCATTTGATTGCAAATATTGTTTAATTTTTTTCTTTAATTTGTTTGTGACCCTTTGATTGTTCAGGAAGTGTTATTTAATTTCCATGTATTTATGGAGGTTTTGCAAATTTGTTTGTCAATAATTTTCAGTTTTATTGCTCTGTGGTCAAACAATATGCATGGGATGATTTCAACTCCTATGCATTTACTTACCCATATTCTGTGTGCTAGTATGTGGTCTATTTTGGAGAACATCCCATTTTCAGCTAAAAAGAATGTATATTCTGATGTTGTTGGATAGAACACTCTGTAAAGGTTTATGTAGTACATTTCTTCACAAGTTTGGTTTAGTTCTGTTCTGTTATTGATGATTTTTTGCCTAACTGACCTCTCTGTTTGTGACAGTCAGGTGTTGAAGTCCCCCATTAAAATTGTATTGCTGGGGGCCGGGGAGATGGCTCAGTGGAATAAGCCCATCCCTGGCAAGTACAAGATCCTGAGTTCCATCCCTGGTTCTGGAAAAAAAAAAAAAAAAAACCAAAACAACAACCTGTATTTCTTCTCAGCTTGTCTTACATAGTTGGGAGCTCCTACATTGGGTGTTTGTTTCCTTTTCCTCTTGCAGTTTTCCTCTAACAAGTATGTAGTGAACTTTTCTTTTTTTTTTTTTTTATCTCTTTTGATCATTCTTCATTTGAATTTGGCATTGTCAGCAACCAGAATAGCTACCCTTGTTTTTTTTTTTTAGGGGGGTGAGGGGGGTTCCTGTTAAGTGGGATTATTGCTTTCCATCCTCTGACTTTCAGTCTATGAATCTCTTTTGAATTAAATGTGTTTCTTCTACACAACATATTGTTGGATTTTGGTTTTTTATCTAACCTGACAGTCTGCTTGTTTTGATTCGTGAATTGAGGTCATTTACATTGGTGGTTATAATTGGTACATACCTTTTTATCTTTGTCATGTTATTTTTCTGCTTTATGTTCCTTCCTTTTCTCCGCCTGTTTAATTGCTTGTTCTGCTAGGTGGGTTCCTTTCTTTTTATTTATTTATTTATTTATTTTTTGCAGAACAAGGTATTGAACTCAGGCCCTTGTGCTTGCCAGGGAAGTGCTTATTCTACTGAGCCATCTCCCTGGCCCCTCTTTTCTTATTTCTTTTTTAATTTTTTTTATGTATTTAGTACAGGGTCTACAGGGTCTCACTACACAGATTGGACTTCTAATGATCTTCCTGTTTTCAGCCTCCCAAGCTCTAGTATTACAGGTGCGTGCCACCATGCCCAGTCTCAGTGTGCCCTGGGGGTGGGGCCAGCGTGACACACCAGGGACCGAACCCCTGTCCCTGTGTCTGCCTAAGCAGGCACTTTAATCTGTTGAGCTATCTGGCCAGCCCAAGGTAGTTCCTTTCTAGTGTTCTAGAAGTTGTGGTAATTTTTTCTTTTCCTAGAGCATTTCAGCATTCATTGTTAAGTTGGTTTGGTGGTCACGAATATTTTCAGTTGTTTGTTGTCATGGAAGTATTTTGTTTCTCATTAATTTTGATAGTGAGTTTTGCAGGATACATTACTCTGAGTTGGAAGTTATTTCCTTTTTTTCTTCTTTTAGTATCAATTTTATTGAGAAAGAGATAGCAATGAGACAGTTTCAAAACAGGTTAGTAGGACAGTTACAATAATTAACACGTTGCATATTGTTGTCTTTATAGTAGTTATTCATAGTACAAGATGCAGACATGATACCTTGTGTAAACACTATTAGTACAAATCTTTCTTCTCACTGAACTAAGAGAAAGTAGCTGTATATCTATCCTAACTATTTTGTACATGGAAGTTATTTTCTTTCAGGACCTGAACTACTTTACTCCAAGCTTTTGTTGACCTGGTGGTTTATGTTGAGAAATGTGCTATGATTCTGATGTGCTTCTCATTATAGGTGATCTGTTTCTTTTCTCTAACAGTTTTTGATATTTTGTTCTTTTGCTGCACTTCTGTTTTTTGTTTTTTAATACCAGGAACTGAACTCAGGGCCTTGTGCTTGCAAGGAAGGCACTTAAGCCACTGAGCTCTCCTCTGGCCCTCTAGGATCTTGATTATTATGTGTCTGGATGTAGATTTATTTTGATTATGGCTTGTTGTAGTTCTCTGTCTCACTGTGTGTTGGATTCTTTTCCCATGCTTGGAAAATGTTCTACTACTACTTCTGAAAATTATGTTTTTATGTCTTTTTATATATATATATATTTAGGACAGGGTCTAAAGGGTCTATAGGATCTCACTATGTAGATTGGACTTGTAGTGATTCTCCTGTTTTCAGTCTCCCGAGTGCTGGGATTACAGGCGCACACGACCATGTCTAGTCCCTCAATTGCTCTCTCATCATGCCCTGGGGGTGGTGCAGGCATGGCATGCCAGGGATCAAATCCTGGTTGCTGATCTCTGCCTAAGAAGGTGTTTTAGTCCTCTGAGCTATCTGCCAGCCCTATGTCATCTGTTTTGACTCCTGCTGTTTCATTGACATCTATCAGTCTTACATTGTTTTTCTTACATAATCTTGCAGCTTTTTAATTGTTACTTCCTACTTTCTTATTATTTTTAAGAGCTTTTTCCTTTGTGTTCACTATCTGCAATGCTGTGTTCAAGGTCTGAAAGTGTATCTTCAGTTTTTTTCATGTCATTTTTTCAGCTTTCAGTGGAATTTTAAATTTTCTGGATATTTCTTTGAATAATTTATTCTAATTCTGTCTTTTAGTCTTCATTCAAGATTTCCACCATTTTTCTATGCTTGCCTAGCTTTTATCTATGCCTTATTTTGATTTTTCTGAGCAATTATTTTTTTAATTTGTTCCCCTAATACTCAAGTCTGCTTTCTCTATCAGTCCATGCTGATTTTATCACAGTATCTTTCTAGTATAGTTTTAAATCAGGGATTGATGCCTCCTGCCTTGCCTTTATTGCCAAGGGACATAACCCGCATTTTAATTTTGATGTAACCTGCTGATTTCATTCTGTTTTCCCTGTATTCATTTACATGTGTAATCTGAGCAATTATTTTTATCACTATTGTCATGCCTTTTTTTAACCTGAGAAATTATTTCTGACCTGATTTCTTCTACTGCCTGATAGAGTCATTTTTATAGTTAAGTTGCTATTATTTCAGAAATTTCAGGTGTGTGACTTCCAATTTTTTGTATGTCATTGTGTCCTGGGCTTGTTCTAGGTTGGCTAGAGGTCTGAGATTGCATTTTGCTCCTTCATCTTGACATTTTCCATTTCAAAAATTTTAAATTTTGTTTTCTGTAATGATCCTTGTGAGTGCTGGTAGTAGGCAGCGATATCACTAGTATCCAGGCCTCTCCTGGAGAATTCCGTACTTCAGGCTGTCTTCTGTGTGTAGGAGATTCTTTGTTTGTGTCCCAATACTCTACTTTCCCAATTTTTTTTAGAACTTGTTTTTTTGTTATCTATTATTATTTGGAAGGCAGCTATGCTAACCACCATACCACCAATGCCTCGGCTATTATTTGGATTTTGAACAAAATTGATGGAGTAGGAGCCAGTGGAGGAATCTTGTTTGATCTGGAAATTTTTTGTGGAGAGCCCCAAAGGTTGGAGAACCAAGTTCCCAAGATCTTCTGGTTTACCTAACATCTCTTCATTTAGCCTTTCATTACATTTTTCAATTTGCTTAGGTAATCTCATACAAGCTTCTCTTGCTTGGAGCATGGGCGGATCCTTTTCTAGTATGGCCTTATAGTCTTCCAGGGCTTCATCTGGTTTGTCTGTCTTCTTGTACAGCTCTGCTCACCTCAGTATTGACCTGATGTAACTGGGAGTTAACTGAGTTGCTTTGCTGCAGTCACTGATGGCCTTCTCCTTCTTGTCCTGTTTCATCCTCGCTGCAGCTCTGTTTGAAAACAGTATAGATCTGTCCTTCTGGAAGCATACCAGGCACCTCTGAAGGGCCTGAGTGTGAGAACGCTCAGCTTCTATGTCATCTCCTTTCTTTTCTTAAACTGTTCATTTCCTTCTTCCTTTAGCCTAGTCCTCGCTTCTCTTCTTTTCTGTTTCTCTTCATCTGGTATATGTTTTTTCCAGTTCTAGTAAGTATTCTTCATCTAGTTCTGCGGAACTCACACAATCATCAGCTCTGTTCTGAACCTTATCCACTCCGGACTCCTCCTCAAATGAGGCACTGCAGTCATGAAAACGCTCTTCTTCACCCTGGTCCTCATCAACCTTGAGCAGCTTGCTTTGAGAATGCTGATCTTCAGGATCAGGAGCTGCAGCCCAGGCACAATCTGCTTCCTTGGGCTCTGCAATCTTCAAACCATTGACCAGATCCTCTGAAACCTTACTGTTCTCTGACTTCTCCTCCAAATCCATTCTGATTTGTTAGGGAGGTGAGGCTGAAGCTAGCCTCACAGCTCTGCCAGCTTCCACCTTCCAGGTCTGTTACTTTCTCAATTAATTTAGAATGGAGTGTTGGTTTCTGTTTGGCTCAGTTCCCAGTCTTTTCGTGGAAGCCTGTGTTGAAAGTATTATCCTGGAGTTTCCCGATATTGTTACATCAGTAGAACAACTGATTACAACAGATATGACTTCCTAGCTATAGTAGTGCAATTAGCAATAATGATAGCATTAAGCACAATTTAGAAACAGAAAAACTGTGATAACTATTGATTTAGCACTTTAGACAATAGAAACAAACACTAACAATTGTAAATTAGCAGTTTTTATGCAAATTATTTCCCCTTGTTAGAATAATTTTACCCTGGGTTCCTCTGGGTGAGCTAGTTGCCATGTCCCAGGCAATTCCCATGCTGGGTGCCCATCTTGCAGAGTAGAAGTATGGGCCAGTCCACCTCATTTCCTTCACGCCAAGTCTCCTGCAATGGTGGAGGGGAGACGGGCAGGGTTTCTCCCTTCCTGTGTGGGTCTTCAGTGGCAGAAGGCAGGTGAGTGGGATTAAACCCTCCCATACAGCTTATTGAGTCTCACAGAGGTTCAATGAGGCTTCCTTGATGGTGAAGGGCCAGAATGACCATTTTTTCTAATATTATCCAATTTATTGGAATATAAATGTCATAAATAGTTTTCCTTTGTATTTCTGTGGTATCTGTTGATTTTACCTTCTTCATTTCTGCTCACTTTGGATCTTCCTCTT
>NW_004524855.1:694807-698112 GCF_000260255.1 Octodon degus
CACACACACACACACACACACAAATTAAATAAATAAATTTTTTAAAAAAGACATACACTTGAGTGCTGCCTATAGTTTGACTTCTTTGGTTTACTTTGGTCACCTTCGCTGGTATGGTCACAAGTCACAAAGTTCACACCGTGCTCATCATTGTTTTTTATACTTAGAGAATAACCCCAAGCTGTGTCTTCTGTGGGACTAAGTTCTGAGCTTTGGGAAGGTGTGATATCTGCTTTTTACTCCGGAAAACCTAACTTTCTCATTATTACCAGCGTTTTAGTAGAACTCAACCACTGAGCAGCACATGTAAGTACATAAGTGACATTTTCCCCTGGTTTTAATTTCTCTCTCCTAATGACTTCTGAATCATCAGCCAGCTGTCCAAGCTTCAAGTATTTGAAAGAATAGTTGAATTTAAACGTTCATCTTTCTGCTTTGCAAAGCCTTGTTGTTGAACCCACAGCCCATTATTCTCTGTGCTTGCTTCTTGACATGAACATAATTCTCTATGTCAGGGTCAGGGTCCTCTTTGTTATCAGATCTCCCACCCAAAGACTCATCTTTTAAAATATTTAGCATATTGACTTAGTTGTTTTGCTCTCCTGATGGATTAGTGAATTGTTATCTTTTGAAAGTGCACATGTTGGGCCAGGGAGATAGCTAGGGGGCATAAGCACCTGCCTCACAAGCCTGGTACCATCAAAAAAAAAAAAAAAAGAAAAGAAAAGACTCTGCTCTTCAGGGTCTGGGGAGATAGCTCAGTGGCATAAATACTTGCCTGGCATGCACAAGATTTTGAGTGTGATGCTCCATACAAAAAAAAAAAAAAAAAAAAAAAAAAAGGAAACAAAGAAAAAAAGTGCATGTGTAATCCCTTCCATTATAGCCTTCATTTTTGGAAAATGTTGCAAAATCTGGAATTTTCTTTGCAGTACTTGGTGCAGCATTTAAGTTACACTCCTTGGTCTTCGTGCCAGCAGGCTTCCATCCCTTCCAATCAGCTGACTTGTCCAGGTTGTCTTCTCCCCCAGGATTTAGTACTGATGCTGCAAGCCCCTCTGTCATGCTCTGTGGTAACAGATATTTCAACACTGCAGCTCTTGAGCTATTTCCTTTTCATGAATAATGTTGGTGTCAGTTCTGAAATCTGCTGGAAAGAAACTCTCAGATATTCCAATTTTTAAAAAAACATTAAGGTTCATTGGTCCAATGTAGAAATGCATAGTCTGTCCTTTCATATCAAAGGGCACTTGGAAACTCCAGAAACAGAAGACTGGTTTCAGTCCCCACATTTAGTGGCCAAGATCAGGCCCATACATAGCACAAATCCTACTGCAATCTTGGCTGAAGTACACAACACATTCTTGCATCTGCCTTAG
This sequence comes from Octodon degus, assembly GCF_000260255.1. Classification (NCBI taxonomy): domain Eukaryota; kingdom Metazoa; phylum Chordata; class Mammalia; order Rodentia; family Octodontidae; genus Octodon; species Octodon degus. The sequence goes on from NW_004524855.1 coordinate 696,187, forward strand.
ACACTACCACAGAACCATGGGACATCAGTGGAATTTTACTAATTTTATTCATTTTCCTTTTTATGTATGGTTGATGTTTTCTTTTGTTTGTTTTTATGGTTTTAAAAAAAAATTCTATTTCACTATTTAAGTTCCTTGCCTTTCTTTTTGCTTTGTTATACTTGTTTTCTTTCTCTTTCTTCAATTATTTCTATTGATTTTACAACATCTTCATGTGAGTCAATATTGTCCCTTCTGTTTCTGGTTCACTTCAATGCTCTTTCACTTTCTCTTTCATTCTTTCTCTCCCATGTCCTTCAGTTTCTCAAAACTTGGGAGATTATCCTTTACCCTCCAGCCCGGCTTCTACTATATGTGACCTCATTCACCTCTCTGTCTTGCCCCACCAATGCAACCACTTGGGAAAGTCATTCCACTAAAGGAGAAGCTATTGCATACAATTTCCTGGTAATATGCTGTATTCTGTATAACTATAGCTTGCCTCTGTGGTTAAAGAAATCAGGTGAACAGTTGCCACAGTTTGTCGGCAGCTAGACAGCACTTCACGGTCTTGATATTGCTAACTGTCCTACTATGGCCAGGATGCCATACCTGTGACAATGAGTTTTTCTACCTTGCATGACAGAACCGTATGTGTATGGGATTATAACCATAACCATAGTTCAGTACCAAAAGACTGGGTGCTGAGCCAATAGCAAGTTCTCATCCTTAATAAATTGGTAAGGTAGATTCTTGTGATAGACACAAGGACCAAGAACCACCTATGTCTAGAAGGCATTCTTTTTTTTTTTTTTTTCGGAACCAGGGATTGAACTCAGCCCATTGCACTTGCCAGGGAAGCACTTATTCCACTGAGCCACCTCCCCGGCCTAGAAGGCATTCCTGAGGAGCAGGCATTTTCTGGGGAAGCCTTGATACTAGTGGTAAAGTTATCTACTGCAAGAAACTGGCAGGGCCAATGAGATAGCTTAGCAGATTAGATGCCTGCTTAGGCAAGTGCAGGGACTGGGGTTCAATCCCTAGCACCACATACTGTGTGAGTCCTGACCCCCGGGTATGGTGGTGCATACCTGCAATCCCACTGCTGGAGAAGCTGAAAACAGGAGCATCAGTACAAGTCCAAGCTGTGTAGTGAGACCCTGTACCAAGTACATAAAAAAGGAAATTAGCAATCATTAACACAAAGTAAGCAAAATAAGTAACATAAAGGGGAAAGTGAAATAAAAATACAAAATAAAAAATGACAAGATGTGGATGCAAAATGCAAACCCAGACCCATAGCCCATGCAGGAGAAGTCCAGGTCAAAATGAGACAGAGTGAATCAGAAGCCAACCACAGGAACATTCTAAAATGATAGTAATAGGAGTGAAAAGACAAAAGAAAGAGGCTAGAGAAAAAATGATCTCTCAGGTAAAAAAATAAATGATGAAAATGAAGACATCAGAGCAAGAACAGGTTAGAAACGGAAGCGCTTAGCAAAATGATGGAAACCATGTTTTCCAAATATACGGCAAAAAGATCCAAGGAAATCCAGGAGCTTAAAATCTCCATTGAAAGTACACAGAACAGAAGTACATACTGCCAGTGAAGGCAGTATGATGGAATATCAGATCTAGAAGACAGGATTGTGGATAGCGACCAGGAAAAATAGCATATCTTAAAAAAAGCAAGAGACCATGAAAAATCAATCTAAAAATTGAAAGATGAAGCAAAGAGAAATGACATAAGATTGCTTTGCATCAGTTAGAAGGCTGGAAACAGTTTAAATGCCCCACAAATTCTTCGCAGAAGCAGTGGCAGAAAACTTTGGTAACATGGATAAAGGATTTGACATGCAAAAATGAAGCATATGGGGGCCGGGGAGATGGCTCAGTAGGATAAGGCTTGGCTGGCAAATGCAGGGATCTGAGTTCAATCCCCGGTTC
>NW_004524855.1:698347-705233 GCF_000260255.1 Octodon degus
TTTGAAACTGCTTCATTGCTATTTTTCTCATTAAAATGGATAAAGAAATTTAAAAAAAGAATCAACAAAAAGTGGTTAGATAAAAGAAACAAATCACTTATAAGGGAAACTGATCAGAATCACGGTAGACTTCTCAGCAAAATCCTCAAGTGCTAGAGAGCTTGGAGTGAGGTGTTTCAATCCCTGAAAGAAAGAAATCTCCAAATCAGACTGATGTGTCCCACAATATTGTCTTTCAAAATCAATGGAGAGGGCCGGGGAGATGGCTCAGTGGAATGAGTGCTTCCCTGGCAAGCTCAAGGGCCTGAGTTCAATCCTTGGTACCACCAAAAAAACCCCAAACAAACAAACAAACCCAAAATAAAATCAATGGAGAAATAAGATACTTTCATTACAAAACCAAATTCATGACAGTCCCGTGAAGACTCAGGACACAGGAGAACCTATACTGTAACATCATGTAACTCAGTTGTGTCCCAAATTTTCTGATCAAGGAGATTATGGGGCCAAAGAGCAACGTGTTCGATGATGTAGAGTGTGCCTAAGGAGAGTCACCTGGATAGAAAACATTCTCTAAGGCTTTCACAGAGAGCAAATTGGTCAAGCGATGGCTATGACTCATCCATGTGGCTGACACTGATGAAGGATCTGCAGACTGTGCTGCAAGATTGCAGGATGAATCCTGGGGGTACTTGACTGGCCTTGTCAGATACAAGGGTTACATTTCTTGTTGTGCAGGTTTTGCTTTATCTTGGTCTTGGTCATCCAGCAGAAAAGTATAAGGGTGAGGTATGTAAAGTGAAGCCATGTTAGTGTGCTGGGCTGTGAAAGGCTCAAGTCAGCAACTTCTGTGGATAACCCACTGCTGTTGTGGACTGCTGGACTGTGTTGGATTGTTTTGCTGAGTTCACACACCTATAGTATTTGGATGCCAATGGAATACCCATTTTTGGTGGGACTGAGCAGAGAAGGGCAACACAAAGGAAGGACCATTTTGTATCTGTATATGCAGAATGGTTGGGATGGATATACAGCTGCTTTAGCTTGGTTCAATGAGAAGAGAGATTTGTACTAACAGTGTTTGGATGGGATGTTCTGTCTGCATCTTGTACTACAGATAACCACTAAGAAGATAGCAGTGTACAATGTATTAAGTATTGAGTCTGTCCTATTGATTGGTTTTTGAAACTGTCTCATTGATACTTGTTTCTCAATAAAATAACAAAAATAAATAATAAAAAAAGAAAGATAAAAACTTAACCCCCCCAACAAATTCATGACCATCAAAGGAAGATTTCAGAGCGCTCTTAAGATATATTAGAAAGAAGAAATGAAGACCCCAAGTAAGAGAGCACTGATAGAAAGAATGCGCCAGGCAGGCAGAGCGATTAAACAGAGAAGAAAGAGGGAGCCAGCAACCAGAAAGTAACATGAGGAAGACAAGCCAGTACACACCTGTAATAGCCATAAATGCAAATGCTCTCAGTAAAAAGAAAGAAACTGGTGCAATGGATCAAGAAACAAGATAAAACTATATGCTGCATTTGAGGAACACATTGAACTCAAAAAGCAATCCATAGACTGAAAATGTAAGGATGGAAACACACTGCTCCACGAGACAGAAACCCACAAAAAGGCGAGGCGGATATTGTGTTTGCACAGTGTGAACTTCAAGCCAAGACTGATCGAAAGAGACAAAGAAGGTTGCTACATACTTGTTTAGGAAGATTCCAAGAAAAGAGATCACAATCATTTGTAACAAATACCAGCATACCTAAGTAGATAAAATGAATATTAAGAGACATGAAAAATCAAATAAGTACTAACACAATTGTAATGAGTGAACTTAATACCCCACTTTCACAATTAGATAGATCAAAGCTCGGAGTTATGGTGCACGCCTGTAATTGCAGCACTTGGGAGGCTGAGGCAGGAGGAGTCTTTTGAGTTTGAGACCGGTCTGGGCTAGAAAGTGAGCTCAAGGCCAACCTGAACTGCATAGAGAGACCCTGCTTCACAAAGACAGAGAAAGGAAAAAAAAGGAAAAAGAAAAACAAAACAAAACAAAACAAAACAAAACGAGATAGATGAATTAAACAAAAAGCAATAAGGAAATATCTGAACTAAACCAAACCTGTGAACAAATATACTTAGTAGACGTTCACAGAGCGTTGTGCCTTATAACTCCAGAATACACATTCTTTAAAAAATTATTTTACATAAGAATTATATAATTCTTTATGCATATTTTTAAAATATATTTTAATTTATAAATTTTTTTCATCACAGTGTAGGGACTTAAAGTTCAGCATATCAATACTTGATGAAAAATACTTGTTCCATGTTATGCCTAAGATGTTTGATATGTATACAGATAGTGAGGTTAAGCTTAACAGCCTAGGTTGTATGGTAATAACGATAAGCTTCTCTTTTGGAGGGTTAACAACCTAAATTTGCAGACCAAAATTAGAGAAAAAGGAGGGTGGCAAGGAAAGCCAACATTTTGGCCCTAGCCTTCCAAGGTCACTTAAGACTCAGGACATATGAGAACTTGTACTGTAACATCATGTACTCAGTGTCCCAAATTTTCTGATCAAGAAGATTATGGGGCCAAAGAGGAAAGTGATCGATGATGTAGAGTGTGCCTAAGGAGAGTCACATGGAGAGAAAACATTCTCTCAGGCTTTCACAGAGAGCACATTGGCCAAGCATTGGCCGTGACTCATCCACATGGCTGACACCGACAAAGGTTCTACACTCTGAGGTACAGGATCTCAGGATAAATCCTGAGGGGATTTCACTGATCTCATCAGATCCAAAAGCTACAACTCTTGTTGCATAGGTCTTGTTTTATCTTGGTCTTAACCATCCAGCAGAAAAGTATAAAAACGAAGTATAAGAAGTAAAGCCATGGTGTTATGTTGAGCTGTAGGGGACTCAGGTCAACAATTTCTGACATTGCCAGTCAAGTGGAAGACCAATACTATTATGGACTACTGGACTATTTTGGAATATTTTGCTGAGTTCACAAACCTAGAACATTTAAATGACGGAACTAAACAAAAAAAGAGGATACAGATGAATGTCCATTTTGTATCTGTGTGTTCAAAGTGGTTAGGATAGATATATAGTTACATTCTCTTAATGAATAGAATGATTTGTTCTAATGGTGTTTGTAAATAGGATATCAAGTCTGCATCTTGTACAGCAATTAACCACTAGGAAGAATGTATGCAGTGTGTGAATTATTGAAACTGTCCTACCAATTTGATTTGAAACTGTCTCATTGCTATATGTCTCTCAATAAAATTATGGAAAAAATAAATTAAAAAAATTGTTTTAGAAAGAGAATATAAATAGCTTTATTTATTTACTTATACTTTAATTAATTTTAATGAGGAAGAAATTGCACTGAGTTTCAAAACAGGTAGTAGGACAGTTACAGTCATTAATACATTGCATATGATTGTCTTCGTAGTAGTTTTTCTGAGTACAAGATGCGGGCATGATATCTTGTCTAAACAGTATTAGTACAAATCTTTCTTCTCACTGAGCTAAGAGAAAGTAGATATATTTCTATTCTATTTTGTAAAATAGTATTGAAAAAGATTCAAATGATACAGAACCTCACTAAACAAAATAATATGAGTTTGCTTTTTTTTTACTTTTTAAAAAAATTTGTGGGCCGGGGAGATGGCTCAGTAGAATAAGTGCTTCCCTGGCAAGTGCAAGGGCCTGAGTTCAATCCCTGGTTCCGAAAAAAAAATTAAAAAATTTATTAGTATTTGTTGTATTGCATAATTTTGACATCAAATTAGTTGTTCAGATTACCAGATAAATGCATATAAAATTGGAGAAAGAAAGGAAAAAAGAAAAAAGTTATAAGAAATTAAGAAGGAAAAAGAAAACAAATGAAGAAAAGGCACACACACACACACACATGCACATGCACACACACACACGCACGCGCACGCGCACACACACACCAGTAGAAGACACAGTCTTCCCAGCAGCATGTGGGACGTTTGCCTGCCTTTCTCATAACAGCTGCTCCTGGCCTGTTATCTCTCTCCCGAACCTCACTGCTCCCCACCTCCTGCCTCTCCCATAGCGCTGCTTCACAGCCTCTTGTTATCTGACTTCCCCAGTGGCCGAGAGCTGAGGCCAAGCAGATGTTTAAAGTTGCAAATTGTCAACTTTAAGTAACTGCCTTTGTTTGGAAACTCCTTTTCCTGCCACAAATTTGATATAACAACTCTCCTAACTGTGCCTGGGGGCTCAGAATTTGGAGTGCTTGGAACCAGGCATGGAGACTGAGGCTGAGACAGGAGGATCACTATGAGTCTGAACTGCGTAGTGAGATCCTGTACCAAATAATAAATAAATAGATAAATAAAAATGGTTATTTTTGTTTTAATTGATAGGTTTAAAACATTTCTTTTAAAAGTTATTTATCTTTTACAGGATCTCACTAGGCAGCTCAGATTCATAGTGATTCTCCTGTCTCAGCCTCCCTAGTGCTGGGTTTACAGGTGTGTACCACCATGCCCAGTTTCTCTAGCCTGCATGGTATGCCTGGGCTTCAGGGGCTGGCCCAGCATATGGTACTGGGATCAAACCTGGTCCTTGTGCTTGCCAGACAGGTGCTTGGACCCCAAGCTATCTCTCCAGCCCCTTACAACATTTCTTGTGCTTCATAAAATCTTAGGTTACAAGCACATGCTTAATTTGTTCTTCTCCTGCTTAAGTAGATGTAAGACACTCTTCAAGGAGACTTGTAGAGCTCTTGGCAACGAGTCAGATTTAAAAACATCTCAGGCTGAGGCAGAGAGAAACATCGAGGAGGAGGGAATCTTGGTCCCAGCAGCACAAGCCGCCGCCGCCGTGCGCCTCTGCGCCTGGAGCTTGCAGGCGAAGGCCTCCACTCTCGCTTGCATCTGCAGACAGATGCATTCCTCTGCATGGCGTGCACTGGAGGGTGGCCGATCTGGGGACAGTCTCTCCAGGCCGTTTCCTGTGTCGTACCTGCACAGAGATGACTGAATGGCTAAACGGTTGTTCCGCACTAGACCAAGCGCGTTTCAGAGGTACTGACACAGCTTAATGTTTCTCCATTAGTCAGGCCTCTAATTGCTGTGCCGAAGTGCTAGGCTGCCCCAAGCTCCAGTGTTCTTGGTACAACTTGGCAACTGTTGGCTGTGAACATTCGACAGAGAGTCAGCATCTAACGCAGCCGTGCTTGCTGAGGAGGAGCAGTTCCCTGGTCGCGTTATCTATTTCAAAGTGTTTGGTACCTAGATCAGCTCATAAACTTCTGCCTACTGCTCCCATTGCAATGCCGGTGTAACTAATCCTTCTGCATGGTCAACAGCTGAGCTTTAAGGACAGCGCTAACAGGAAGACTGAGGTAAGAGGACAAGCAGCCTTTTGTCCCTGGTCCTCTGGTGGGTCGCCAACTGGTGGTGAATAGTAACACCCAGTCCGACTGAATCAGCAGGGTGCTGGGTGAGGAGGGCCCACCTGGGGATTGTTGCCAACAACGTAAGAAGGAGAGCTGAGGAGGAGGACTGGGTACTGGTGGTTCCGCCGGTGGACGAGGGTATAGTGGACGTGTTCCAGCAGCAGGCAGGAGCTGCCCACTGAAAAGGGAGCCTGCACCAACTCTACTCCAGATCTCTGATCTTACAGACCCAGAGTACACACTCATTTAGAAAACTGCAATTCGGTTCCTCCACGTCCTGTATGGGTTTCTCTACTCTTTCCTCTATCTCTCCCCCATTCCTTTACTGTACATAAAGTATCGAAATGGCCAACAGTATGCTTTGACTGACATCAAGTGGAGATGGATCAGGGAATCACTGGTTCCGTGAAAATAACCCCCTCTCCATTAGTGGCGCCCTCAGCCGCTCTTATCTTTGTAGTCTGGTAAGTTATTTTGCTCTTACTGTTTTAGCAGAAAAGATAACAACATAAAATTCCTTGCATACCTTGTTTGATTGGAGAATTTCAGTGCTTTTCATTTATCATTGTAAAACCAAGGACAATTTTATAACTTTTTGTATGTGGCTGTGACAGTTAGGGCACTCTGTCTTTAAGCAGGCATGAAAGACTTTAAAAAAGAAGAATCCTAGATAGTTTTCCCTTTAAGTCAAATATCTTGTTGTTTAAATAAACTTCTTGTTTAAAAGAAAAAGATTCCAGGATGGCCCCAGACAGGATCCACGGAAGTTGCCCAGAGAGGAGATGGAGACCTCAATTCATCCCTTCCCACCCTGGACTCTGGAAAAGCGGGGCAGGACTCTCAAGGGAGCAGAGCAGGCAGATTGAGACAATCAGGAAGGGCCCTGGAAAGGCTGTGGGCCGCGAGGGCGGGCAGCGTGCTGGCCTAGGCAGCCACGTGTCTGGGCTGTGGGGTAGAGTCTGTGGAGAGCATGGACTCTTTTATTTTCCTAATATTCCTGCAAGTTTTGGAGTGAGTTCCCAGGGAAGGACCAAGGAAGGCATGGTGGCTAGGGCGGCCTTTGCCTTGCGGCTCCAGTAGCCCTGAGCATGGGATTTTACAATTTAGACTTCCTTTCGCTCCTTCCTTCTAAGCTCTTCTTCACTGTCCTCCCTTGGGCAGTGCTGTTGCCAAAGGGCCTACTCAGAGGATCACCCATGGCACACAAAGGGGCAGTTTTTGAGGAAGAAAGGCTTTATTCAATGTACCAGGTTTGAATTTAATAGAGACTGAGACCCAAACAGATTGGAAGTTAGTGAGGTTTTATTAGCAGGCCCGGAGGCTGGCCACGAACTCCAGGCAGGAGTGCCAACCCGCAGCACAGTCTTTTTTTTTTTTTTTTTTTTTTTTAAATTTTATTTGTGTGTGTGTGTGTGTGTGTGTGTG
>NW_004524855.1:708233-711285 GCF_000260255.1 Octodon degus
TTTTTTTTAAAGACAGAAGGGTGCATGTTCCCATCTAATTGACAGGATGACAGGATGACAGAGGTAAGCAGAAGTTCCAGAGAGCCAGAAAATCCCAGGACAGGTGAGGCAGAATTGTTTACATACAGCAAACTGTTGTAGATTTCCAGAGTATACCTCTCAGTCGTGTACCTGAGTGCTCGGGTCGCCGCGGTACAGGGGCTGTCTGTGCAGTGCGGCTGGGTGGGGGCCACTTGATGGTACTTACCTCTATCTAAGACAAATCCACTTAATTCGGCCACTAGCCAGCTGGTGTAGTTGGAAAAGTTGAGCAGAAACAGATGGAGGGGTGAGGTTGAGACCATCTGGATGCACCAGAGTCTTTGCTCAAGGTAAGAGGCTGTGGCCTTGGCAATAATGAGACTTATCCCAGTGGTGTTGAGCTCAGGAAAGCCACTTACCCCGAGGTAATGGGTTTTGTCCTCTGGTGGACCATGCAGGTGAGCATCCTTGGGAAAGGTGAAGGGTTAAAGTAAAGGTAGAGCCTGTGCGTGGTAATCCTGCGAGAGCCTTGGAGGCCCTCAGACTTCTGAGTGCCTTGGAGCTTCCTGGACATTTTGCCTGCTGTATGCTTCAGAGTTTGGAAGCTGAGTTTAATACTGGTGGGGACAGAGCCAGGTATTGCAGAGCATACAGAAGCGTGGGTCATATTACACAATCTCTTTTGGAAATCGTGGGATCCAGATTGTGCCGCTGCTCCCAAGAACTCGTGGAGCTGTCTCTTGTAGCCTGGTCTGGGGATTAGTAAATGACTTGTCTCCTTTCAGGTCCATGGGATCACTGCCTGTCAGGGAGAACAGATTCCAGATATTGATAGCAGTAATCTTTTCAGTGTAGGGGTCAAAAGTGTTGAGAGTAGGGAGATAATCTGAAGTGGATAGTGCCCATACCACAGGCAAGAGAGGATGGTCTTGATGGACCCGGGATGTGGACATACAAAGCCAACAGTCCTTTGACTCTGGAGTTCTTGGAAAGTAGCCCTTGATATTGAGCTCTTTTGCCATTTGAAAGAAAATCTGTGTCCTTGTTTATTCATGAGGGTCACAAATGAATGGGGAACCTTTACTCAAAGCCTTGTTTCAAGCTTAGCCTACCTGCCTTTTGTGCAAGTGACAGCTGCTGCCAAGGCACAGAGACAGGGTAGCCATCCTGGTGCTCCAGTGCCCAATTGTTTGGAAGTACAGTGTCTCTTGGTAACTTTCCTCTAGGTGCTGTGACAAAATACCTGACACTCAGAGGTAAGGAAGAAAGAGTTTATTTAGCTCACAGTTCCTGGAGGTGTCATCCTTACTCCTCTGGCTCCAAGGCAGAGTGACACATGGCAGCAGGCAGAAGCTCATGGAAGTAGAAGAACAGCAAAGAGCAAAAGGAGGAGCAGCAGCTGCAGCAGCTAGCAAGCCTCTCTGCCTCCCTTAGACTGTACTCAGGTCATCCACCCGAGGGCTGGTGTAGCATTCACAAGCACAATTGCAGCATTGGACTGTGAGTGAATCACAGATTCTAGAAGCCTGCCCAATGACTGCATGAGGCTTTGCGGGGACCACTAGACACAAACCATAGCACACAGGCTGCTGGTCTTTGCCGGGGTTTCATCATCTGAGATAGGAACCACAAGGCCACATGCTCTTTTTCATGAACAAAGGGATTAAATTCTCAGATTACATCTGGCAACATCATGGTAGGGGTGCTGTGTAGCCTTTTAATTTTCTTAAAGGCAAGTTCCTGTTTGTCTCCCTACTCCAGGGGTGTATTTCTGGGCTGTGAGGGAAGGATACAGTGGCCTGAGCTTCGTCCCGTGGAAATCGTGGGATCCAGATTGTGCCGCTGCTCCCAAGAACTCGTGGAGCTGTCTCTCGTAGCCTGGTCTGGGGATTAGCAAATGACTTGTCTCCTTTCAGGTCCATGGGATCACTGCCTGTCAGGGAGAACAGATTCCAGATATTGAAGAGGGGCTCCACGTATCTGGGCCTTCCTCCAGGATACGTTGCAGCCAGCAACCATGTAGCTGCAGAAGGGCCTGTGTTCCCTTCTCACAGTGTTGGATTTTCTGGCCAGTCATCAGCATACTGAGCCGCACCCTCTTCAGTTCATCTCTGAGGAGGGCAGACAGGTGAGTGACTAGGGCTTCTCCAAATGGGGTAAGAGGGACTGAAAGCCCCGAGGAAGCCTTGTCCAGATCAACTGTGTCCTCTCTTCCCTGTGCTGGGGTATTTTCATTCAAAGGCCAAGAGCGGTTGATTTTGAGGGGCTCACCACAGGCAGAGGAATGCATACTTGACCTGTAAGCCAGTGTACCATGCTGCTTTCAGCGGGACCAGGAGCAGCAGGGTGCCAGGATTAGGTACCGTGGGGTTCGGTGGGGTTCAGTGGGCTGCAGCATTGCGGATGCGTGGAGGTCTTGAGCTGGTCAGGCTCCATTTCCTCGGGCTTCTTGACAGGCAGAAGGGGTGTTTTCTGGGGCGACGGACATTCTCGGAGAATTCCTGACCCCTGACATCATTTGTTGTGTTCTGGGTCCCAGTTCATGTGTCCCTATGGAAGGCCTGCTGTTTTCGTGTGACAGGTGTTGCCTCTGGCCTGAGCTCTACAATGATTGGGGCCTGGACCTTGGCTAGTTCTGGTGGGGCCTGTTCATCCCAGAGTTCTGGATGTGCCTCAAGCAGGTTTTGGCTTTGACTTCACTGCACTGAAGGATTCCGTCCAATGGCTGGCCAGGTAGCTCAGTGCACCAAAGCGCCTGCTTAGGGAGAGTGCAGCAGCTGGGGTTCTGCTCCTGCGTGCTGTGCCTGCCCTGCCCAGTTGCAAACTGTTTATGATTAAGGGGTGTTTCGCAGTTTAGTGGTAAGCTTGCCTTGGGTGGGCTCCTGTTGAGCCAGCTGTTTTTACAAGATACTTCTCCTTCTCCTTCTTCTTCTGTTTTTACAAGATTCTTTCTTCTTCTTCTTCTTCTTCTTCTTCTTCTTCTTCTTCTTCTTCTTCTTCTTCTTCTTCTTCTTCTTCTTCTTCTTCTTCT
>NW_004524855.1:711385-716015 GCF_000260255.1 Octodon degus
TAGCAAGCCTCTCTGCCTCCCTTAGACTGTACTCAGGTCATCCACCCGAGGGCTGGTGTAGCATTCTCAAGCACAATTGCAGCATTGGACTGTGAGTGAATCACAGATTCTAGAAGCCTGCCCAATGACTGCATGAGGCTTTGCGGGGACCACTAGACACAAACCATAGCACACAGGCTGCTGGTCTTTGCCGGGGTTTCATCATCTGAGATAGGAACCACAAGGCCACATGCTCTTTTTCATGAACAAAGGGATTAAATTCTCAGATTACATCTGGCAACATCATGGTAGGGGTGCTGTGTAGCCTTTTAATTTTCTTAAAGGCAAGTTCCTGTTTGTCTCCCTACTCCAGGGGTGTATTTCTGGGCTGTGAGGGAAGGATACAGTGGCCTGAGCTTCGTCCCGTGGAAATCGTGGGATCCAGATTGTGCCGCTGCTCCCAAGAACTCGTGGAGCTGTCTCTCGTAGCCTGGTCTGGGGATTAGCAAATGACTTGTCTCCTTTCAGGTCCATGGGATCACTGCCTGTCAGGGAGAACAGATTCCAGATATTGAAGAGGGGCTCCACGTATCTGGGCCTTCCTCCAGGATACGTTGCAGCCAGCAACCATGTAGCTGCAGAAGGGCCTGTGTTCCCTTCTCACAGTGTTGGATTTTCTGGCCAGTCATCAGCATACTGAGCCGCACCCTCTTCAGTTCATCTCTGAGGAGGGCAGACAGGTGAGTGACTAGGGCTTCTCCAAATGGGGTAAGAGGGACTGAAAGCCCCGAGGAAGCCTTGTCCAGATCAACTGTGTCCTCTCTTCCCTGTGCTGGGGTATTTTCATTCAAAGGCCAAGAGCGGTTGATTTTGAGGGGCTCACCACAGGCAGAGGAATGCATACTTGACCTGTAAGCCAGTGTACCATGCTGCTTTCAGCGGGACCAGGAGCAGCAGGGTGCCAGGATTAGGTACCGTGGGGTTCGGTGGGGTTCAGTGGGCTGCAGCATTGCGGATGCGTGGAGGTCTTGAGCTGGTCAGGCTCCATTTCCTCGGGCTTCTTGACAGGCAGAAGGGGTGTTTTCTGGGGTGACTGACATTCTCGGAGAATTCCTGACCCCTGACATCATTTGTTGTGTTCTGGGTCCCAGTTCATGTGTCCCTATGGAAGGCCTGCTGTTTTCGTGTGACAGGTGTTGCCTCTGGCCTGAGCTCTACAATGATTGGGGCTCTGTTCTAGTGCGACGGATGTTTCCTCTGGCTTGAGATCTACTATGTTTGGGACATCGATCTTGGCTAGTCCTGGTGGGGACTGTTCAGTCCAGACTTCTGGGTGTGCTTCAAGCAAATTTGGCCTTTGACTTCACTGCATACTATAGACTGAGGGATTCAGTCCAAGGTCTGGGACTCACTTCAGGTTTCGGTGCTAGTCTGTGTCAGGTGGCGGATGCATCTGTGGTGCAAGGCTATATCAATCAAGAGGCCAGCATCAGGAGTAGATGGGTCTGCACCAGAAGGCTGAAGAAATCAAGGTGGAGGCTGAAGAGTCTGCACTGGAAGCCAGGAGATGATGTCCAAGGTGACTGCAAAGACCAGAGCTCCGCAGAGGACATGGAATGCTCCACCCTGTCTCTGTTCTCTATTATATCTTTTAAGTGGTGCAGGCCCCACTGTAGCGTGGGACCTCCATGCCCTATGTTGGGACCTCCATGCCCTATGTTGTGGAATTGCTGAGCTGATTTAGTTAAGTTTTTAACTTCTCAAGTTGACACAATGTATGAGCCACTATAATCCACCCCTTGTCAACTTGACAATTGGACATATTTTTCTAATGCAGTGTCCAGATATCAAAATATGCATATAATTGCACTTAATATGTTTAACTATCTTGAGTATAAATGGAAACACACTAATTTTATTTTATTTTTTGTATTTGGTACAAGGTCTCACTTCACAACTTGAACTCATAGTGATCTTCCTGTTTTCAGCTTTTCCAGTAGTGGGATTACAGGAGTACACCGCCACGTCCAGTCTTGATGGCCAGCTCAGCACCTGGAGGCAAGACCGGCACAGCATGTGGTGCTGGGTTGGAACCCAGGTCCCTGTGCTTGCCTAAGCAGGTGCTTAGTCTACTGAGCTATCTTGCTGGCTCTTTAAGTCTTTTTTTTTTTTTTTCTAATTTTCTTATTAAAATAAAAGGCTAATTTTTTTTTGCTTGATGCTTATACTTAATTATTTTATAACTTTAACATTAACACAGGTTTAATAAACCTTGAGAACAGGTATTAAATCTATGAATATTATATTATAACAGAACCATATAGGGGCAAAATAGTACAATTATAGTCCTCTTTCTGTAGCTGGTCATGGGGTCATAGCTAGTACTTAGAACTATGGTTTTAGGGCTGGGGAGATGGCTCAGTGGAATAAGTGCTTCCCTGGCAAGCGCAAGGGAAGTTCAATCCCTGGCTCTGCAAAAAAAAAAAAAAAAAAAAAAAAAGAACTATGGTTTTTTACTACTCATTTAATATATATTTTAGCAGGCACCTTAGCAGGTCTTGTTTTTTTTTTCTTTTGGTGGAATGATTAATATCTTTATGTCTGAAGGCTTTGGACAATCTGTCATCGTGTCTGTATTAGGTTGTTGCAGTTTTTATTGCCTTTAATAACAGCACATAGTAGTACCAAGCGGTGCCCCAAGTGATTTCTTGCTCTCCATGTGTGTTCCATTTCCTCAGAGGACCTCCATCTTCGCCGGCAGCCTGGACGCCGTCTCCCGGCTTCCAGCGCACACTCTTCGGCCTCGGCCTTGGGTCCTTTACCCTCCTGGTGGAGACTCACGAGGCTTCCCTCACAGAACCATCAGCCTCCCGATAGGACTTGCACGCCGCACTGCAGGGAGCGCCAGACCTTGGACTGAACCCTTCAGCCTCCGCGTGCAGACGCCCTCTGCACACTTCCTCGTGACTGCGGCCTGCCCTCATAAGCCAGTCTCGTACTCACGTCGTGTGTTATATCTGTTCCTCTAGTAAAACCCTGACTGATGCAACTTCCTTTTTTTGTGGGGCATGTGGTCTCTGTTCTTTTTCATGTGGGCTTATTATTGACAATATCAAGTGTTCTAACCACTGAGGGTAAGATTGGTGGGTCTTTCAGATGTGAAGGTTATTTGGGACCCAAGTTCAGTCAGTATATCTCTTTCCAGGAGGGGTATAGGACAGTCAGGTAGGAAGAGGAACTTGTCAATCACTTCATGTCCAGGTGGAAGGATCATGCTTGACAAAAAGGGCAGGCTGTCTGAGATCCAGTGGACCCCATGATGATGTCCTTTCTGTTTGTGAAGGGAGCCACCTTGGTGGTCACAACTGAATGGTCAGTTCCTACGTTGATGATAAAAGTTTTTGGTTGGCTTTCAACAGACATCTGGACCATGTGCTCCCAGAAGCCAAGATTGAGGAAGCCTGGTCTGTCCTAACAAGAGTCTATTTGTGATATCCCAGTCAGATTTGGGGTTGGGGGCTCTGGTTGGTACTGGGAGCCAGTGCTGGTGTGGGGCTGAGTTCTTCTGCCTAGAATGCTTAATTTTTTCAGTGCCCAATATTTTTGCAGCAGGTGCATTGGTCATGGTAGAGGACCATTTGCTGTGGGTTTTGTCCTTGGTGTTGGCCCATGACCATTATGGGTTTTTCTTTCAGAGTGGGGCCTTTGGTCTCTGTCTGACTGGGTCTGGTCTCTGTCTTTGGTCTCTGTCTCCTGAGTACTGTCTTGAGGAGGGGGACTTTTTGTTTCATTTTCTTTTCTGCTTCTTTGAGCTTCACAATCACAGTGGCTGAAGACTTTCGTAGGAACTTTGAGTAGTTGTGTGGCAACCATCCTGACAACTCCTTTAAGCATTTAGAGTTTGCAGTGGATGTCAGGAGCAGACTGGCCCACAAAGATGACATCAACTATCTGTTGGTTCTTGGCAGCTTCAGGATCAATGGGCATAAAGTTTTGAAATGCCTCACAATATCTCTCAAAGAAGTCCCCAGGTGACTCTTCTGTTGTTTTTATTGTCAAAGATGGCTTTGACATGTTGGTAGACTTTTTAGTACCTGTGAGGATTCCTTGAAGGAGTGCTATGTGATAGCAAGGTACTTCTGTCCATCAGGATTCAGAAGTTCTCATTTGGTTTGGTCTGAGGGATGCCATTTGTGTCCAAGCTTCTGGATCTGTATGGCCTTGAGGAGGCAGGACTGAGATAGATTTCCTGCTGAAAATCTCTGAGGATTCTTCATCTTTCCTAGGTGTTGAACAGGGTGTAAAGCAACAGGTGGAAATCATCCCAGATAGGGGGTGGGTCTGGATAACTGAGTCTATGAGGTCAACAAGGGCTTGAGGCTGTTTCACCACTGATCAAAGCCAACAGGGGAAAGGAAAAGACATTAATATTATCATCATTGGACACAGGGATTCTGGCAAGTCCACTACCATGGGCCTTCTGATCCACAAATGTAGCACTGACAAAAGAACCATTGAAAAATTTGAGTCGAAATATAAGAAGTAAAGCCACGCTGTTAAGTTGAGCTGTGGGGGACTCAGGTCAATAATTTCTGACATTGCCAGTTAAACAGAAGACCCAATGCTATTATGGGCTACTGGACTCTTTTAG
>NW_004524855.1:716115-718575 GCF_000260255.1 Octodon degus
TCTTCTTCTTCTTCTCCTTCTCCTTCTCCTTCTCCTTCTCCTCCTTCTCCTTCTCCTTCTCCTCCTTCTCCTTCTCCTTCTCCTCCTTCTCCTTCTCCTTCTCCTTCTCCTTCTCCTCCTTCTCCTTCTCCTTCTCCTTCTCCTTCTCCTCCTTCTCCTTCTCCTTCTCCTCCTCCTCCTTCTTCTTTCTTCTTCCTCTTCCTCTTCTTCTTCTTCTTGCATTTAGTACCGGGGATACAGGGTCTACAGGGTCTCCATATGAAGATCAGACTCCTAGTGATCTTCCTGTTTACAACCTCCCAAGTGCTGAGATTACAGGCATGTGCGACCACGCCCAGACTCAATCACCATCTCAGCCCACCCCAAGGATGGGGCTGGCACAGCAGCCGCAAGGATTGAACCCCCAACCCCTGTCTTTGCCTAAGCAGGCACTTTCATCCGCTGAGCTATTTGGCCAGCCCACAAGATACTTCTTAAACTAACTATGGTTGCAGGAAATGGTTAGGGAGGGAGTTTACTTTAGTTAGCTGTCTTGATGAGAACCAGTCAGTCATTGCTAAACAGCCTTGAACAGAGATATGGGTCGGGCAAGAACACATAGTCCTTGGGAGAAACAACAAGAAGCACAAGGTTCTTCCTGAGTGATTTTCCATAGTTATAGCACAAAAACTTTGTGAACCCATTACATTCCCCACTGGTTTTATCCAGGAATCAAACCATTATTTCCTCAGTTGTTTCTAAGGGCTGATATGAGCTCTAAGTGCCATTAACTTGATGGCTTGAATTCTTTGTTGAACATACTTAAACAGCTTACGACACAGGACCGAATGGTTATGGCCAAGAGAAGCAGGAGAAGAGGTCCAACTAAGGCGGATATGAGGGTAGTCACTCAAGGGGACATTGAGGTTAGCCCCTCATACCAACTTTCCTTTTGCCTTTTTTGTTCTTCTCTATCTTGAAGTCTCTTTCTAAGCTGACTCATGCTCTTTTTTATTACCCCTGAGTGATTGGTGTAGAAACAGCAGGTTTCTCCTAGGGCTAGGCAGAGCCCTCCGTGTTTCAGGAATAAGAGGTCTAAACCTCTCCGGTTCTCTAGAACCATGTCTGCCAGAGAGCTAAGGGATTCCTTTAGACTGTTAAAGCCTTTTTGTAAAAAGGCCACATGGCACCAATCTGAGCACTTAAATCTTTGTAATCTTGATCTGAGGTGACGAGGGCCACCATTCCCAATGCAGCGGAACTGGCTAGGCCCAAGACACCAAAACTGGGGTCAGAACAGGCACAGCCCATCTTTGTCGGTTCAGCTCGGAAAGGCCAAGATGCACGCGGCTTCCCTCTCCAGATTAATAACATACCTGTGGGAATATGTGGCTGAGAACACAAGCTCAGGAGGATCTTGAGTCACAAAATGGTAAAACATACATGGGGTAACACTGCTAGTACCAGCCAACCAGGTCCCAGGTGGGGCCTGGGATACAGGCTGGGAGAGTAAGCGATGCTCGGCCCCTGAAGAATGGTTCAGCAGGCAGAAGCACGCCGTGTGGCATAAGGCTGCACCCAGAAGACATGACAGAAAGGCCTGGGCCCTGTAAATCCCCTGGGGGCAGGTTGCTTGTTGTCCCCATCAGCACGAAGAGTTTTGACCTACCATGGTTACATTTAGGACCTGGTCAGGGGATGTGCCGACTGTCTGGTTAGCCCCAGTACCGACATGATACAGCGGCTCAGGATTTAGACATAGCCAACAGTCTTTGTCATGTTTTGGGATGTTCTATTTAAAAACTGGAACATGAAATTGAGGGTTCTGAAAATGGAAGCGGGCTGAGTCCCTGTGGGTAGCTGGAAGGTTAGTGAAGGCTTTCGGGTAGTTACAGAAAGTACAGTTGGTGGTGGGGTGCGGGCAGGCAGCTCGAGGGGAAGTAATGGTTCTAAGAGACTCAGGGGTCCAATAGGTCTCCATGGGGGCGTCCTTGATCCCAATTTATTTTGGACTGTGAAGAAAGTTCCGAGGTTGTACCCCATGACATGCAATCTGAGACCTCAGGTTTTTCCTCCCCTCCAGGAGTTATGTGTGGGCTTCTGGAGCTGAAGGATTACCTAGTTACATTCACTGGTGCAGCCATTACACACTTGGTACATCTGTAGGAAGGGTCCCGTGTTTTCCTGGGAGCCACTGATCTACAGCCCCAGGAGGGGCGATAGTATTCCTTGTGGTCTCCACATGCCTCAGAAGCAGCTCATGAGCCACATACATAGAATTCTGTAACTCTTCGCCATGACCTGGCCAATCTGGAGTTGCCTCCACGAGCCTCTGTTCCCATATACACGTCTCTTTCAAACAGATCACAGAAGTGAAAAGCAAGGGGCTGGTGAGATGGCTCAGTGGTCTAAAGCGCCTACTTAGAACAAGCTTAGCAAAGCACAGGGACCACGGTTCAATCCCCCAGCACCACATGCCAG
>NW_004524855.1:719424-722575 GCF_000260255.1 Octodon degus
TCTCATTGCTATCTGTTTATCAATAAAACTTTGAAAAAAAAAGAAAAATGTGAGAAGGAGGCTGCTGAGACAGGATGGGTTCCTTCAAGTTTGTCTTGGGCAAACTGAAAGCTGAGCTTGAGTGGGGTATCACCATTGACATCTCCCCATGGAAATTTGAGACCAGCCAGTAATATGTGACTATAATTGATGCCCCTGGACACAGAGGGTTTATCAGAAAATGGTTACAGGCACATCTCAGGCTGCTGTGCTGTCCTGGTCATCGCTGCTCGAGTTGGTGAGTTTGAAGCTGCTATCTCTAGGAATAGGCGCACATACATGAGTGTGCCCTTCTGGCTTACATACCAGGTAGGAAATAACTTTGCTGGTGTTAACAAAATGGATTCTACTGAGACACCCTCTAGCCAGAAGAGAAAATGGTTAAGGAAGTCAGCACCTACATTAAAAAAATTGGCTACAACCTGGACATGGTAGTCTTTGTGTCAATTTCTGGTTGGAATGGTGACAACATGCTGCAACCAAGTGCTAATATACTTTGGTTCAGGGGATGGAAAGTCACTTGTACAGATGGCAATGCCAGTGAAACCAGCATTGCTTGAAGCTTTAGATTGCATCCTTCCACCCACTCACTCAACTGACAAGCCTTTGTGGCTGCCCATCCAAGATGTCTACAAAACTATGGTATTGGTACTGTCCCTGTGGGCCGAGTGGACACAGTGTTCTCAAACCCAGCATGGTGGTCACTTTCACTCCAGTCAGTGTCACAACTAAAGCCAAGTCTGTTGAAATGCATTGTGAAACTTTGGGTGAAGCTCTTCCTGGGGACAGTGTGGGCTTCAATGTCAAGAACGTGTCTGTCAAAGACGTCCATTGTGGCAGTGTTGCTGTTGACAGCAAAAATGACCCACCAATGGAAACAGCTGATTTCATTGCTCAGGTGATTATCCTGAACCATCCAGGCCAGATGAGTGCTGGCTGTGCCCCTGTCCTGGATTGTCACAGAAGTGTCACATTGCTTGCAGGTTTGCTGAGCTGAAAGAAAAGACTGATCACTGGTCTGGTAAGAAGCTGGAAGATGGGCCCAAGTTTTTGAGATCTGGTGATGCTGCCATTGTTGACATGGTTCTAGGAAAGCCCATGTGTGTTGAGAGCTTCTCTGACTACCCACCTCTGGGTCACTTTGCTGTTCATGATATGACACAGATAGTTGCTCTGGGTGTCATCAAAGCTGTGGGCAAGAAGGCTGCTGGAGCTGGCAAGGTCACCAAGTCTGCCCAGAAAGCTCAGAAGGCTACATGAGTACTATCCCTAACACCTGCCACCACATTTTAATCAGTGGTGAAAGACTGGTCTCAGAACTGTTTCTCCCAGTTGGCCATTTAAGTTTAAGAGTGAAAGACTGGTTAACGATAACACAATGCATTTAAAACCTTCAGAAGGAAAGGAGATTGCTTTATGGACCTTTTTTTAATGTGACAGTTTTAAAGTTATTAGTTTTTAAAATCAACATTTTTTAATGGACACAACTTGACCAAAAATGTGTCACAGAATTTTGAGACCCATTAAAATAAAGTTTAATGATAAAAAAGAATGTTTCAGGCTGGAGAGATGGCTCAGTGGTCTAAAGCACCTACTTGGAACAAGCTTGGCAAAGCACAGGGACCGCGGTTCGATCCCCCAGCACCACATGCCAGCCAGCCCCGCCCCCTGGTGGGCTGAGCTGGCCACACACACACACAATAAATATAATAAATTAAAAAAAAAAAGAATGTTTCATACCATAGCCAAGTAGGACTCATCGCCAAAATGCAGGGATGGTTAAGCATGAACTAAGCAATAAGTGGAACGCACCATATTAACAAAGACAATGACAAAAATCACATGACCAGCTCAACAGATTTGAAAAAAATCATTTGACACTCATTAATGATAAAAACTCTACAGAAAATTGGAATACAGTCTTCATCTCAGTCTGATAAAAGCCGTCTATGACAAACCAACAGCAAACATCACACTAAATGATCAAACCTGCAAGCTGCTCTTTTCTGGGTGGAACATGGAGGGTGTAGAAGAGAAGAAAAAGAAGGTTCCCGCTGCACCAGAAACCCTTAAGAAAAAGTGAAGACATTTCACAGAGCTGTGGATAAAGTGCCTGAGAAAGAAGTTTGCTCAGAAGATGCTTCGCAAGGCGAGGAGGAAGCTCATCTATGAAAGAGCCAGACACTATCATAAGGGGTACAGACAGATGTACAGAACTGAGAGCTGAATGGCGAAGATGGCAAGAAAAGCTGGCAACTTCTACGTCCCTGCAGAGCCCAAACTGGCCTTTGTCATCCGGATCAGGGGTACCAATGGTGTGAGCCCAAAGGTCCGCAAGGTGCTGCAGCTTCTTTGCCTTCACCAGATCTTCAATGGTACCTTCGTTAAGCTCAACAAGGCTTCAATTAACATGCTGAGAATTGTGGGGCCATACATTCCGTGGGGGTACCCAAACCTGAAGTCAGTGAACGAACTAATATACAAGCGTGGTTATGGCAAAGTCAATAAGAAGCGAATTGCCTTGACAGATAATTCATTGGTTGCTCGATCTCTTGGTAAATACAGCATCATCTGCAAGGAGGATCTGATTCATGAGATCTATACTGTTGGAAAACGCTTCAAAGAGGCAAATAACTTCTTGTGGCCGTTCAAGTTATCATCTCCACGAGGTGGAATGAAGAAAAAGATCACCCATTCTGTGGAAGGTGGAGATGCTGGAAACAGGGAAGACCAGGTCAGCAGGCCTATTAGAAGGCTGAACTAAGGTATCGACCGTGGTGTTTTTATGATTTGGTCAGTTAATAAAGTATCTGTTTCCAAATTGAAAAAAAAAACAACAACTGAAAGCTTTCATTTTAAAATCCAGAGCAGGTCAAGAATGCCCACTGTCACCACTCCTATTCAATATACTGCTGGGAACATTAGCCAGAGCAACTAGACAAAAGCAATGAAGAAAGATAGGAAAGGAAGCAGTTAGCTTATCATCACCTGCAGATGACATGATACTCTACCAAGAAGACCCCTAAAACTCCACCAAAGACTTGTAGGGTTTTTTAAAAAAATTATTTATTTGTTTTTGTGTGTGTGTGTGTGTGTGTGGCCAGCTCAGCCC
>NW_004524855.1:722675-732605 GCF_000260255.1 Octodon degus
TAACCACTAAGAAGAATATATGCAGTGTATTATTTGTTGAAACTGTACTTCCGATTTGATTTGAAACTGTCTCATTGCTATCTGTTTATCAATAACACTTTGAAAAAAAAAAAAGAAAGAAAGAAGAGGTAGGTTAGGCAGAGTCCAAATGACCACGCACAAACTTGACCTTCAGTGGGTCAGGCGGCCTCTCAAGGGACCCTTCTGTTGGAGTCTCCTCGGCCATAGCTGGTTTGTTGTGAGTATGGTGAATTCAGCACTTCCTCTTTTTTTGTTTTGCGGAACCGGCGATTGAACTCAGACCCTTGCACTTGCTAGGGAGGTGCTTATTGCACTGAGCCTTCTCTCGGGCCCCCCAGCACTTCTTTCCAGCGACCTTGACTGCAGTGGGAGTGCTCAGGACTACCGAGTAAAGTCCAGTCCAGTGTGATCCCAACATCTCAGGATCTCTCATTTTGATCCACGCTAGAGAGCCGAGTACTGCTGCAGGAGGACTGTTAGACCCTTCAGGGGTGGGTTGGCGCTGTCTGAAGAGGCGCTGCATGGCTTGAATCATGGACTGGAGTGCCCGTAAGGACCTGATAAGTTCCTGGTTAGACACTGAAGCAAGAATTTCTTCTCCCAGTTTTGGGAGGAGTGGAGGAGCATGCCCATACGTGGCCTGGAAAGGAGTAATTCCTTTTACATAGGGGGGACATCCTGCCCTCAAAAGGGCAAAGGAAAGGAGACTCACCCAGTTTTGTCCAGTTTCCAACCCTAATTTTGTAACAGTTTTTTTTAATAGTCCTGTTCATTCTCTCTGCTGTCCTGAACTCTGTGGCTGATAGGCGCAGTGGAGTTTCCAATCTATGTTTAAGGTTTGTGCCACTTTTTGAGTAATTTGGGTTATAAAAGCCGGGCCGCCGTGGGACCCCAGAGTAATGGGCAGGCCGAATCGGGAAACTACCTTTGTAAGGAGCTTCTTGGAAGCTATAGTAGCCAATTCAGACCGGTGGCGTAGGCGTCAGGCCACCTGTGAACGTATCCACCAGCATCGGGACACACTTGCAGCTGCTTCTCGCAGAGTAATTTCTGTCAAATCGGTCTCCTGGTGTTCCCTGGGAGGTGTACCTCGCTTCCTCTGCCTTGTTTCGGAGGAGGTCTTATTTGGATTGACCTGAGCACTTTGGAACCATCTCTGGCTCACTTCCTTGGTCAGCCAATCAAGCTTGGGGATCAAATAAGGTTTTTGTAACAATTCTAACGGCTTCCTTCCCCCTGAATGGGTGCCCTGATGGGTTTGCTGGACTAGTTCCCAGCCTCGTGGCCCCAGAAGGAACACTCTTGAAGCAGGCAGCACAGCCAGCCTTCTGGAGGTGGTATGGCCTTTAGGTGGTATTGGCCAGCATGAGATCAGAGTCAGATTAGGTGGGTTGTTCTAGAACTTGGGGCACGAGGATAGGCAGTATCTGTAGTGGCCCTACTGAATTTTAGGTCACCTCTCTAGTTGCTATATCAGCCAGGTAGAGTCCCCAGGTGATTGGAGAGTTTTCTTTTTGATGTCTTCTCCAATGTATTACTACAAGCTTTTGAGGCAGCCATATGGCAGCCAGCAAGTCCAGGATGTCTTGGGTGCTTTTAACCCTATGTCCTCCCGCAGTTAATAGTTTTCTCTCCTGGTTAGTAGCCCCATGGACATGAAGTGTGGCAAAGGTGTGTCTGCTATCCGTGTGAAGGTTTACCCTCTTGTGCTTTCCCCACCATGGTACCTGAGAGAGAGCCGCTAGCTCAGCACGCTGGGCTGAAGTCCTGTGTCCCCATGCTTGGGTCCATCATACCTGACCCTTGGTGACCACAGCAGCTCCCACATGTCAGACTGCATCGTGGACATAACTGCTCCCACGAGTGCAGAGTTTGCGTCTGGCATGCCGAGGGGAACATCTGTGAGGTCTTCTCTCAGGCATGAGTTGGTACTTAGGACTTCTGAACAGTCATGAATTGGGTGTTTGGGGTCATCATCTGGCAAGAGGGTGGCTGGGTTGAGGGGTATGGTGAAGAGAAACTCAACACGGGCAGGATCCAACCGTACAGCCTGGTACTGTACTATCCTGGCCTTTGACAACCATCAGTCTGGTGGGCTTTCATAAATTTTCAACAGCATGGGGCACACAATGTGGATCTCTAGCCCAAAAGTCAACTTGGTGGCTGCCTTTGTGAGGATCGCTGTCACTGCTGTGGCTTGCAGGCATTTGGGCGATCCAGCAGCAGTGGGGGCCAATTGCTTGGAGAGATATGCGCCGGGTGTTTTCCAGGGTCCTAAGTATTGGGTGAAGACTCCCTTTGCTATTCCCCTGCTCCCAGTTACATGAAGCTGGAAGGCTTTGGTCAAGTCCGGGAGAGCCAAGGTAGGGGTTGTGGCAAGAGCCTGTTTTAGTTTAAGGAATGCTTGTTCCTCTGGCAAATAGGGGCTGGGTGATCTCAGCAAAACCCAGGATCCATAATCCACAGTATCCCAAGAGACCTAGCAACTCTGACTTGGTGCTGTGTCTTTGGGGAGGAGATTTTAAAAATAGCTTCTATTCTCTTTGGAGATAAGAGTCTGCTATCCCCCTTCAGATGTGTGGCCCAAGTAGGTCACCTGGGGCAAGGAGTGCTGCGCTTTCTTGGCCGACACTCAACACCAAAGCTTGTGTAGTTCCTTAAGCAAATCTTCCATAGCCTCAATGCATCCATCTAGAGTTTCAGAGGCCAGAAGAACATCATCTACATATTGGAGAATAATAATCGAGGGGTGTTTCCTCCTGAAGCTTAATAAGTCTTTAGTTAGGGCTTTATCACACAGCTTGAACCCCTGGGGCAAGCAGGCCCCCTGTGGGGACGAAGAAGTCACCTGGCCGGGCCCCACCTGTAGGGTTACTCTGGGCTCTTGGGGGCTGGAAGAAGAGCCCCGCCCCTTCAGTCTTCCCCTTGAGCAAGCGCTTGGACCTTGGCTGCCTTTTTTCTTTTGGTTTAGACATTCTTTCTTCCAATGTCCCTCTTCCTTACAATAAGCAGACTGGTTTCTGCTCAGGGCCCCCCGCCTTTGTTTCCCCTTGCTCTCTGGCCCCTTGCTGTCAATTTATCTTTTTCCTTTTCTTCCATAGCACTAAGAACCTTTGCCATCCTCTTGTTCAACTCCCTCCATCCTCCCTGTGGTTCAATACCTTCTGGGCTAAGGCTTTTCCCTCAAATCCCGCAATTTTCTAGAGCTTCTCTCTAATGTCTGGGGCCAACTGAGTCATGAAGGCAATATTTGTAGCTGGCCTACCTCCAGGCACCTCCAGGTCAATGAGCGTATAAATCCTACAAGTCTCTTGGAGGTGTTCTAGAAAGGTGGCACAAGACTCCTCTGGTCTCTGGCTTACCTTGGTTACCTTGTACAAATTGGTAGGCTTCCTGGCTGCTGCCCTCATGGCTCCAAGTAGAAGCTGGTGATACTGATCGAGAACCTCCTTACCTGCATCGGTGTTGGGATCCCTTGCGGGTCAAGTCAGAGGGAAGACATGCTCTTGTCTAGTAAGGTCTGAGGTGGCCTCTCCCTTGGGCCCCAAGACCCGTTTTCAAGCAAAACTTTGAATTTTTTAACGCTCTTCTGATGTAAAGAGAGTCTGTAACAACTGCTGACAACCATTCCAAGTTGGCTGATGGTTGAAGAAAACAGAATCAAGCAAGGAAATAAGGTCTTGTGGATTTTGGAAAATGGAAGGGTTCTGATTTTTCCAGTTACACAAGTCACTGGTGGAGAAGGGAACATAATTCATAAAAGGAGTAGGACTTCCTCTGGTTGCCTCTCCTAAAGGCAAGACAGGGACCAAGAAGTGGGAGGTGAGGAGGAGGAAGGTTGGGAATCGGGCTGAATGGGAGGAGGCTGGGAGGAGGACAATCCACTGGGAGTATGAGGGACTTAGGGGCGAGGTGGTATAATCAGGGAAAATGGCAGTGGAGAGATAGGGTAGAGGATGGGGATAGAGGGTAGGGGAAGAATCAGATTTTGGGAAAGAATGGGTAGTTTCTAAGGGTGCTATTTCTCAGTTGATGCAGGCAGCGTGACAGTGTGGGCATGACTGGTGGATCGGGGATGATGCCCAGAATGGCAGGTTTTTAGCCATTTCCAAGGGGATCGGATAAGATCAATCCAACCTGAGTGTAAGGGATCTGGTCAGGGTGTCCTGAATTTCCAAAGATGACTCTCCGGACCTGTTAAACAAGAGAGAGATTAAA
The DNA here is from genome assembly GCF_000260255.1 of Octodon degus. Lineage (NCBI taxonomy): Eukaryota > Metazoa > Chordata > Mammalia > Rodentia > Octodontidae > Octodon > Octodon degus. The sequence goes on from NW_004524855.1 coordinate 726,915, forward strand.
AGAGCCTTCTGGAGGCCAAGTGGCCTTGGGAGAGGGCGGCCATTGCAATTCACAGAAGGTTCGAAGCTTTTTGGGGAACACAGGATCCCTGTACTTCAAGGCTTGTCGCTTGAAATCCTGGAAATGATTCAGAACACATTGTAGGGGAAACAGAAATGCAAAAGCAGAAGCAGAAACAAACTGACACTGATCCATAGTGACAAGGACAAAGACAAACACAAAACAAATAAAAACTGAAATACTGAGAAAACTGAAATACCAGGGACTGCCAGACACAGTCATGGTCTGGAGTCGAGTCGTGGGGATAATGTTGTGTCCAACTGCTCCAAAGACTCCTGATCGTGAACAGTCTTACTGGTAGGAACCCCGATGGCTCTGATCTGAATGGTCAAGGGTTTTAGATTTTTTTTTTTTTGTGTGTGTGTGGAACTGAGGATTGAACTCAGGGCCTTGCGCTTGCCAGGCAAGCACTTATTCTACTGAGCCATCTCCCCAGCCTGGGTTTTGGATTTCTGAGGCCAAGAAAATCTCGGGGCTGAGGAACATCTGCTCAGTTATTGTCCTGATTAGTGTAGGCACTCAGAAAAGTTTTGGCTCTTTTGTCCCAGTATAAACGGGATCCTGGACATGTCCCCAAATGTACTGGGTTTGAATTTATTTATTTATGATATTGCACATTGTTGTCTTCGTAGTAGTTATTCAGAGTACAACATGCAGACATGATATCTTGTCTAAATACTATTAGTACAAATCTTTCTCTTATTGAACTAAGAGAAAGTAGCTATATGTCTATCCTATTTATTTTATATATACATACATATATATGTATATATTTTTAATAGAATATGGTCCTTCATTTATATCCCCCTTTTTTGCTTTGTTTTGTCAGAGATGGGTACTCCATTCCTCTTCGAAAATTGTAGGTTTGTGTATTTAGCAAAATAACCCAATATAGTCCAAAAGTTCATAATAGTAGTGGGTTATCAGCAGAACTAGCAATATCCAAAGTTGATGACTTGAGTGTTCTACAGCTCAGCATATTAATATGTCTTTACTTTCATACCTCATGTTTATACTTTTCTGCTGGATGGCAAAGACCAAGATAAAGCAAGACCTATATAACAAAGAATGTAACTTTTGTATTTGACAAGGTCAGCCAAATCCCCTCAGGGTTTACTGTAAAACCATGTACAGCGGTTTGTATATCCTGTGTCAGCGTCAGCCTTCTGGATGAGCCATGGCCACTGCTTGACCAATCTGCTCTCTGTGAGAGCCTGACAGGATGTTTCCTCTCTAGGTGACTCTCCTTAGGCATACTATACATTGTGGACCACTTTCCTCTGTGGCCCCATAATCTCCTTGATCAGAAAATTTGGGACACCACTAAGTTACAGGATGTTACAGTCCAGGTTCCCTTATGTCCTGAGTCCTCACTGACCTTGAAGGGCTAGGGCCAAAATATTGGCTATCTTTGTAGCCCTTCTTTTTCTCTAATTTTTCGATCTGCAAACTTAAGTTGTTAATCCTCCAGAAGAGAAACTTAGTGATATTATTACCCTAAAACATAGGCAGTTGAGCTCAATATCACTACCTGTCTGAATATCAAACACCTTAGACGTAACATGGAACAGGTATTTTCCAACAATAGTTGGAGCTCTATGGGTTTGAATTTAATAGACACTGAGATCTGAATAGATTGGAATTTAGTGAGCCTTTATTGGCCAGTCCAGTGGCTGGCCAGCAAACTCCACGCAGGAAGTGCCAACTAGCAGCAAAATAGAATTGAGCAGTTTTTCATAGCAAGTAAAGCACATTTTGTTGACACACTTGCAAACTGTTTAAGACTAAGGGGTCTGTCCCAGTTCAGCGATGAGCACAACTTACCTTGGGTGGGGGCCTGTTGAACTAGTAGTTTTTACATGATAATTCTTTTTTTTTTTTTTTTTTTTTTTGGTGATACCAGGGATTGAACTCAGGACCTATCACTTTCCGGGAAAGCACTTACTCCACTGAGCTATCGCCTTGGCACTACAAGCTACTTCTTTAACTATGTTCACAGTAAATGGTTAGGGTTGGAATTTACTTTAGTTAGCTGCCTTGACAAGAACCAGCCACTTATTGCTAAACAACCTTGAACAGAGACATGGGTAGGACAATAAGCAACAGGAAGCACAAGGTTCCTCCCTAGTAATTTTCCACAGTTATAGCACAAAAACTTAGTGAGCCCATCACATTCAGTGGCCAGGGAAAGGGGAAAAGGAAGCCTTGGTCACAAGTCAGCTTTGCAACTGCGGGGGTTGGAGGGACTTCACATCCAGGACCAGAGTAATGGCGGGAAGAGCTGCCCTGGGGAAGGGCAAGGATACCTGTGTCCTCTGTGGGAAGAGGTGGTGCTGGGTGCCCCGGCCTCGGACGCCCCCCAGGGTGGACCTCTGGTCCTGGAGCCTGGGAAGTGTCCTCAGCCTCTGAAGCGGTGGGGAGGAGCAGGCAGCTGCAGCCAAGTTAGCCCTGGGGATGGTTCTGGACAAAGTATTTCTCAAGTGGCCCACACATCTACAGGCAGAGCTGAGTGTCACCAGTCCTCTGGGTCGGTGACCCTCAGCACTCCCCAAGGACAGGAGGCTCTGTGAAGGGCAAAGGGATCGCGCAAGCTGCCGCGGGGTGGCGGGGGCTCACAGGCCGCTACTGTCACCTCATGGTGTGCAGCTGGGCAGGGCTTCTCAGGACAGGGCGGGTGTACACAGAGGATAGCAGGCAGCACAGGCCTCTGTTGCCCCCGGCAGTCTGGGCTTTGACCTGCCCCGCTGTTCCCAGATCCACACCAGACTTCTTGGCTACCACGTTCACTTTCTTTTCATATATCGGTGTAGAACAGAGGAGGAGGGGGAGGCCATGCCCGCAGCTCAGGCTGTGTGGAGGAGCACCTGAGCCTTAGAAACCTGAACCGTGGCTTAAATGTCCATGGCGTCCTCTCAGTCAGGGAGGAATCTGACCTGCAGGTTAGGGCAGCAGAGCTCACAGATGCAGTGTAGAGGCCCACCATGCTGCCTATGCACAGCCCCAGCTGCCTAGCAAAGCGCCAGGCCTGAGTGCAGACACAGCTCCCAGCAAAAGTGACCTCAGGTGCCCTCGAGCAGACCCCAGCACTGCTATCATCTCAGCCAGCATGGCAGAGCTGGAGCCAAGGAGGAGCCACCAGACACTTATCACGGCCCGCCCAGCTGTGTGCTCTCCAAAATGAGTTGAATTTTAGATCAAGTAAGAGGAAGTAAAGCACGAGGCCATGGGGCTCTCCTTGTACCAATGGGTGGAGATGAAACAGCGAAAAAGAGAACCCAGAGAGAATGAAGCAGAGGGTGCAAGTCAGCATTCCAAGGAACCCTCCTGTGCTAAAGAAAACCAACGTGGGAAGAAAACGGAAGGGTCTGAAAAGAAGGAGGAAAACCCGGGAAGCACTGAGTTCACAAAGTCCAAAGAGTCGTGTAAGGCATGAATCAAAAAGAACTGCATGGCGTGAGCAGTGTTAGGTGTTTCAGCATGGTCACGGAGGACAGGCTTGAAACTGCCTGGCTCACTGGGCCAAAGGAAGGGCTTCAGCGCGCCCTGCAAGTCCCTGCGCGGGAAGGGAGAAAACAGCACTACGCACCAGTGTCACCCCATCCCTGCTGCAAAGGACCCTCAGGACTGCGAGGGGACACAAGAGGGGCCTCGTGCCTCTGTCCAGAGTGCAGCGAATGCTGACGTGGTGTCTGTGGCACGGTGCACGGGCTGTGACCCTGACCTCCTCTCCTGCAGGCACAGGCCACTGCACACTCTCTCCTGCCATCAGACTCTTCATGCCCCACACTGGAAGGACCTGTGCCCAGCAGCACAGAACTTCCAGGCAGGGCCAGAAGGAGTGAGCGCCCCAGAGGAGGAATGAATACTGGGCTTCTAGTGAGGAGCCTGCCCAAAGGCATCCCAGGAGAGGAGCCACTCCCGGGTTGGACTCTGTGTTCCTAGGAAGAGGAGAAAGGCCAAGGGCTTACCACCCATGAGGAGCAGCAACCCCTGGGTTGGCCTGATGCTCTGGACCCAGGGCTGAGGAAGCCCAGCCCTCCTGCTGCATCCTTCTAAGCAGAAACGTGTGCAAGGCATGAATAAGCCCAGTGCACGGAGCACGCCCTGCTGAGGAGCAGAGAAGCTTGCTGCTGCCGGGGATCTGGCGCCTTGTGCTTTCTGCCTCTCAGAGCAGGATGGGCACGGGCAGCGGGACTGCTTGGCTGCCTGCAGACAGGACGTGCTGGTGTGGGGACGAGGGGGTAGTGAGGAGAAACAGCCCTACGTGATTCCTGATCAGGTCCCACGGGGAGCCAACACCGTGTCCTGGCTTCCTGGACAGGTCTGTGGAGGTTTCCATTTTGCGTTATGCTCTTGCCCACGTCCTGCTCCTGTGAACATGCAGCCTCTCAGGAGCACATCAGGCCATGGATCTGAAGTGCATGGGAAGGGAGGGTGTCCCTTGTGGACAGAGGGGAAGTCGTGTGCTCTTGCAGTCCACAAGAAGCTTAAAGGACATGCACGGCAAAAATAATGTGTCCGTGTTTCTCAAAGAAAGGATGAATAAATGAAACAAACTTTATATTCTCCGATGTACTTAATTGTAGATGGCTGCGGCAGCGGAGCAGAAGGAGGGCAATGGGCTGGGGTCCACCAGCTCACTAAAAGCATGGTGGGCGTCACAGGTGCTGCTGCCCTGGCAGGGTTGGGGCACCTGGGCCCCTCTCACCAGATGGGACAGGAATCCTTCCTGGCCCCTGAGCCAGGCCCACTGCAACTGCTCCAAGAAGCCCGCCACCAAGTAATGATTTGTACACAACAGGAAAATAGCGGCAGACAGCACTCAAATGTGCCCTGCACCACCCCACCACCGAGGGTGGAGGGAGGATCCCGGATGGCTGGATCCGGCGGGTTTTTAGACGTTAGCCCTTCTAGTGTTAGGCTTGCTGATGCCCACGCAGATAGTTGTCCTAAGGAAGAGTTTGGGCCTTCAAAGCGTCTCCTGCCCATTTGTGATTGCTCAGACAATCATGGGCTGCCTTATAGACATTAAGGCTGTTAAAGACCATAACGGTAAAGATACTGCTGCTGAGCTCACCAGTGCTGTGAGAGGACAGTCTGGTGTGCTGCTTTCTAGCACGGACAGAAAGTAATCTCTAACCTCAGACACTTCTGCTCACAGCACTGAAAGCCCAAGAGGTGGAAGCGCAGCATCACAGCAGAGACAGAATCCCGAGCGCTCGCCCATCCCTAGAAGCCAGAGTTAACATGTGTCACGTGCAGCTGCAAGTTCCCTAGGATGGGTGTGCCCTTCACGTAGGTCTAAGTTGGGCCCATGTTCAGAAACAAGCACAGAGAGAAAGGGGCTGTGGGCGGAACAGCAAGGCCTTCAGAGCAGCAAGAGGGGGCTGGGCAGGGCAGTGCATGCCTGCAGTCCCCGCATTTTCAAGGTTGATGCAGGAGGATTGCTGTGGGTTCCAGACCAGCCTGGGTTACACGTGAGATAAAGGCCAGCATGAACTGCATCATGAGACCCCGTCTCAGGAACACAGAGGAAAAAACCCAGCAAGACGAATCTGTAAATTCGAGTATTCTTTCAAAGTCTTGGGGCTTGGTAGAGTTGCCTCAGAAGTCATTAGGAGGCAGCAAAGT
>NW_004524855.1:743660-748757 GCF_000260255.1 Octodon degus
GTAGGTGCTTTAGACCACTGAGCCATCTCACCAGCCCAACTTGTAGGTTTAATAAACAAATTTGGTACTGTAGCTTGTTATAAAATCAACACTCAAAAATTAATAGTATTCCTGTACACAAACAACGAAGACCCTGAGAGAGAAATTAGGGAAACCATACTCTTCACACAGAATCAAAAATAAAATGAAATCCTTAGGAATCAATCTACCAAAGGAAGTAAAAGATCTATACTTTGAAAACTTTAGTACTTTGAAAAAGGAGATCAAAGAAGATAGCAGAAAATGGAAAGATATCCCTTGTATTTGCATAGGGAGAACCAATATAGTGAAAATGGCCATACTCCCACAACTGTCACGCAGACTAAAGGCAATTCCCAAACCCACCAAAACAAAGAGATGTGAGAATCTGTGTAACAGATCAGAAGATGCAGATACAACTGCAAATACACTCAGCCACTTTATCTTTGATAAGTCAAATAAATTAACTGGAAGAAAGATAACCTCTTTAATAAATGGTGCTGGAAAAACTGGCTTTGCACATGCTAAAGACTGAAACTAGACCCATGTCTATCACCATGCACTAAACTAAAATTGAAATGGGTCAAAGAAATTTTTTTTTTTTTTTTTTTTTTTTTTTTTTGCGGAACAGGGGATTGAACTCAGGCCCTTGTGTTTGCCTGGGAAGCACTTATTCCACTGAGCCATCTCCCCAGCCCCTCAAGGAATTTTTTTTTAGTTTGTTGAGGCAGAGTCTCATGTAATTTCAAGAAGGTCTTGAATTGACTCGGAAGCCCACACCAACTTTCAACTTGGGTAATCCTTTTGTCCCAGCCTCTTGAGTGCTGGGATTACAGGTGTGTGCCACTAAGCTGAGCTCAAATATATAAATATTAAAACAGAAACAGTAAATCTGCTGCAAAACAGAATAGGTAGAACTTCAAGACATACATATAAGCAAAGATTTCATGAACAAAACCCAACTGCAAGGGAAATAATAAGAGTCAGTAACAGGGATCTACCTTAGTAAAAAGCTTTTATATAGCAGAAAATAAAAAATAAGTCAATGACACAGTGAAAAGACAAACCACAGAAAAATTTTTAACCAATTGTTCCTCAGACAGAAGATATATCTAGAACATGTAAAGAATTGGAAAAAAATCATATGTCCCAAATTTAAAGATCCAATCTCTTTTTTTATGTGTGTGTGTGTGTGTGTGTGTGTGTGTGTGTGTGCAGTACCGGGGATTGAACTCAGGACCCATGTGCTTGCTAGACAAGCTTTCTTCTTCTTCTTCTTCTTCTTCTTCTTCTTCTTCTTCTTCTTCTTCTTCTTCTTCTTCTTCTTCTTCTTCTTCTTCTTTTGCATAAAGATCCAATCTCAAAGTAGACATCTGAGACAAAAACACATTTCTCAAATGCAGAAAAACAGGTGCCAAATAAATATATGAAAAAAAATTTCAACATCATTGGTTACTAGAGAGATGCAAATTAAAAAAATGCTGAGATTTCATCTCACTCCAGAAAGAATAGTTATCATCAAGAAACCAATCAAAGGGGCTGGGGAGATGGCTCAGTGGAATAAGCACTTCCCTAGCAAGCTCAAAGGGTCTGAGTTCAATCAATCCCCAGTTCCGCCAAAAAAAAAAAAAAAAAAAAAGTCAAAGGCATACTTTTTTTTTTTGGAACCGGGAATTGAACTCATGCCCTTGCACTTGCCAGGCAAACACTTATTTTACTGAGCCATCTCCCTGGCCCAGGCATACATTTTGGAGACCAGAAAACATAGGGAGAAGGATAGGGAGAAAAGAGGATTGAAAATGGCCCAGATTATATATATTGTGCAGCATACATATGTGATTTGCACCCACTATGTGCTGGTTTCCAGAAATGAATGTAAACGTGTGTTGCAAACACACCCCAATAGATGCATAAGGCTGCTGAACTCATGCATCGACAATATTTAAATGGCAATGGAATACCCTTCTCTGACAAAACTAAACAAACAAACAAAAAAAGGGATACAAATGAAGGACCATTTTGTATCTGTATATGCAAAGTAGGACAGATATACAGCTACTTTCTCTTAATTCAATGAGAAGAAAGATTTGTACTAATAGTGTTTGGACAGGATATCATGTCTGCATCTTGTTCTATGAATAACTACTATGAAGACAACAATATGCAATGTATTAATTATTGTGTGACTGTCCTACTAACCTGTTTTGAAACTGTCTCATTGCTATTTGTTTCTCAATAAAATTAATAAAAAAATAAATAAATGCGTAAGGGAGTCTCTCAGGCCGCAGAGAAAGTCACCCTGGTTCTCACCCCTCACCCCCACCTCCAGCGACTCTGCTGGACCAGGCAGGCACAGGGGCGCGCCCGGTGCCCAGGGCTCAGGGGCGGTTCTCAAGGGCCGGCCTGGCTCTGAGCTGCGCTCGCCAGCCAGCGGGCGGGCACAGACGGGCCACGCCCTGTCCCCTTATATTCCGCTCCTGGCGACCCAGGGACGCAGGACTTGGCGGAGGAGCGGGCGCAGCTCTGCTCTGCACGTTGACTACAACGGCATGGCGTCTCAGGTACTGGACGGGATGTCTCGGGAAGGAGAGGACCCCGCAGGGGCGCGGCTGCGCCTGCCCGGCCCCCGGGGAAACTGAGGCCCCGCGCAGGCCGTGGGGGCCCCGCACCCACGCGCGCCTCCCGCCCGCAGCCTGCTCACGCGGAGCCGGTGCTCGTGGTCCACGGCGGCGGCGTGGAAGCCGTGTCCCCGGCCCGGAGGCAGCGCGTGCGCCAGGGCGTGATCCGGGCGGCCTCGCTGGGCCACGGCGTGCTCCTGGCCGGGGGCAGCGCGGTGGACGCCGTGGAGGCGGCGGTGGCGGCGCTGGAGGACGACCCCGAGTTCAACGCAGGTGGGCGGCGGGCGCGTTTGGTCCTCCTTCCCCAGCAGGCTGCTTCCAGAGCTTTCCGCTGCCGTGGTGCGCCCTGCCCGACCCGCTTCCGAGAAGCCCGCGGAGGGCCTCCCGGGCGCCCTGGAAGCCGAGTCCGCGCCCGACGCGCCGCCCACCTGGGTGCCCTGGGCGCGGGCTGCGCTGCCTGACTGCCGCGGACCTGCTCTCCTCGGGAAGCGCCGGAGCGCTCTGGGCCCCGCTGCAGGAAGCAAAGGAAGGTGACCGCAGGCTGCGTCCTAGCCCAGTGCAACTGCTGGTGGCTGAGACTTGCTGCCCGAGGGGCCGGGCGGCCGTCCTGCCTGCCGAAGGCCCTGCGTCTCCCTGCAGGGGACACTGAGACGCGGCCGCGCAGGTGTCCTCTTAGGGCACGATGGCTTAGGCGCCGGGGCATAAGCTGGGGCAGAGGACAAGGACTCGTGGGCGGGGGGCAGAGGCAGGGCTGCGGCAGCCCGCGCCTCTGCTCTGCCCAGAGCCTACGCGCTCCGCCTGCTCCTCCCTTTCGCGCTTCGCGGTGCAGGAGGTGGGGCCAGGGCTGCTGGCTGCAGGAGCTGCGGCCGTTGCTTCCCCTACTCCTGTCCCCACTGGCCCAAGTCTGGGCAGTAATTAGCACTCATAACCACTTAGTGAGTGTGTGAAGACAGTGTGTTTCTTTTACTGTGCTCGTTTGGTTTTTATTTAGGTTTCAGGTTCGTTCCATAATACTTGGCTTGAAGGCAGTGTACTTGTTAGACGCCAGTATATAAAGCTGAACTTTCAGGTTTGAAAGCTATACGTTTTGTTTTGTCTAGAGAATCCTGGTGATTCTGGGGTGCAACCAGGTTCAGATCTGCTTGGTAATGACACATTAGCTTTTTTAAATAAGGTGCTTTGTGCAGTATGCATGCATTTTCATAAGGGGTTTGTTTCTTTGCTTATGAAATATACAAATGGTAGTTCTGTGTCACAGAATATGGGTCAGGTTTTGGCACGTGGCTACTGCTGGTTTTGTATAAAGACTTCAGAAATCTGCCCTCCCTTTCTATTTTTTCTTAAGAGTTTGTGTAGAATTGGTATTATTTCTTCACGAGTGTGAGAATTTCCTGGTAAAGCTGTCTGAGCTTGGACTTTTTGTATATTCTTGGTTTATTTAGCAGGGTTCTCCTGCATATAGAACTACACAGGCCATTTATTTCTTCGCTGAGTGTGCCTTTCAGGAAATGTTTCCAGTTCATGTCATGTGTTAGATTCACAGCCCGAGATGGGGTTGCAACATCTCTTTACTGTTCCATGCCTCCAAGATGTGCACGGCACCCCCTCTCTCATCCATGAGCACACGCGCCAGCTGGGTCTTGCTCCTCTTCCTTCTTAAGAGTCATGGAGCAGGACCCGCTAGGCATGAGCATCACAGTGCTTCTGTATCTTGACTTTGTTGTGACATAGATTTCCCCCGAGCAAATGAGTATTGCTAAAGCCAAGCCAGGAAAGCTCCCCAGCCTGACTTTCTAGGTTGCCTGCCTCTCCGCACCCCGCAAGGGTGTGTTCCTGAGCACAGAGCATCCCCTTGCTCAGATCGGAAGTCAGAGTGTGCTGTCTGTGTCCTTGTTAAAACCAATCTCAAGGGACTGACGGTGCCCAGAGTCTCCTGGGAGGTTCTCGCTTAATCCTTTCCTCTACCCAAAGGAGCGATTTCCCTAATTTGGGTTTGATCCCTGGCTCAGTAGGACACAGGACAGGTGGAGGCTGTGAGCACCCATCCCTGCCAGGAGGGAGAGGCCAGTGGGCTGGCTCCTGGCTCTCCACACACTGCGCTGTGCAGGTGGCAGGAAAGTGAGGAGCCAGGCTTGAGGGGAGCAGAGCACACGGCAAAGGTGCAGGCAGCAGGAGCTGGGGTGTGGCCAGGGAGACCTGGCAGCTCTGTGAGAAGGGCCACGGAGAGGAGACCAGCTGGAGGGCGAGATCTGGGGCCAGGTCAGCGGACTGAGGGCTGCTTATCCCAGAGGCCACAGGTGCTCTTAGCCTGCCCGTACTGCAACTATAAAATGACCGACTTGGGTGCTGAGAAGGCAAGCAGGGCCAGGAGCACGGCTCCGTGCTGGTGTTCGCCTGGTGTGTGCATTCCATCCCCAGCTCCACGGAGAGACAAGAGTGGGAAAGAAAGAAAGAAAGAAAG
>NW_004524855.1:749147-754351 GCF_000260255.1 Octodon degus
GCGTCCCAACTCTGCCTTGGTGCAGGCTGCGGCTCCGTGCTGACAGCAGATGGAGACGTGGAGATGGACGCCAGCATCATGGATGGCAGAGACCTGGGCGCGGGAGCCGTGTCCGCCGTGCGCTGCATTGCAAACCCCATCAAGCTGGCGCGGCTGGTCATGGACAAGGTGTGTGTGCCCGCAATGTGCTCCTGGGGGTGGGGGTGGGGGTCCTGCTGGGCTTCGGGCTGGCAAGGCTGCCACCCGGGAAACCCCGAGGTCACGGCCTGTGGAGAAGCAGGCACAGCAGCCCCGCTGCCCGAGTCTCAGACAGCCACAGTTGGCCTCGGCAGGGTGCTGAGCCCGGCCTTGAAATCACGTGACACGTGGGACTCTGCCAGCTGTGTGTGCCTCTTCAGCCTGCAGTGTCCTGCGCATGACACAGCACATGCGCACTGAGCACATACTGTAGCACTTGTTAAATAAGAACCATTATGTTTTCTGGTTTTGCTTTTTGTTTGTGTATTTTGCAATACTTGGGGTTGAACCGGGGCCTTTGCACTGAGCTATATCCACAAACCGTTTTTTATTTTGAGATGGGATGTTGCAAACTTGCCAGACACCAAGGCTTGCTGGCACACACATAATCTCAGCACCAGGAAGGCAGAGACAGGAGGATTGCTGTGACCTCAAGGCCAGACCTGGACTACATAGTGAGTTCAAGACCAGCCTGAATTGTATAGCAAAAGCATGGCTCAAGAAAACAGAAAAAAGTCCAGAATCGCCCAGCTGAACTGGCAGTGACAGCGCTCCTCCCTCAGGAATTAAGATGGAGTTAAGGTTTCTAAGCCTAAGGCCCCCCGGGAATCACAGCCCTGGCACTCTTCTATCAGTTGGGACTGTGATGAAAATGGAAGAACTCAGCCAGGTTCTTCAGTTTTCAGAAAAACAGGCCGGGGGGGGGGGACCCCCAGCACAGGGTGCGCGCCTCCGTGTATGAGCCCCTACCCTGGTCCCCAGCACAAGGAGGAAAAGAAGCAACCCTGGCCCGTGGAACTGGCCTGTGCGGCCCTTTGCGCCCAGGGGCGAGAGTTGTTTCCACGCAGTGGGAGCGGAGAACAAGATGAGAAACTGTTCAGCGCAGGCGCTGTGGGGCAGCCTGCCATCCTGGCTGCTCTGACTGGGGCAGGAGGGTCGCGATTTCACCACCACCCCGGGAAGCCTGACCTTGTCTCCAAAAAGGAAAAAGTATAATTTTACAAAACTCCTCCTTTTTCCTTTGCTCTCTTGTCAGACCCCACACTGCTTTCTGACTGACCGAGGTGCAGCCAAATTTGCGGCAGACATAGGGGTTCGGAAGATTCCTGCGGGGCAGCTGGTGACGGAGAGGAACAAGGAGCTCCTGCTAAAGGAGAAGCAGCAGCAGCAAGGCGCCGCGAGCCCTGGGTACTTCCCGGAGCAGCCCCTGGCTCCTGGAGGCCTCGGGGGACGTTCAGCCCCAGGGCGGCCGCGAGTGCTCCTTCAGCCCTCAGTCGGCCCTCCCCTGGGTCCTGGCTCCTTTTGCGGTAGCTGCAGCCTGCCTGCCGCGCTCTCCCCTGCGTGGGCCGCTGGAAGTACCTGCCACTTCCTGAGGCGTCTGTCCCTTACGTACATGGGGAATCTCCTGCCTTTGGGTTATATTCCTCCTCTCCTTGGTTGTGGCGTGGTACCCCGATTCCTGCTTTTTAGCTTATTTATTGAGAGGCACAAGGAGCCCAGAGTGGCCAGGAGTGAGCCCTGTGTGCTTCCCGGCACGAGCCTGTCCCCTCTGGAGCTAAGACTCCTAGGCCGGCTGAGCGCAAGGTTGCAGAAACAGGAAGCAGAAACGCTGCCGGGGCACCGGGGCTGGCTCCCCCGCACTTCCTCGCTGGAGTCCTGGGCCCGTGAAGCCCGGCCCCTGGACGCTGTGCTGTTGCCCACCTTTCCGACTTAACTGTGCCTGTTGTGGTGTGGAGGAGAAGCCAGCCTCCCTCCTACAAGTTCAGGTGCATCCTGTGCACCAAAGTACGGGTTTCTTCTGTGGTTTTAGAGTCCCAGTCATTTGGGTAAATAGACTCCCTCATTTAAAAGTAAAGTGGAGGGCCAGGTTATAACTCAGTGGCAAGGCGCCTCCCCAACAAGCACAGGGTCCTGAGTTCCATTCCTGGTACCAAACAAGTTAAAAATGAATGAATGAATCAAAGTACAAGCGAGCATCGCTAGCAGCTGGCCGTGGCGTTCAGCCTGGTGCTGCTGACAATGGCAGCGTTTGCCCAGAAGTCTTTCTTGGCGCAGGTGTGGGGCTACCTGGCGGAGCGGTCATGCTTCCTGGGTCTGGGGTACAGCACGGAAGAGTTTCTCAGGGACCGCTAAGGATCTCCAGCTTCTGGGGTTGCAGCGTCCCGGCAGCTGCGGCTGGTCTCCTGGGCCTGCTGTTCTTGCGGCCTGCGGCCCAGGAGCAGGGCTGGCTGAGAGGCTCATGCTCATTTCAGAAGAGGCTACTACATTGTTTCCAGAAGCGCTGTGCAGCCAGCGCCGTAACTGAGAGGACGAGCATGCGCCCTGCATGCATAAGGCCCTGGGCTCAGCCCCATTACCAGAAACAGTGCAGGAGGATCAGAGAGCGCCACTCTGAGCCACGTGTGGGACCCCACAGAGCCCGGCTCTGTGGTTCAGGTGTTTGGGGAATTTCTGTGGTTTCTTTGTTGTTGCTTTCTGGCTTCAGTGTGCTGTGACTGACAGTACGAGCAGGGTGGTCTGATCTCTTTGTCCTTACCTAAGCAGGCTTTATAGAGCAGGACGTGGTGTGTTTTGGAGGAAGGCCTCTGTGCTATGGAGGAGAATGTGACTTTCTGGAGGGACAGAGTGCTCCGTAGGTGTGTACTGCGGGCACTCATGCAAGGTGGGAGTCAGCTCTCATAGTCCCTTGTTAATTTTTTGCTGAGTTGATCTATTTCCAGAAGTGGGGTGTTGAGGTCACCTCGTGACCGTGCTGCCATGTGTGTGATCCTTGGTGTCCCTGGTGTGATCCTTGGTGTCCCTGGTGTTCTCTTCATGAAGTCGTGCCCCTACACTCAGTGCAGAGAGACTGAGACTGTTCTCGCTTCCTGCTGAGTGATCTCCCAAGAGAGCTGCAGTCCACCTGCCCTCACAGTCCCCAGTGAGGCCCCGCTGGAGGCACCCGAGGGAGCTTCCCGCAGTCATGGGTAGGGCTGCAGGCCCTCTGTGTGGGGCTGGGTGGCTCTCTCATCCCTAGGAGCACCCCTTCTCTCCACAATCCTGCCACTCACAGGTCCTGGGTGCTGGTTTTGAGATCTGCGTCCTGGCATTGCTGTCTCGAGTTTTTAGCTCCTCTAAGTCCTGGCTGCAAACACCTCCCTCCCTGTGCTGGAGAGGTCAGAGGGCTCGGAGTTCATTCCACCAGCCAGGCCACCCCTGGACAGCCCTTTCCTGCAAAGGTGCATCCATGCAGGGTACTGTGTCCAGGAGGGGTCAGTTCACCTCAGAGCACAGACCCCAGATGCTGTGGTCCAACAGGATTCTGGCCTCATCTTCCCCTGTCACTCACAGTGTCCTTGGGAAACTGCTCTCACTGTTGTTCCCAAGTAGCCACCTGTCCTTCAAGAGTGATTTTTATTTTAAGAGCGATTATTTAAAAAACCCAATTTGGAACGTGCTACCTCTCAGCTCAGACAATCTTGCGAGCTCCTGTTCAGCGGAGCAGGAAGGGACACCCTGAATCACAGAGTTCAGACGAGATGGGTTGTTTTGGTTGACCAGGTTGTTTGGATAGTACACTTGTGAGACCCCTGGTGGTGCATCCCTGGCCACCCCTGACCTTCCTGATGCTGCTGTCCTCAGCCAGCACCAGACCTGGTGGCCCCCAGGACTGCACGAGGCTCAGTGTGTCTACTGCCCACTGGGACACCCTCCCTTTTGCAGGAGTCTCTGCAAGAGCTGCACCCCACTGCACCTCACCTGCTGCATGATTCCCCTTTCTCTTCTGTTTTCTTTCTTCTGTGTTTTGCCCCCAAAGCCTTCTGGTTCCTTTGGAGAAGGGACTGTGTCTCTGTCATTTCCCGATGTGACCCAGCACACAGGACAGTCCCTTGGGGCTGGGGAGCAGGATGGGTTTTGGTGCACAGTGACCCCACCTTTTCCTCGAAAGTTCATAATAAATGTCAAGGGAAAAATTAACTTACTCCGTCCTCCCTACAGCCCACACAGGAAGCAGGCTCCAAGGGGGGCCACGGTTGGGCATCTGGGACACTTGGGCAGGACCCTAGACTGGGCCTGCCCCACACCCACAACCTTGATCCTCGATTTCTTCTTGTGCTGGTGGAGCCTCAGAGTGTGGGGCGCAGGTGCCCCAGGGATTCTCACACTGGCCCGAGTCTGAGATGAACTCCTGTGTGTCCCGTCCCCATGCTCTTCATGGGGACAGAGAGACGGTACAGCTCCAAGCCCCCAACTCGGAGCGGGGCTGTGGCTGTGGTGCACTGTCGGGTGGGAGTTGGGGAACCCACTGCAGTGCACGTGGGGAGTGTGGAGGAAGCAGCCCTGGGTGCAGAGCCTGCAGTGTCAGGCGCTGTTGATACGCAGCAAGGACCCCAAGGTGGCTGTGAGCTCCCGGGCACTGGCAGGAGCGCTTCTTCTCCTCAGCCTGTCGCTTTCTGTTATTTTTGGCAGGAACTTGGGAACCGTGGGTGCTGTGGCCCTGGACCTCAAAGGGAACGTGGCTTATGCCACCTCTACAGGGGGCTTGGTTAACAAGATGACTGGCCGCGTCGGGGACTCACCATGCGTAGGTAGGATTGGAGCACATCTCTGTCCTGCCCCTTCCCCTCCCTGTCACCAGGGCCCCTTGTTCTCCCCATTTCTTCCCTTCCTTCCCTGCATGGCAGTTTCCAGGTCTCCTGGAGTGCAGCAGGGCACAAGGGGCATTGCGGGCAGTGCCTGCCTGGAGAGGTTGTTGGCATCCAGCAGGTGTCCTGTGCCTCCTAGGCTGCGATCTGGGTACCTTGGGGCAGAGAATAGAGATTGTGGAGCGGACCTGTGTCCCATTCAGCACAGGTGGGGTCCGCAGGCTGGCAGAGGACTAGCCCGGGTCCCCCAACGCTGGCCCTCACTTACCCTTCCCCAGTAGGCAGCTGGACATGGCAATGTGAGCCTTGAGTGAGTGGCACAAGAAAGACACAGCCCTACAG
>NW_004524855.1:754716-763966 GCF_000260255.1 Octodon degus
GGGCAGTGCTGGAAGCGCACCACAGACTCCAGTCTCAGGGACGAAGCCCTGGAGAAAGTAGAATCCCAAATCCCTGGTCCTGCTTCTGTACCAGGTGTGGTGGCCCAGAGGACCTTGAGGGGGACACCCTGGCCCACAGTGCCTCCCTCAGGTGGAACCTCTGCCCGGGGCACGACCAGGCAGGAGGCGCCTGGCCCCTCTGGGCCCGCGGAGAGGGAATGGAGACAAAGACTCAGCTGCGTCCAGTGCCAGGGCCTCCCTGACCCACAGGCTGCCACTTCCTCATGCAGCAGAAGCTTGAGTGAGACAGGGACAGAGGTCCCCTCCCTGCAGCAGTGCACGTCCCTGCCCCCCCCAGCCCCACAAAATCCGCTCTGCCATGCCTGCCCACAACACCCTGGCTCTGCCACAGGCCACATTGGCAGCTCCCTGAGCCCCGCCCAGCCTTGGTCCTCAAGGCCCTCAGCCAGGTCACACACCCTGTGTGGCCAGGACAGGACAGGAGGCAAACTGCCCCAACAGTAACCCTAAACCCCCGGATCACACTCTGATGATGACCTCATGCCTGGGCTGATCTCCTCTAAGAACCTCATGACCCAGTGGCCTTCCAAAACTCCCAGCTCAGAAGGCTCCAGACTTGGGGACACTCAGACGTGGCCACGACAAGAGTAGCAGCGTTCCCCAGCTGTCTTGGTGTGTGGCCTTTCTGATGAACTAGACAGGGCAGGCAGGTGTCCTGGGCCATAGGTGCACATGGGTGCATGAGTCACCTCAGGGGCAAGGAGGGGCTGTCCCAGGTGCTCCAGCCGAGTGGTCCCCTGCCCTCAGGCTCCATCCTGCTGGCCAGGATTTTCCTCCAGCTTCTCTTCTTCCTCTGGCATCCAGGGTCAATGTGCTGAGCCTGAGCCTGGCCCACATCCAGCACACTGGGGTTTGCTTTAGGTCCCCTGAACTCATTCCCTTTGTGATAGGGTCCGGAGGCTACGCCGACAACAGGATCGGAGCGGTGTCAACCACAGGGCCGGGTGAGAAAATCCTGAAGGTGAACCTGGCCCGGCTTGCACTCTTTCATGTGGAGCAAGGTGGGCAGGCCACCCCCGGGCCCCTGAGACACTGCTTTGGCTGGTGGGAGGCGGGTGGAACCTCTCTCCCTGGTAGTGACACTACTCGGGGTGTTCCCCACCTGACCCATCTGTATCACTTTCCACTGTGACCCGTATCTCTTCTTAATCCTTCCTTCTTCCCAGGAAAGACGGTGGAAGAGGCTGCAGAATTGGCGCTGGGCTACATGAATTCGAGGCTCAAAGGCTTGGGGGGCCTCATCATGGTCAACAGAGCAGGGGACTGGGCAGCAAAGTGGACCTCGACCTCCATGCCCTGGGCGGCCGTGAAGGGTGGCAAGGTGCACTCTGGCACTGAGATGGGTGACACCACCGTGACAGACTTGTGCTGAGCTGGAGATGATGCCTGCGGGGCTGGCATAGCTTGATCAGTTAGATGTGGAAGGGCAAATTCACCGCGTCTGTTCCTGCTTTTGTTCCTGGTCCATGAGCATCGGAATGTTTGCTTTTGGGCTCACAGTAGTGAGACAAGCACTAACCTCAGGTCACATTCATCGCAGATGTGATCATTGCATATGGCAAGCACATACTAATGAAAATATTTTTTAAGAAGAAGCAAATGGCTCCAATAGATGCATTTGAAAGCCCCTTAAGGAGGCAGCATCTGAGCTGAGCTGTGGCCTGCACATTGCTGTAGTGCATTTACCAAGATGAGCATTTACCAAGGTGCTTCCACCACCCAAGGAGAGCAGGCACACAGAAGAGAGCTGCAGGGACCGATCGGCAGCCCAGCCACACCCTCACCCTCGCCAGAGCTCGGCGGAGCTGCGGCTGCCTCTCACACCCTCGTGTCACTGTAGCTCTGCTGAGCTGCTGCCTTCTGTCCCACTGGTAGCAGAAGGCTTGGTGAGCCCTACCCCGCACCCACCCAACGTCAAGAGCCTTGCAGAGCTTCTGCCTGCCTTTATCATAATTGGATCTTCTAACAACAAAGGAGCACCCATCTCTGACAAACAAAACAAAAAAGGGGATATAAATGAAGGACTATTTTGTAGTGAAAAAATATATACATATAAGTAAATACAAAATAGGATAGATATACAGCTACTTTCTGTTAGTTCAATGACAAGAAAGGTCTGTACTGATATGGTGTAGACATTGTGTAGACAAGATATCATGCCTGCATCTTGTCCTCTGAATAACTACTATGAGGACAACAATATGCAGTATATTAATTATTGTAACTGTCCTACTAACCTCTTTTGAAACTGTTTCATTGCTATTTTTTCTCATTAAAATGAATAAAAAATTTAAAAAAATAATTGGAGCATTCTTGAGCTGCAGCTTGCCTCCTCCACAAAGGTGGCAGCCACACGGACACCACACGGGAGGGGGGTCTGCAGGCTATGCTGACAACAGAAGTGGAGCAGTGTCAACCACAGGGCTGGGTGAGAAAATCCTGAAGGTGAACCTGGCCCAGCATGCACTCTCCCACCTGTGGCAAGGTGGGCAGGCCAGCCCCGGGCTGCTGGGAGGCTGCATCGGCTGGTGGGAACTTGGTGGACCCTCACCAAGGCAGTTTGGTGAGGCTACCCTGCCTTCATTGTCAGGGGAGCCTTGCAGTCCTGCATCCCACCCCGTGCCATTGCTGAAGAGTGAGGGTTAACACTGACACTTCAGAACGTCAAAAGGAAGCAGCAAAAGGCAATATCAGACCTCGAGCCTACCCAAAACAAGTCCAAGAGACAAAGTCAGGGAAGAACTTGGAAGTCACACAGCTAAAATTTCAGAAATGATAGCAACTGAAGTTAAGAAACAACTCCATCTGGTTATGGAGGAGATCAGATCAGAAGTAATCTCTCAGGTAAAGAAGGAAATGACAGCAATCATGAAAAAACTCAGTACAGGGGGCCTGCCCCTTAGCTCAGTTCTTTAAGTGGCTGTTTCAACAAAGCAGTCAGGCTCAGGTTGCTGTGGTTCAAGCCCCACAATTCTAGGCAGCCAAACCTGCCCTGAAGGCATTCGGAGCAAAAAAAAAAATCCTTATTCAAGCCATACAGTTATGTGTAAAAGATGGGCAAGGCAATGATCCTGAGAATCTCCAGAAGATTTTGAATCTAGCAGTTAATTGGAAAGATTCTCACCCTCAGTAACTATATATACTGATACCTGTGAACTAAGCAACTGCACTGAAAATGGTGATCTGTGGTGGTAGTTTCATGCTTGGAGTGCCTGTCATTCTGGTCTTCTGAATATGGGCTGCTTGTCATGACATGCTGTGCTGTCTCTCAGGTAGATGACTGTTCAAAAAGAAGGGGGTGGTGAATGAAGGCAAGAGATAGGAAAAGGAATATAGTGGGACTGTCCTGCTTCAAGGTTGTATATGGTTAGATTTTTGAACTTATGTGTAAACATAAGAAATATATAATTCTTTATGCCTATTTTAAAAATTATATTCTAATTTTTAAATGTTTTTTCATCATATTCTATAGGGACTTAAAGTTCAACATATCAATACTTGATGAAAAATACCTGTTCCATGTTATGCCTAACATGTTTGATATCCAGACAGATAGTGAGGTTAAGCTTAACAGCCTAAGTTGTTTGATAATAACAATAAGCTTGTCTTCTGGATGGTTACAACCTAAGTTTGCAGACCAAAATTAGAGAAAAAGGAGGGCTGCAAGGAAAGCCAGCATTTTGGCCCTAGCCTTCCAAGGTCACTTAAGACTCAGGACATATGAGAACTTGTACTGTAACATCACGTAACTCGGTAGTGTCCCAAATTTTCTGATCAAGGAGATTATGTGGCCAAAGAGGAAAGTGATCGATGATGTAGTGTGCCTAAGGAGAGTCACATGGAGAGAAAACACTCTCTCAGGCTTTCACAGAGAGCACATTGGCCAAGCAATGGCCGTGATTCATCCACATGGCTGACACTGACAAAGGTTCTACACTCTGAGGTACATGATCTCAGGATAAATCCTGAGGGGATTTCACTGACCTTATCAGACCCAAAAGCTACAACTCTTGTTGCATAAGTCCTGCTTTACCTTGGTCTTAACCATCCAGCAGAAAAGTATAAAAACAAAGTATAAGAAGTAAAGCCATGGTGTTATGTTGAGCTGTAGGTGACTCAGGTCAACAATTTCTGATATCGTCAGTGAAGCGGAAGATCCAATACTATTATGGACCTCTGAACTCTTTTAGGATATTTTGCTGAGTTTACACACCTATAATATTTAAATGATGGAACTTAACAAAAAAAGGAGATACAGATGAATGTCCATTTTGTATCTGTGTGTTCAAAGTGGTTAGGATAGATATATAGTTACATTCTCTTAATGAATAGAGGGATTAGTTCTAATGGTGTTTGTAGATGGGATATCAAGTCTGCATCTTGTACAGCAATTAACCGCTAGGAAGAATGTATGCAGTGTGTTAATTATTGAAACTGTCCTACCAATTTGGTTTGAAACTGTCTCATTGCTATTTGTTTCTCAATAAAATTATTGAAAAAAAGGAAAAAAAAAAGAAAAACTCAGTACATCTAAAGGAAACACGGATAAAATAAATAGGGGAGAAGAGAAAAATGATGGAGGCTCTAGGGAGGTAGCTTGGCAGTCTAAGTGCCTGCCTGGCAAGTGCAAGGGCCTGAGTTTGATCCCTGGTATCACACCCTGTGCTAGCCCCAGAACCTCAGGAATGCAAGCTAACCCCAAAATGGGCATGGTGGCACATGTCTGTAATCCCAGCACTGCGGAGGCTAAAACAGGAGAAATACTAAGAGTCTGAACTGTGTAGTGAGACCCTGTATCAACAATAAAAGAAAGAAAAAAAATTAAAAAAAGAAAAAAGATGGAACCATCAAACGAACAATACAGAAAAGAATTAGAATGCACAATATAGATTGAAATAGATATCCAGGACATTAAGAATTCCATTGAAATCTGGGAAAATCACTTGAATGAAGCTGAAGATAGAATTTCAGACTCTGAAGATAGCATTGTAGCTAGTGAACATGAGGGAAAGATCTCTTACAAATGACAAGGAACAGAAAATAACAATGCAATAGCTTCAAGATGATGCAAAGAAAAATAACATAAGATTAATGGTATCAGTGAAACAGTTGGGGTCTACACAAATGGCATGCAAAGACTTTGCAGAAGCAGTAGCCAAAACTCTCCCAAGCATGGGAAAAGAATCTGACATACAGTTAAGTAACACAATCAAAATAAACCTACACAGAGACACATAATAATTAAGATCCCAGAAGCTGAGCAAAAGAATAGAATATTAAAAGCTGTTAGAGAAAAGATCACCTATAATGGAAAGTCCATCAAGGTCATGGAAATTTCTCAGCACAGACCATTAAATCAAGAAGAATTTGGCATGGATTAGTTCAGGTTCTGAAAGAGAACAAATTCCAGCCCTGATGGATGTATATTGCAAACCTATCTATATCAAATTTAATGGAGAGATAAGATACATGACAAAGAAAAACTGAAGAAATTCACGACAACCAAACCAAGCTTAAAATATTACTGGCAGATATTTTGAAGACAAAAGTGGCCACATCTTTAAGACAAACAACAGAAAGGAACCACCAAGCACAGCAAACAATTAAACCAAGGGGAAAAGTAGGGATCCTATAGTAGGAAAATAACATGACGAAGGTAAGTCAGTACATATCAGTTAAAACCATCAACGTGAATGACCTCAGTTTCCCAATCAAAAGAAGCAGCCTGGTAGATTGAATCAAGAAAAAAATCCAACAATATGAGGTATAAGAAACACATTTAAATAAAAAACAAATTCATAGACTGAGAGTCAGAGGATAGAAATACGACTCCATGGAACGGGCACTCACAGTAAAGCAGGGGTAGCTATTCTGGTTACTGACAATGTCAACTTCAAACCAAGTGTGATTAAAAGAGATACAGTCACTATATACTTGTTGCGGAAAACTGCAAAAAGAAGAGATAACAACTATAAATATATATGTACCCAATGTAGGAGAACCCACTTACATAAGACAATTTTTAAAAATGCATTTTGGTATAGGGTCTCACTGCACAGCTTGGATGCATACTGATGCTTCCGTTTTCAGCTTCCCCAGCTCTGGGATTACAGGCATGTGCCACCAAGTCTGGTCTCAGTGGCTGGCTCAGTGCACCCAGGGGTGAGGCTGGTGCGGCATGTGGTGTGGGGGGATCAAGTCTGGGTCCCTGTGCTTGCCTAAGCAGGTGGTTGGTCTGCTGAGCTATATCACTGGCCTGACAAATTTTACCAGACATAAAAAGTGAAATCAACAATAATACAGTTGTGTTGGACTTTAACACGCCACTGTCACAGAGATAAATCAACTAAGCAAAAAATTGGCAAAGAAATAGCAGAACTAAACCAAACTTGTGAAGAAATGGACTCAGTAAACCTTTCTAGAGCGTTTCACCCAGCAACAACTGAGAAGAATGCACATTCTTCTCAGCTATTTTCTCATGGGATGTTCTCCAAAATAGACCATGTACTATAGCACACAGAGCATGTTTAAGTAAATGCAAAGGAACTGAAATTGTTCCATGCATATTATCTGACCACAGTGCAATGAAGTTGAAAATTATTGACAAAAGAAACAGCAAAAACTTCATAAATGTGGAAATTAAATAATACCCCCCAAACAATCTATGTGTCACAGATGAAATTAAAGAACAAATTAAACAATACGTACAACCAGACAAAAATACAGATACAATTTATCAGAACCTATGGTATGCAATGAAAGCTGTCTTAAGAGGAAAACTTATAGTGATAAATTTGCACGTTAGGAAAATAGAACAAGCCCAAATAAATGATCTTATGCTGCACCTCAAGCGCCAACAAAAAGAAGAGTGAATCAAGCCCAAACTCAAAGAAGGCAGGAAATTATAAAGATCAGAATAGAGATAAAAGCCATGGAGACAAGGAAAACAATACAAAGAATCAGTGAATAAAGAATTGGTTCTTTGAAAGAATAAATAAAATTGATAAACCCCTAGCCAATCTTAGCAAAAAACATGAAAGAAAAATTCAAATTCATGCAATAAGGGGGAAAAAGGGTGAAATCACTACAGACCATATAGCAATCCAAAGAGTCATCAATACATACTTTGAAAAACTTCACTCTCATAGGATGCAAAGCACAGAAAATGAACAGATTCCTAGATACATACAAACTGCCAAGGCTGAATCAAGAAGATATAACAATTCTGAATAATCCAATATCAGTGAATGAAACTGAAAATGTAATAAAAAGCTGACCAACAATGAAAAGCCCAGGTCACGGCTCAACTGTACAAGAAATTTAATGAACAATTAACGCCAACCTTTCTCAAACTCTTCACTTAAATGGATAGGGAAGCAATTCTTCCAAGCTCATGCCTGGGGCAAGTATTACTTTGATACCAAAACTAGAGAAAGACTCAACTAAAAAAGAGAACTACTTCCCTAATGAACATGGATGAAAATAAAATACTGGCAAACAGAATGCAGCAAATCATTAAGAAGATTATATATCAGAACCAAGTCAGATTCACCCTTGGAATGCCAGGATGTTTCAATACATGCAAATCCATAAATGCAGTACACCACATCAACAGAAACAAAGACAAAAATCATATGATTATCTCACTAGATGTAGAAAAAGCTTCTGATAAAGTTCAACACTTACCATGGTAAAAACCTTCAGAAAATCAGAACAGGTGATCTTACCTCAACCTAACAGAAGCCGTGTATGACAAATCAACAGCCCATGTCACACGAAATGGACAAAAATTGAAAGCCTTCACTTTAAAGTCAGGAATAAGACAAAAATGTCCAGTCATCACTCCTATTCAATATAGTTCTAGAAACATTAGCCAGAGCAATTAGACAAGAAAAAGAAAGGTTATTTTTCTTAGTTTTCTAGTTATTATTATTTGAAGATGACATGGTACTCTACGTAGAAGAACTCAAAAACTCCACCAAGAGACTTGTAGATTTAATAGCCAACCTCAGTAGCATAGCAGGTTACAAAGTGAACATTCAAAAATCAACATGTTTTGGTTACTTTTTTTTTTATTGCTGGGACAAAATACCTGACACCCACAACTGAGGAAAGAAAGGTTTTTTTTTTGTTTGTTTGTTTGTTTAAGCTCACAGTTTGTGGAAGTTTCAGTCCATACTCAGCTGGCCCCAAGACAGAGTGCCACATGGCAGAGGACAACAGTTCATGGTTGTAGAAAACAGCAAAACAGCAAGAGCAAAAATAGGAGGACCAGTGGCATCAACAACAGAGATCTCTTATCCTTCCTCATATTGCATTCAGGCTCTCTGCCTTGGTGGGTGTCCCACAACCATAATCCCAGCCTTGGAACATGAATTAATTCCGAACTCTAGACGCCACTCCATGATTGCACGAGGCTTTAGGAGGACACCTGGACACAAAGCATAACAATACACAAACAACAAAAACACCAAGAAAGAAATTGGGGAAGCCTTTCACAATAAATTAGGGAAGCCTTTCACAATAACACCCCCAAAACGAAACACTTAGCAATAAATCTCACAAAGGAAGTAAAAGATTTATACAACGAAAATTATAGTACTCTGAAAAAAAAGTGACCAAAGAGGATTTCTGAAGATGGAAAGATATTCCTTGCTCCTGGATAGGAAGAACTAACATTGTGAACATAGCCATACTCTATAATTGTTAAACAGATTCAAGGCAATCCTGATTAAAATGCCATTATTAGACCTCACATATCTGGAAAAAATTTCCTAAAATTCTTCTGGAACCAGAAAAACCTACAATATCAAAAGCAATACTCGGCAACAAAGGAAAGGCAAGAGGCATCACAATCTCTGACTTGAAATTCTACCACAAAGCTACTGTGATAAAATCAGTATGGTACTGGCCAAAGAAAAAAAAAGAGCTGAGGATGAGTGGAACAGATTAGAAGATCAAAGACACAAGTACAAGCACACTCAGCTGACTTATCTTTGACAAATGGGCCAAATATGTTCTCTGGATGAAATATAGCCTCTTTAATAAATAGTACTGGAAAAACTAGCTTTCTGGGTGGGCCAGATAGCTCAGCAGATTAAAGTACCTGCTCAAGCAGAGCACAGCAGTTGGGGTTCAATCCCTGGCATGCCATGCTGGCCCCACCCCT
>NW_004524855.1:764989-765980 GCF_000260255.1 Octodon degus
AAAATAAAAATAAATGACCAACAGAATAAAAGAAAACCCACAAACTAGAAAAATATTAAAGCAGACTGTCCTTCAATCAAAGGACTCCTATCTAGAACATATTAAGAATTAAAAAAAATATCAGGCCTTCAAATTCAAAGACCCAATCCAAAAATGGCCATCTGAAATGAATATACACTTCACAAATGAAGAGATGCAAATGACAAATAAATTTATGAAAAAATGTTCAGCATCATTGGGCAATCAAGATATGCAAATTAAGACAACGCTGAGATTCCATCTTGTACCAGCAAGAATGGCTATCATCACAAAGTCAACCAGTAATAAATGCTGGAGAGGCTGTGGGGGAAAAAGGAACCCTTCCCCACGGTTGGTGGCAGTTGAGACTAGTACAACTACTAAGGAAATCAGGGTAGAGATTCCTCAGAAAGCTAGGATTGGGGTCCTACTCAAGCCAGCGATTGCCCTCCTCGGCATTTTGCAAAAGAACTGAAAACGTCACGCCACAGCGATATACACACAGCCCTGTTATCACAGGTACATCTCGGAAACAATCCAAATGCTCATCAACTGAGGAATGGATGAAAAAGATGGGGCATTTTTTACATGACGGAGTATTATTCAGGTATAAAAAAAGATGTATTCAAGGCTTTTGTAGGTAAGTGGATTCAACTACAGACTGCATTAGCAAATGAAATATATCAGATCCACATGCAAATATCATATGGTCTTGCTAGTGTGAGAACCTGAAAGAGTAAATAAAATCTGAAGGTTACAGCAGATACTGTGGCCGGGAAAGACCCCACTCGGCGGGGACAGATGAAAGCAGGGAGAAAGATGCATTCACTTATGTATGCAAGGTGGTTTGGATAATTGTGCCGCTGACTTCTGCTGGCCTATTGAAAGGAGTACTCAATGCTTAGTTTTTAAAAAAAGTTTCTTACAACTTTAAAAAATTTTAAACTTATTATTATTATTAATCAATTTTCCA
>NW_004524855.1:767462-768333 GCF_000260255.1 Octodon degus
CTTTCTTCCAGTGAGTATGTTTGGCCCCTTTGTCAAAGACAAGGTGGCTGAGTGTGTTTGTAGGGACTTCAGTGTCTTCTAATCTATTCCACTGATCCTCAGGTCTATTTTGATGCCAGTACTCACCTGTATTTTTTTTTAAAAATTACATCTTCTTTGGCTGTGCTGAGCTATTCTTTTATGATTGTTGGCCTTCTTTTTGGACCTGAGAGATTATTTCTGATGTTATTTCTTCTGCAGCCTGATGGACCTGTTTCTTTCTTTCAGTTGCTATCATTTGAGAGATTTCAGGTGTATAATTTCCAAGTTCTTGCATGTTTTTGTCTCCTGGATTTGTTTGGGGTGGGCTAGAGGATTGAGATTGCCTTTTGCTCCTGAGTTTTTACATTCTTCAAGCTCCCAGTAATCACCCAGACAGAGTCCCACAGGCCATCCAGAGTCCTCCTCAGTTCTTGAAAGTTTGGCCCTGCACCAGCAGAAGCTCCACGCCTGTGTGCTGGGGCCAAGGAAGGTCAGCGCTTACCAGAGTCTGCCAAAGTCTTTTAAATGGCTCCAGGAAAGCTTCACGTCTGCTTGTGCTGGACCGTAGGTCGCAGCTCTATAATCTTCATTATTTGCAGCATTCCATTTGTCAGTGTCATGTAAAGAATTTTTATGTCTTTGTTCATTAGGGAGATTGGTCTATAGTTCCCTTTTTTGGTTGGGGCCTTCTCTGGTTTTGGTATTAAGGTATGATTTTGGAAGTATTATTTCCTTACAATTTTATTGAAAAATTTCAGCACTGGTGGCATTAGATCTCTAAATTTCTTGTAGAATTCAACAGTGAATTTCTCACAGCCTGAGATTTTCTTTTCTTTTTTTTTTTTTTTAA
>NW_004524855.1:768433-770138 GCF_000260255.1 Octodon degus
ACAAAGGAAGTGCAGCTTCCAACCTGCCAGCTGTCTGATAGGCTGCGCTCATGTCCTCCAAAGTCAATTCTGGGGAAAACGGAGGTTGAGAGTAGGATGTAGCTACTGAGAGAAAGAGAGCTGCTGTCGAAGAGGGACAGAAGGATTTCCAAGTGGTTGACCTGGAAAACCCATTGAGTTTTATAGAGCAAAGGCACACGGTGAGGCAAGTATAAGGTGGAACAACACTGCCGTCAACTCATGAGATTGCAAGTACAGCGGCTTAGATAACACTGATCCAACAGAAAAGCACAAGGTGGACATAAGTCGGGACAAAACTATTGCCAATCAAGATTACAAGTACAGTCACTTAGATCGTGTTGACTAAGTGGGCACTGAATGCCGAACGAAGTCACACAGTAAGCATGTATGAGACACACCATTTCCTGGGAAGACATGGGCTAGCGAGGGTTAGGTCTCAGAACCAAGGTGTTGCTGCCTGTGCAGGAGAGCAGTTGTGGCTCTCGGTCCCTCGGGAGGTATGTGGTGGAGCATTTCTTTTTTCTTGAAGCCTGACCTTCAGTGCGGGCGCCTCCAGCCGCAGGTGCAGTGAGGTCTTATCTTTCCCACTGACCCCATGAACTGGCCTCGTCCAGCTGCCTGCAGCACTTCCAAGTAGCTTAGCTGTCTGTGACACTCCCCCTCCAAAGAGGGAGACCACCCTTCCTGTGGTCATGGGAAAATGAGTGTAGTTTCTGTCGTACTGAGGCATGAAGCTAGAATCGGAAGGTGGGCAGGCAATCTCAGAAGAACAAAGCCATGCCCCTCTTCCTTCCCAAGATGCATAACCACGCTCTCTCTGCTTCTAAACTCCTCAGGGAAGCAATTCCGCCCTCACCCCCACTTTTTTTTTGGAATCAAGGTCTCACTGTGTAGTCCAGCCTGGTTTTGAATTCATGATGTATCCCAGACTGGCCTCCAACTCCAAGTGATCCTTTTGCTGCAGCCTCGTAATTTCTGGATTTGTAGGTGTGATTCCCATGTCTGTCTTCCTCCTGAACCCCTTAAACCTTTGTTTTACTCTGGCTTCTTCCTGACCCTGATCTTTGAACTCAGCCCACTTCCATGAGAGTGAAGAAACCACCAATGTTGCTTTTACAGTCCTGCCTCAGTTGCTCTCTCTCCCTCTGCACCTTTAATACTTTCCATCCATCTGCTTTGACCTGAAGCAAGGCTAGTGTACAGGTGACCATTGTCAGTGCCCTTCTCTAGAGAGCTAAGCTCGGAGGCCTCAGTAGAAATCACATAGCAGTTCAGTAGTTATGAATTCCCTTAGCAAGGTTGATCACGCTAAGAGGTCTGGGACATTTGTCACTGGCTCCATTGGCACAATCTTTTGGAGTTTGGTAGCCTTTAGGCAAAATGAACAAGCTTTACAAGAAATTAAAGCACATACAATCAAAGCAGGAGCACTAGAATGGAATAACAGATTAGGGAAAGAGTCACATCTAGAGATTGCTGTTATCAGGTGGAGATAAATACCAGCTCTTCTAATTTTCTGTAGGGTTTTATCATGTGTTATGGTTTGTGTCTAATTGTCTCCCCCCAAAGCTTCATAAAGTAATGGGGAAGGCTTCTGGAGTTTGTGAGTAAGTCCTGATCCAGTGCTTGGATTATGAGCGCGAGTCCTGCTGGGGTTATGGGTGTGAGTGCTAGACCCACCCTG
>NW_004524855.1:770279-773917 GCF_000260255.1 Octodon degus
CAAGTGTGTAAGAAACTAGATTAATTAAAGGACTGAAAGAAAAGATCTGTCCTCTTTGAATTTTATACTTAGCAAACATACATTTGAAAACTAAAAGTAAGATTTTTCTAGTTTTACAAACTTGAAATATTTTAATACCTCCAGAAGTAGCATATAGGAAATAACAAAGAGCATAATTCACAAAGCAAGAGAAGTTGCAGTATGCTCCTGTCTTTCATCATTTTTATAAGGTTGTCTAAGGGTTTATTAATTTTACTTAATCATTAAAATAATCGACTGTTCAATTCACTAATTCTTTTTATAGTTTTCTTAGTCTCAGTTGCATTATTTCCCCCTCTCAATGCTTTGGGATTGATTTTTCTTTTTTTAAAAATTAATTGTATTGAGAAAGAAATAGCAATGAGACAGTTTCAAAACAGGTTAGTAGGACAGTTACAATAATAATACATTGTACATTGTTTTCTTCATAGTAGTTATTTATAGCAGAGGATGCAGGCGTGATATCTTGTCTGAGCACTATTAGTACAAATCTTTCTTCTCATCCAACCAAGAGACAGCAGCTGCAGATCTATCCATGTATCTGGGCATTCTTCTCAGTGGATGTTGCGGGGTGTAACACTCTAGAGACGTCTGCTAAGTCTGTTCACATCTTTGGTTCAGTTCTGATATTTCTTTGTTGTTTTCTGTCTAATTGATCTATTTGTAATACAATGGGATAAATGATCCCACATTAAAATTGTGTTAGTGTTTATCTGATTTTTTCTTTTCTTATATTTTTAGAGAGAATTTTAAAAGGTAAAAGTAGTCTGTTAGCATATGTCATTTGGTGCACCCGTATCTGGTGCATATTTATTTATTCTTGTTAAATCTTTTTATTGGAGTCTTCCCTTAACGAGTATGCAGTGACCCTCATCCCTTTTGATCCACCTTGGTTAGAAGTTCACGTTGTCGCAAATGGAATGGTCACTGCTGCTTTTTTCTGGGCTCCTATCACGTGAAGTACTATCTGCCACCCTTTAACTTTCAGTCTATGGATTTCTCTTTTAGTTAAATGCGTCCCTTGAATGCAGCATATTGTTGTATCTTGGCTCTTGATCCATTCTGTGATTCTTTTTCTTTTTATTGGTGAACTGAGCCCATTTGCCTCGATGGTCATGGCAGATAAGGGTTAGTCTACCTTCCTCACATTTTCTTCTAGTTTCCCTGCCTTCTTCCTCTGCCTAATGGCTGTACTGCCTGGTAGCCTTTTTCTATTGGTGTTCTTATGCTTGTGGTCTTCATTTTCTCTTTCCCATGTACCCTTCAGAGCATTCCTAAGAGTTGCTTTGAAGTTATGAATTTCTTCATTTTCTTCTTTGTCATCTTATTTCCTTATTGAGGTTGAAAGTTTTGTGTGTCTGGTTTGCAGTTTTCTTTTAGGGCTTCAAATACCTCACTCCAAGCTCTCCTTGATTGGAGGCTTTGTGTTGATAAGTCTTCTGAGATCATGGTTGGCTTTCTTTTATATTTGATTTGTTTCTTTCTCTAATTACATTTAATATTCTGCTTTTGTGCTGAATTTGGAATCAATATTTATATGCCTTGGTGTATTTTTGTCATGGCTGTTTGGAGTTCAGTATGATTCACTCACTTTTATGTCAGTTCTCTGTCCATATTTGGAAAGTTTTCTGTCATTTCCATGAAGAATACTTTTATGCCATTTTGCTGTCTCCAGCTTTCTCATTAACTCTGATAAACCTTATTATTTTTTTTTTTTTTTTGCTTCATCTTGCAGCTGTTGGATTGACTTTTTATGGTCTCTTGGTACTTTTTCCCCCCGTTTGTGTGTTTGGTACAAAGTCCCACTACGCAGCTCACACTCATAGTGATCCTCCTGTTTTCAGCCTCCCCAGCGCTGGGATTCCAGGCATGTACCTCCACACCCAGACTCAGCTGCCAGCTCAGAGAGTCCCAGGGGTGGAGCTGGCGCAGCACGCAGGACAGGATTGCACGCTGGCCCTGCCCTTGTCAAAGCGGGTACTTAGTCCACTGAGCTATCTCATGAGCACTTCTTGGTACTTTTAAGATGGCTTTCTTTCACGGTTGCTTGCCTAGATCTTGTTTTCTAGATATGGTGTTCTACCCTTGCTTTCATTCAATGTGTTGTGTGTGCTTTTCTTCCTTCCTTCCTTCCTTCCTTCCTTCCTTCCTTCCTTCCTTCCTTCCTTCCTTCCTCCCTCCTTCCTTTCCTTTCCTTTCCTTTCTTTCTTTTATGTACTGAGAATCAAACTCAGGTCCCTGTACATGCTAGGCAGGTGCTTGTGCCTCTGAGCTATACCCCAGGTCCTGTGGGTACTTCAGTGGAGCTTATAATTTTAATTTCTGTTTGTATCTGTTTTATGGATTCCATTTCTTTCCTATATAAGGTATTCATGGTTTCTCTCTTTGTCCTGCACCTTTCTATTTTTTATCTGTGTCTGTTCTAATGTTTTTTATTTTTATCATCATTTATTTTTGCACCTGAGAGGTTTTTTTTCTATAGCTTCTTCCATTCTTTTTTAAACTTCTGTTGCTGTCATTTCAGAAAATTCCAGTACATGACTTTTAAATTCCTCTACTGAATTGTACTCTAGACTTGTTCTGGATGGGTTGAGGGTGCATCTAGGGTTGCATTTCACATGTTCCTCTAGTCATTTTCTAGATTTATTTTATTTTTTTCTGAGTTGGTGCCTGCCAATTTCTTATGGTAGTTGGCTTTATCGTAGTATCAAGGCTTCCCTAGCAAATATCTATTCCTCAGTGATGTCTTCTAGATTTAGTTATTGGTCGTAGTGTCTATCCCAAGAATCTACTTTCCAATTGATCAAGGATGAGAAGTTATCTATTTAGCTCAGCACCCAGTCCTTTGGTACTGGACCATGGTGATGGTTACAACCCCATACAATTACAGTGTTGTCATACAGGGGAGAAAAACTTATTAGAACATGTGTGACATCTGAGCTAAAGTATTACAGTTACCAGTAACAACAGTATCAAGTATAGCTTCACTACTGACAAGCTGTGGTGATTATTAATCTGATACTTTTGACCATAGGGCCAGATTCTACAATTGTATAACAAAACTCAGAATGTGCCAAGAACTTGTATAGAGTGATTTTCCTCTTAGTGGAGTGATTTACCATGCTGTGATGGGAGAATTCAAGATGGTTAGGAGAAAAGATACGGATCTGAATGAGGTCAACTATAGTGAAAACCAGGCTGGAGAGCAAAGGGTGATCATCCAAGTTCTGGGAAACTGGAGGACATAAAAGAGAAAGAGTGAAGGAGAAAGAGTGTTGAAGTGAGCAGAAAGAGAAGAAACAATATTCACTCACATGAAAATATCATAAAATCAAGACGGGGGCTGGGGAGATAGCTCAGGAGAATAAGTGCCTGCCTGGCAAGAGCAAGATCCTGAGTTCAATCCCCGGCACCACACACACACACACACACACACACACACACACAAATACACACGTCATCATGAATATATCTTGGGGGGGTGATGAAATTTGGGCTGGTGAGATAGCTCAATGGTCTAAAGCACCTGCTTAGGCAAGCTTAGGCAGGTTCAGGGGACGGCAGTTCAATCCCTGGCACCACATGTGGCTTCAGCCCTG
>NW_004524855.1:774017-776714 GCF_000260255.1 Octodon degus
AGTCACCTATAATTTTTTCCCCAGTTTTTTAGTTTTGTTTTTACTCATTGGTGATTTCTTTTGATGTGCAGAAACTTTTCAAAAAGCTGAGATACACATTGTTGATTCTTTGAAGTATTTCCCATTAAGTTTGGTTTTTGTTCATGAACTCTCTACTTACCCCATGTCTTTAAGATTTTTACCTACTGTTTCTTCCAGAAGATTTAGTGTTTCTGTTTTAATATTTAAATTTTTGATTCATTTTGACTTTAGCTTTGTGCATGGTGATAAGCATGGTTCTAGTCTTTACCTTCAACATGTGGAAAGACAGTTTTTCCAGCACCATTTATTAAAGAGGTATCTTTCTTCCAGTGAGCATGGTTGGCCATTTCATCAAAGATGAGGTGGCTGAGTGTGTTTTCTGTTGTGTCTGCATCTTTCAATCTGTTTCATTGATCCTGAAATCTGTCTCTATGCCAACACCATAGTCACAGTAGGTTTATAGAATAATTTAAGGTCAGGGATTGTGATACCTCCTGCCTTTCCTTTGACTCTCAGGATTGCTTTTGATATTCTGGGTTTCTTCTGGTTCCAAATGAATTTGAGGAAAGTTCTCTCTACCTCTGCAAGGTATACTAACAGTATTTTAATTGGGATTGCATTGACTTTGTATAAAAATTTTGAGAGTATGACCATTTTCACAATATTGGTTTTCCCTATCCAGGAACATGGAATATTTTTGCATTTTCTCAAATCCTCTTTAATTTTGTTTCTCAGAGTACTGTAATTTTCACTGTACAAATCTTTTACATCCCTTGTGAGATTGATTCCTAAGTATTTCAATTTTTTGGGTGTTACTGTGAAAGGTATTGTTTCTCTAATTTCTTTCTCAGTGTGTTCATTGTACACAAAAATGCTATTGATTTTTGGGTGTTGATTTTGTATCATGCTGCATTGCTGAATTTGGTAATTAAATCTACAAGTCTCTTGCTGGAGTTTTTGGGTTCCTCTATGTAGAATATCATCTTATCTGCAAATAAGGATAATTTCACTTCTTTTTCAATCCTCATTGTTTTTGTAGCGCCTGAACTTATCTGTCAGAGTAATCTGTCCCTCTATTTAGTTAGCATCTCAGGAAATATGTCTTATTGGTGCCTCTGTTAAACATTACAAGAAATCAGAGGGGTGTTCCTCTTTCTCCTGGTAAATAGCTAAAATTTAAAATAACTAGAAGGCTTGGTTCTAGTTCTTAATTCTTCAACAATAAACACTTGAAAGAAAGTGCCTTTTCCAGTCTCCTGCCTGGCTATTAGGCCAGCAGGGATCTGACTGTTCAGACTCCAATGGGAACAGGTAGTTCTACTGGTTGCCTGTCTTGTGACTCTTTAAAATTAACAATATAATATTTCTCTTCAAATGCAGTAGCAGCTTGTAATGTTGTCTGTATTTCCATAGAAGTC
The DNA here is from genome assembly GCF_000260255.1 of Octodon degus. Classification (NCBI taxonomy): domain Eukaryota; kingdom Metazoa; phylum Chordata; class Mammalia; order Rodentia; family Octodontidae; genus Octodon; species Octodon degus. The sequence goes on from NW_004524855.1 coordinate 775,457, forward strand.
AAATCTTGGTTCAAGATTAACATTACATATCTCTAATCTAGTTCATAAATCTGAGAAAATTGTCTAAATACATGAACGTACTTATCAGGGTCATCTAAGGCACATAAACTCAGGAAATTCCAAATTGCCTATTTACTTCTTTAAAAGGTATTGTCTTTAGGAGCTTATATAAACCGAGTTGAGGATGGGTGTAGCCTTGTAAAGGCCTGGATTGCAGCAGTTTTAAAAGCCCACCCTTCAGAAAGGCAAATATAGGGGAAGCCTTACTTTCAGTAGTGGTGCACAAGGCTAAACTGCTTGGTTCTCCTGTTGCTCACATTTACATTTCAAAACTTAAATAACAATAACCTTCTTAATGTAAACCAAATCTGAACATAAGACTTTTTTTTTTTTTTTTACCATTTCCCTTTTTACATCATCTTTCTAGTTATAAAATAGCATCATAGTTGATACTTTCCTCTGTGTTCTCTTTGGATTAAACAGCTCTTTTTCAGCATGTAAGGATCAAACGTCTTCCAGGGCCTAATGAAGCACTCTAAAGGAGTAAGAGACTTCAACTGTGAGATAACCTGGAATTCAATAGAAATTACCTTTCTGGGCATCCCTGCCTTCTTTCTAATTGATTCCTCCATCCAGGCGTCCCTGAGTAGCCCTCTCCAGAGCACGTGGATGCTCCTGTTGGAGAGAAGGGAGACAAGGTCCCACCAGCCCATCCACCCTTGAACTGGTGCACAATGCCTATCTCCTGAAATATCTCACAAACCCTTCTCTTACTCTTATTGACTATTTGTAAGTTAACAGTTACAATTGGTCCAGTAATAGGAATGTGTACAGAAGGAAGCATAACTATGGCATAAAAGGTCGATTGGAAGTGGGCAATTCTAAGGCTATAAAGGTCACTTCTAGAGATAGATAGAGCCATTGACTGGAGGGATTTGGCCCTGTGCACTGAGCCAAGTCTCCAGGCACTTGTTTTTCATCTAATCACCTAGGTAAACATTTTTAGCAACTGGGCAAGATTTAACCTTGAAGTTCACAGGTAAAACATTTATTATCTAACAATCACATTTTACATATTGGTTAAAAATGCAATACAACTGGCAAAAATTTCTTACTCTTAGTTAACGCATAAGGTACAGATATAAACATTCCCGTGATAGCTGCTGTAGAATGTAAACTACTGCAAGCTGCCTCAGCCTAATTTCTGAAATAGTGACTCATTAAGTTGTGCTACTGAAAAGCTCAGGTAGAATTCCTA
>NW_004524855.1:776814-778971 GCF_000260255.1 Octodon degus
AAAAAAAAAAAAAAAAAAAGTCAAGAGAGACAGATTATTGAGGAAAGAGAGAAAAAAGATCACTGTAAGAAATGTAAGAAAACTATATAGTGAAAAAAGGGAGAAAAAAGAAAAATGCAAAATAACCAACAAAACAAAACAAGCCCCAACAAGATAGACAAGGAAAAGCAATCATACAAACAAAAATAAAAGTAGTAAAATTGCTTATGTGTCCACAGTTCTGTGCTAGTGTCCAAGTCAGATTCCAGATATGTGCTGTGTTCCAGCCACGTTTGCGGTAGGAAAAGTGCTGGGTACGGGACTGATCATGGCCTCTGGACGTATGGACCGGGGCTGGTCTTCTATTGCTGACGTTGTCCCAGAGTGCTTTGATATAAAACGGAGGACACTGCACGCCAGTTCCATTCCATATGACTGTGATCCAAAGACCAGTGCTGATTAACCTACCTTAACAACTGCTGGCTCATAGCCTCCCTGCCGCTTTGGAATTCTCCGTGCTTCTGGTCAGGCTGCTGGCGTGCGCTGGCATGCTGGGCCTGCTGTGACAAGTCCCACAGTGCAAGCATCTGGGCCTGCACTGTTGCCTTCTCTCCCTCGTGTCAGTTTTTGATGTGTCTCCACACTGATTTTCATAGGAGCTGTACTAGTTTACATTCCCACCAACAGTATAGATGGACACCTTTCCCCATAATTCTTGCCAGCATTTGTTAATTTTATATTCTTTTTTTAAAAATTTTTATTTATTTATTTATGTGTGTGTGTGTGTGTGTGTGTGTGTGTGTGTGTGTGTGGCCAGCTCAGCCCACCAGGGGGCGGGGCTGGCTGGCATGTGGTGCTGGGGGATTGAACCGCGGTCCTTGTGCTTTGCTAAGCTTGTTCTAAGTAGGTGCTTTAGACCACTGAGCCATCTCACCAGCCCCTAATTTTATATTCTTGATAGTAGCCATTCTGACTGGGATAAGATGGAATCTCAAAGTTCTTTTGACTTGCATTTCTCCTGTGGATAAAAATGATAAACACTTTTTCCATGTATTTATTAGCCTTTTGTAGTTATTTTGAGAAGTGTCTATCCAGTTTATTTGTCTATTTCTTATTTGGATTGTTGGATTTTGGGGCTATTATTTTTAGAAGATCTAGGCTATTTGTATAGCCTAGATAATAGTTCTCTATCAAGAGAGTAGGTGGAAAAAATTTCCCCTATTTTGTGTGTTGTGTCCTCCCCAAGTAGCTAACCATAAACACACTGAAAGAAAAATAAGGTTATAAAGATAAAATCAAAATAAATTGGGAAGGAAGGAAAATATGAAACCACAATGTCCCATGACCAGAAGACGGTCAACAGTGTCTGGAAAATGTAAATGTCATACGTTCTCGTAACACTCATGAGAATGAGATAATATGGTCATGTGGATACTATGGAAACTTAAAAAGCACATAACCTGGAGCTAAAGCCCAGACTCAGGAGACTTAGTAGACCTTTACAGAATGCTCTGCCCAACAAGATCAGAGTACACATTCTTCTCAACCACACAGGGAACCTTGCCCAAAACAGACCACATACTAGCACACAGAATATGCTTAAACAAATGCAGAAGAATGGAAATTGTCCGTTATCTGACCACAGAACAGTGAAACTGGAAATTATTGACAAAAGAGACAGAAAAAAACTCCATAAACATATGGAAATTAAATAACAACCTCCTAAGCAACCAGTGGGTCACAGCTGAAATTAAAGAAGAAATTAAAAAATATTTACAACTAGGTGAAAATGCAGATACAATTTACCAGACCTTGTGGGATGCAATAAAAGGTGTCTTAAGAGGGAAATTTATAGCAGTAAATTCTCACATCAGGAAAACAGAACAAGCCCAAACAAACAAAATAATGCTTCACCTCAAGCTCCTAGAAAAAAAAGCAATGCAAGCCCAAATAAGTAAGGGAATTAAAAGATCATGAAGAAATTAACACAATGGAGAATAACGCAAACGCTTTACGACAGGGAACAACCTGCTCGAGCCTCCCTCTTGTCCCTCTCTCAGACAGGAGCTTTCTTTCCCTCAATAATATTCTGCTCTTAAAAAAAGGGATTGGGGCTGGAGAGATGGCTCAGTGGTCTAGAGCACCTACTTGAAACAGGCTTGGCAAAGCACAGGGACC
>NW_004524855.1:779071-783026 GCF_000260255.1 Octodon degus
ATAACTAAGACTTAGGAGAAAAGGTTGAATCCTCCTTCACACTAAATGTGTTTTGGTCCCATAAGTGTGCTGCTTTTGGAGATAGCTCCTTCTGGTGTCACCCAGAAGTCGGTTCTCTCCACTGTGTCTCAGGTTTAGCCTCCTGAAGGAGACTGGCCCAGAACACTAAGCCGGGACATGGCTTTTATATGTGTCCTCCTGGACAGGCATAGTCCTCTTTGTCTCATCTGACCCAGAGATGGAAAAAGGGGTCCTCTTTCTAAAATGACTTCCCTGTCTTCAGCGTTAACATGCACTCATTTTCTAAAGGCCGCACTTAGTTGGAACAGTCTATATCATTCTCCTAATTTTGCATACCTCTGAAAAGGAAAGTATGAAGAGGTAGAAAAATTAGGAGTAAGACCAAAGAAAGGAAACTGAAACAGAGAAGGCCTGACATTCCCTCTAGCATGTAGAGAGGGATCAGAGCCAATTTGTCCCAGGGAAACCTGTCCTCCAAGTCTTTAAGAACAGTTGCTGACCTAATGTCATTTAATTGGCAAAAGGACTCCCATGTTTCATATACCGGCATGTATGTTTCCTAAGTTTGAGCTACATTTAAAAGTCCCGTTTTACAGAAGTTTTCATAAAGTCCACTAGGAGGCTTATTAACGTTACTCTCTCTAGCACTGTTGTATAAACTCATGCAAGAAATACCAGTGCATTTAGCAACTAGTTCAAACACAACCTATACAAGTACATAGCAGTCATAAAATGTCCCATTAAAGAAATATCATAAACTTGAGACATTTCCACATTTTAACTTAGATTTACCAATAACATTTTGACCAACACTTTAACAAAACTACATAAAGACAAAGCATAAGCAATTGTAAGCAATTTTAACTGAATTATATGAAACAAAACTATGATGCAAAGCATGAACAATTATGAGCAATGAGCAAAGACATCTCAACATTTGAAGCATAAAAAAATTATTGCCTAAGCAAGTCCCAATCCAAAATCTATGAAAGGAAAGCAAACTCATATCTTCATCCAGTGATCTTGGTGGAAAACTCCAAATGATACAGGGAGAAAAACTGATCTCAGATGTGTGATCTCTAAATGATACAGGGAACCTCCAAATGACAGGGAAAAATGATCTCCTGACCTGACCTGCACGAGTTTGTGTTCTCTAAAACCGAAGAATGAATTTTAGGAACAAATGGAGGTTATGAGCAGAATATATTTATTGAGGGAAAGAAAGCTCCTGTCCAAGAGAGAGACAGGAGGGGGGCCTGAGCGGGTTGTACGCCCCTTTCTCTGGTTTTGGAATCACAGTAATACTGCCTCCAGGAATGATTTTGGGAGAATTTCTTTCATTTTAATTTCTTGAAGATTTTGAGAAAAGTTGGTATTAAATCTTTTCTAAATTTCCTGTGCAATTCTTCTGTGAATCCATTGGGACCTGTGCTTTCCTTTGTTGGTAGGTTTTGTATTACATTTTCAATTTTGTTTCTCATTATTGAGTTATTCAGAGTTTGCGTATCTTCTTGATTCAGCTTTGTCATTTCATACATATCTAGGAAACTGTCCATTTTTTCTTTGTTTTCCATCCTGTGAGAGTAAAGATTTGAGGTAGGTATTGATGATCTTCTGAATTTATCTAGGGTCTGTAGTGATTTTGCCCTTTTCATTGTTTATTGTTTGAGTTTGGTTTCTTTTCTTTCCTTTTTTAAAATTAGATTTGCTAGAAGTTTGTCTCATTTACTTTTTTCTTGTTGCTGGGACAAATATCAAACACTCAAAGTAAAGAAGGGAAAGGTTTACTTAGCTCACAGCTAATGGAGGTTTTGGACCATACTTGGCTGGCTGCAAGGCAGAGTGGCACATGGCAGAGAGCAGCCTTTCACGATGGTGGCAGAGAGCAGAGAGCAAAATGGAGGCGTAGCAGCAACAGAGGCAACAGAGAGGAAGCCTGCCTCCCATAAGTTGCATGCAGGCCATGTGCCCCAGGCTGTGTGCAGTACTCAGATCCATAATCCCAGTGCATCATGAGTTAATCCCAAACTCTAGAAGTGTTCCCCATGACTTCATGAGGCTTTGCGGAGACAACTAGACACAGACCATAACATTGCTGCTGGGTGAAACACTGTAAAAATCTACCAAGTCCATTTCTTCAGAAGTTTATTTTAGTTCTGTTATTTCTTTGTTGATTTTTTAAAAATGTATTTAGTACAGAGTCTACAGGGTCTCACTACAGAAATCGGACTCAGAGTGATCCTCCAGTTTTCAGCCTCCCAAACACTGGGATTACAGGCGTAAGTCGCCATGCCCAGTCTCAGTCACTGTCTCAGCACACCGTGGCATGGGGCCAACACAGCATGCCAGGCGGATTCAGCCCTACACCCTGCACCTGCCTGAGCGGGCGCTTTAGTCCAATGAGCTATCTGGCCAGCGCTCTTTGTTGATTTTTTGCCTAGTTGATTTATCTCTGTGGCAGTGTCTTGTTAAGCTTCCCTATTACTATCGCGTTATTGCTGATCTGATTTTTCATGTCTGTTAAAGCTTGTCTTACGTAGAAGGGTGCTGCTCCTATATTGGGTGCATATGTATTTACAATTTTTATCTTTTCCTCTTGCAGTTTTTCCTTAACAAGTATGCAGTGACTTTCTTTATCTCTTTGAATGATGTTTGGTTTGAAGTTGGTATTGTCAGCAACCAGGATAGATAGTCCTACTGTTTTCTGATTTCTCGTTGCATGGAGGATTGTTTTCCATCCATTGACTTTTAGTCTGTGAATTTCCTTTCAAGTTAAATGTGTTTCTTGTATGCAGCATATTGTTAGATTTTGTTTCTTAATCCACTCTGCTAGTCTATTTCTTTTGATTGGTGGATTAAGACCATTTATATTGATGGTTATAACTGATACACATTTGCTTATCTTTGTCATGTAATTTTCCTGCACTAGGTTCCATATTTTTCCCCACTTTTTAATTACTTGCTCTGTTTGATGGCTCCTTTTTGTTGTTCTTGGAGCTGTGATCCCTTTTGTCTCTTCCTAGGATACCTGTCAGGATTCTTGGAGGCTGCTTTGGTGGTCATGGATTTCTTCTGTTATTCTTTGTCATGGAAGGATCTTATTTCACCGTTGAATTTGATAGACAGGCTTTCAGGGTGCATCAAGTGGGGTTAGAAGTTATTTTCTTTCAGGACATGAAATACTTCACTCCAAGCTTTTTTGATTTGATGTTTGGTGTTGAGAAATCTGCCGCGATTCAGATGGGCTTTTCATTGCAGGTGATCTGTTTCTTCTTTCTAGCAGCTTTTAATGTCTATTCTTTTGTTGAATTTCTGAGATTTTCATTATTATGTGTCTAGGTGCAGATTTATTGTGATTGTGGCTGTGTGGAGTTCTATATGCTTCACATGTGTATGCCAGTTTCTGTTCTCATGTTTGGAAAATTTCCTGCTAGTACTTCTGCAAATAGTGTTTTTATGTAATTTGTGTTGTCTCCCAGTACTTCATTGACTTCTGTTATTCTTATATTATTTTTCCTTGCTTCATCTTGTAGCTGCTGAATTGTTACTTTCTGGTTCCTTGTTAGTGTAAAGAGATCTTTTATTTTACTTTCATTTGCTGCAACACTGTCTCTGAGGTCTGAACATCTGTCTTCAGTTTCATTCAAGCGGTTTTGCCAGCTTTCACTGGAGTTCTTAATTTCCTGGATCTCTGAATCTGTTTCATGCATTCTAATTCTTTGCTGTTTTGTTTATTCAGTGTTTCCATCATTTTTATATTCACCTGTATTTTTTTTTAAATTTTATTGATAAACAGATAGCAATGAGACAGTTTCAAATCAAATCGGAAGTACAGATTCAACAAATAACACACTGCATATATTCTTCTTAGTGGTTAATTGCTGTACAAGATGCAGACTTGAGATCCTTTTTACAAACACCATTAGAACAAATC
>NW_004524855.1:783126-785107 GCF_000260255.1 Octodon degus
TCAGCAAAATATTCTAAAAGAGTCCAGTAGCCCATAATAATGCTACTGTTTTTTGTGATATATGTAGATTTCATCGATACTCTGGGCTTCCTGCATGTTGTTGGCCAATTCCCAGGTTTTCTGAGCCCTACTGCTCCCGGACGCCGCCAGCACCGAGGAACTGGAGAAACTGTCGCCTCAACCAACCAAAACCCAACTTTACTTCGCCAGGTCTCAGGATGTGGGCCTCGGACCTTCCTCACTACTGATGCAAACTCTTCTAGATTCCGGAGGCAGCCATGACCCATAATCTTTACTCTCACAGGATGTAAAACACAGAAAAAATAGATTTCTAGATATATATGAACTACCAAAGCTGAATCAAGAAGATATAAAAATTCTGAATAAACCAATATCAGTGAATGGAATTGAAAATATAATTAAGGGGTTGGGGTAATAGTTCAGTGGCATAAGCACCTGCCTGGAAAGTGCCAAATCCCAAGTTTAATTCCCAGTACTGCAAGCTATACCAGCCCCAAAACCAGGCATGGTGGTGCATGCGTATAAGCCCAGCGTTGGGGAGGCTGAGACAGAAGGATCATTAAGAGTCCAAGCAACATAGTGAGATACTTTATAAAAAAAGAAAGAAAAAAAAGAAAGGGAGGAAGGAAGAAAGAAAGAAAATGTAATAAAAACTATGAACAAAGAAAAGTCCAGGTCCCGATGGATTCACAACTGAATTCTATAAGAATTTCAGAGAACAATTAATGCCAACTCTTCCCAATCTCTTCAATGAAATTGAAAGGAAAGCTGTTCTTTAAAACTCGTTACTGGAGGCAGGTATTATTGTGATACCAAAACCAGAGAAATAAAAAAAAGAAAATTTAGGGCCAATCTCCCTAATGAACATAGATGCAAAAACTTTAATAAAACACTACCAAAAAGAATGGAGCAAGTCATCAAGAAGATTATACATCATGACAAAGCGGGATTCATCCCTGGAATGAAGGGATGTTGCAATATACACAAATCATAACTGTAATATAAAACATCAACAGAACCAGAGACAAAATCACATGATCATCTCAATAGATGCAGAAAATGCTTTTGGCAAAGTTCAAAACTCATTCATGATAAAACCTTACAGAAGATCAGAATAGATGATCCTTGCATCAACCTGCTAAAAGCCACATATGACAAACTAACAGCCAATGTCATACTAAATGGACAAAAATGGAAAGCCTTCACTTTAAAATCAGGAACAATGCAAGGATGCCCACTGTGACCACTCCTATTCAATACAGTTCTATTCGACATCAGCCACAGAAATTAGACAAGAGAAAATAAATACAAAGCATAATGATAGGAAAGGAAGAAGTGAAATGATCATTATTTGTAAATGACATAACAATCTACATTGAAGACACAAAAAAATCCACCAAGAGACTTGTAGATCTAATAGTCAAACTCAGTAGCATAGCAAGATACAAAGTAAATATTCAAAAATGAATAGGATTTCTGTACACAAAAAATGAACACCCAAGAGAGAAATTAGGAAAAACATACTTTTCACAATAACATTCTAAAAAATGAAATATTTAGAAATCAATCCCACCATGGAAGTAAAAGATTTATATAGTGAAAATTATAGTACTTTGAAAAAAGATATTGAAGAGGATTTCAGGAAATGGAAAGTTATTCTTTGCTCCTGAATAGGAAGAACCAACATGGTGAAAATGACCATATTCCTAAAATTGTTATACAGATTCAATGTAATATCAAATAAAATAGCATTAGTATGCCTCTCAGATCTAGAAAAAAACATTTTTAAAATTCATCTGGAGCCAGAAGAGACCTAGAATAGCAAAAACAATACTGGGCACCAAAGGAAAGGCAAGAGACATTACAATCCTTCAGTTGAAATTATACTAGAAAGGTGAGACTACCCGGGCCCCGCGGATCCTCATTCGACCCAGGCTGCAGGCCCAGCAGGGAACCCTTC
>NW_004524855.1:786562-794943 GCF_000260255.1 Octodon degus
TTATCTTTGACAAAGGAGCCAAATATGTTTACTTGAAGTAAGATAGCCTCTTTAATAAGCAGTGCTGGAGGGCCAGCCAGATAGCTCAGCAGATTAGCACCTGCTCAGGCAGAGTACAGGGTCCAGGGTTCGATCCCTGACACCACAAGCCATGCTGGCCCTGCCCCCGGGACACGCTGAGATGGTGCTTGAGACTGGGCACAGTGGCGTGTGCCTGTAATCCCAGTGCTTGGAAGGCTGAAAACAGGAGGATCACTATGAATCTGAGTTATAGAGTGAGGCCCTATATACCCTATACTAAACACCTAAAATAAATAAATAAAAAATAAACAAACAGTGCTGGAAAAACTGGCTTTCCATATGCAGAAGGCTAAAATTAACTGATGTCTATCACTATGCGCTAAACTAAAGTTAAAATGGATTAAATATTTAAATATCAGGCAGAAACACTAAGTCTTCTGGAGGAAACAGTAGGTAGAAATCTTTTTTTTTTCTTTTTTTTTGGGGGGGGTGCGGAACTGGGGATTGAACTCAGGCCCTTGCACTTGCCAGGGAAGTGCTTATTCTACTGAGCCATCTCCCCGGCCCCTAGAAATCTTAAAGATGCAGGGGTAGGGAAAGAGTTCATGAATGTAAACCAAACCACATGGGAAACACTTCAAAGAATCAGTAGCACAAATCTCAGCTTTTTGAAAAGTTTCTGCACATCAAAAGAAATCACCAATGAGCAAAAACAAAACCAAAAAGCTGGGAAAAAATTATAGCTGACTGTCCCACTGACAAAGGTCTTCTATCTAGAACATATAAAATTTTTAAAAAATCAGGCCCTCTAAACCCAACCCAAAACTAGGCATCTGATATAAATATACACTTCTCAGAGGAAGAAATACAAATAGCAAGTAAATATATGAAAAAATGTTCAACACCATTTGTCATTCAAGAAATGCAAATTAAAATAACACCAAGATTCCATCTTATGCCAGAAAGAATGGTTATCATCAAGAAGTCAGTCCATAACAAATGCTGGAGGGGCTGTGGAGAAAATGGAGCCTTTCTCCACTGTAGAGGAGAGTCCAACCACTATGCGAATCAGTGTGGGAATTCCTTCAAAAGCTAGGATTGGAGATTTCATTCAAGCCAGCTACCCCCTCCTGGGTACATTTCCAGAACTGAAAACCTCATGCCACAGTGACATATGTACACCCAGGTTTATAGCAGAGCAATTTGTCATAGCTAAATCCCGGAAACAACCCGGATGCCCATCAACTGAAGAGTGGAGAAAGAAGATGTGGTGTTTTTACATAATGGAGTATTATTCAGATATAAAACAGGATAAATTTGAATCTTTTGTCATTGAAAGGATGCAACTAGAGAACATACTCTTAAGTGCAGTAAATCAGACCCACGTGTGCAAACATCATATTGCCTCCTTAGTGTGAGAACCTGGAAGAGAAAAATGGAATCTGAAGGGTGCAGTAGACACTGGGAAAAGGTAATGAGCTTATTCAAAAGGAAAGAGTTACTGAGCTGAGGAGAAAGACAGGAGAGAGTGGGGGAAAGGTTTATCTGTTTGTAAGCAGGATGATTTGGACAGCTGTGCTGTGCTTTTCTGTCAGTCTGTGGAAAGATAATTTGCTTTGTCTCCTCTTTTAATCAGTTATGTTTTTCTTCTTAATTTATTATACATTTCTTTCTTCTTCCAATTTTACACACATATATCTGGTACTATAAATAACTACTGTGGAATAAATACTATAAATACTATAAATAAATACCGTGGAATTCAAACTACTTTGTTATGTGACATTCTTTTTTCCCCCTCTCAGGGTAAAAATAGTTTTTATTGGAGGTATTTTTTTAAATGTATTTTTAGGACAGGGCCTACTGGATCTATAGGGTCTCATCATGTAGACTGAACTCATAGTGATTCTCCTGTTTTCAGCCTCCCAAAGCGCTGGGATTACGAGCCCATGCCACCATGTCCAATCTCAATCAATGTTGCAGGAAACCCTGTCGGTGGGGCCAGCATGGTAGGCTGGGGATGGAACCCAGGCCACTGCACTCTGTAACAGGTGCTTTAGTCTGCTGAGTTATCAGGCCCTACTAGAGGTATTTTATTCCAACCACTGCAAGAAAACACTGGAGTGGAGGATTGCTTGGAAGGTACATTGATTGTTAGCAGGAACGGGGAGTCAGCCAGAAGCCAGTGGAACATGTTTGGCATATGATACAACCTGCATGTCAGAAGGCGTGGTTCCCAGGATGGAAGTATTAGAAGACACTATGTGCCTTTGATAAGTGAGGTCTAGTGGGAGCTCCTTGTATTGCTGGGTGTGCCCTTGAAGAGGAGTGTGCACTCCCTCTCAATCTCTGTGCACTGGTTTGAGATGTGTGTGTTTGTCCTACCTTAGATCCGGCCATGATGTGCCCGCTATTCACCATCCTTACCAGAACTGAACTGAGTTTATGCACCACACCCTTGAACACCCAACAGTGCAAGCTAAATAAACCTTTCTCCTTCTAAGTTAGTTGCCTCATGTACTTCGTTATAGTAATGGAAAACTCACTTATACAACAGAGTAGATTTATTAGAACCCAGACTGTGTCGCAATATCTAAAACTCAGAGATCATGTAAATGAGCCCCATTTCCTGTAGGTGTCAAAGTGTTTGGGACAAAGATTTCTTCTTGTCCCAAAGAGACAAGAAAGCACAGGCTTCTTTGTCTGTGGGGAGGGCACAGGCTGCTTTGTTTGAAAGAGAGCTTGAGGGCTGAGATTGTACTCGGCTGTTCCGCAACTGAGACAGGAGCTAAATGTGAATCATAAACTTCTCTCTTCTCTATACAGCAACAATTTTATATTTCTTTGTTTCAACAGCTTAGCTTTTATCTGGACCAATACACTCAGCAAGACAGATTATAACTTCTTAATCAAGTATGTGTTGAACCATGCATGGATAATCTTAGCTCCTGTATGAATCTGCCACCATCTCAGCTGGCTATAGGATGTTTTTAGGAAGAATATTTCTAGAATGGCAGGGGAAAATGCTTGGTAGATGTAAGGCTTTCTTTATCCCAGTGTTGGAAGAAAAAAGAGAAATAGAGATTCTATTTCTCTCAGGTAAATGGATTTGAAGCTCTAGCAAGAATAGTATGAACTCACATTTGTGTATCTACTAGGCCTGGGAACCACCCTAACTTAAACACGTGTTAAATCATTGCATCCCCCTTGTAAGATCCTTGGAAATAGGTGCATCTGCCCCAGTTCATACATAGTGAACCCAAGTCACAGATAAGTGAGGTCGAAAGTTCTCTGTCCAAAGAGGACACTTTCTCTTCTGCTGTAGTGAGGTCCAGCCTGGCAGCCAGCCAAGACAGCGTCTCTCCTCAGGACAGGTGAGCGCTGAGGGTAGCGCGTGCTTGTGTGTTGCATCTGCTGGTGCCAGCACAGCGACAGCCACGATGAGGTGCACTCCTGCTCCAGCTAGCGGTGGCTCAGGTGGCCTTTAGTTCCCTTCACACGACCAGCCCTTCCAGGGGGACTGAGATCATGCCCACACACGTGCTGTTATCACTTTCCTTCCTTGTATTTCTGGCCAATTCTTCAATAGCTATTCTCTCCTGTTATTTTCCTCAATGTTCAAGGTTTCCCTTCTTGGAAATTTCTTTTTCTTTACTACTTTATGTCTAAAATGTTCTCCAAAGTCTCCTGTGGTTGGGAGATGGGGGGATCCTGAGGGCACCGCACTCGTCGCTTGCTGCCGTGGTGGGCAGTTGTCCTCCATCAGGCCCTTTAACCATTTTGACTTTGAACTTAGCCCAGCAGCAATCATGAGCCCAATAAGCCTTTCATCCTCCATGTTGTGGGTGTCCAGTGTTTTGTCTCATAACAGAAGTTTCTCACTCAGATCAAGAGTAATTTGGAGAGAAAGAGCCTGCTCCACCTGGGTGACCACAGATCCAGGCGGTGAAGAGCTGACGTCTTCAACATGGACTTCCAGGGTTCCCTGCAGTGTTGACATCCAGTCAGAAGAATGAAAGGAGAACAAAGGAGACTATGGTCCAGACATCAGAAAGCCAGACTTAAATTCTCCCCATTTTCTATTTGCCAGCAACCCATGGTATGGCTGAGGGAACAGAGTCCCGCAGAGAATCCATGAGTTCACCTATAGATGAGGTCGATGCCCCCACCATCCAATCAGGAGTCTCTTAATCCAGCCAAGCCAATGATGGAGATTAACAGGCATGGGAGGGGGGGGAGGGAAGAGAATGGATCTCCATCCAGTGATCTCAGTGAGAACCTCCAGATGACACAGGAAAAAATTATCTGTGGATGATCTCCAAATGATACATGGGAGAAACGAAACTCCTGACCTGAACAGTACCTAGGATGAGTGCATGCTCTCTAAAAGTGAAGAATGAATTTTAGGAACAAACAGAGGTTATGAGCAGATTATATTTACTGGGGGAAAGAAAGCTTCTGTCTGAGAGAGGGACAGAAGTGGGTGGCCCCCTGTTAACTGAAATTCTGTATCACTTCTATTTTCTTTTTCTGTTTTAATTATAATTTTTAGTCTCTTAAAAAAAGAAGATTATAGGGCCAGGGAGGTGGCTCAGTGGAATAAGTGCTTTCCTGGCAAAAGCAAGGCTCTGAGTTCAGCCCCCAGTTCCACACACACACATACACACACACACACACACACACACACACACAAAGAGTATAAACTGTGACCAAGTTGGACTCATCCAAGGGATGCAGGAGGAGTGGCTCAACATACACTAAACAATAAATGGAATACACCATATGAACAGAGCCAACATCAAAAATCACATGGTCATCTCAGTAGATGCAGGAAAGTCACGTGACAAAGTCCAACACCCATTCGTGATGTTTCAGCTACTTTCCTCTCATTGCTGGGACACAATAGCTGACACCGAAATTCAGGAAGGAAAGGTTTAGTTAGCTCACAATCTGTGGAGGTTTCAGTACATACCAGCTGACTCCGAGGCAGAGAGGCACATAGCAGAGGGCAGCAGTTCATGGCAGCAGAAAACAGCAAAACAGCAAGAGCAGAAGTGGAGGAGTAGGTGCAGAGAGCAAGCCTCTCTCCCTTCCTTCCACTGCATCCAGGCTATCTACCCAGGGTGGGTCTAGCACTCACACCCATAACCCCAGCAGGACTCGCGCTCATAATCCAAGCACTGGATCAGGACTTACTCACAAACTCCAGAAGCCTTCCCCATTACTTTATGAAGCTTTGGGGGGAGACAATTAGACACAAACCATAACACATGATAAAACCCTACAGAAAATTAGAAGAGCTGGTAATTTTTCAATCTGATAAAACCTATCTATGACACACCAGCAGCCAATATCATATTAAATGGTCAAAACCTGAAAGCTCTCATTCGAAACCCAGAGCAAGGCAAGGGTGTCCACTCTGACCACTTCGATTCAGGATACTGCTGGAAACCTTAGCCAGAGCAGTCAGACAAGAGAGAGCAATTATGTGAGAAAGGATAGGAAAGGAAGAAGTTATTATTTGCAAGTGACATAATACTCTACATAGATGATCCCAACATCTCCAAGGACTTAGAGATTTAATAACGGAAGTCAGTACTGTAGCTTGATAAAAAAAAATCACCACTCAAAAATCAGTATCATTCCTGTACACAAACCAAAAGCTCACTGAGAGAGAGTAGGAAATCATACTCTTCACAAAGCAGCAAAGAAATGAAATGATGCAAAAGGCATCTATGCTGGAAACTACAGCACTTTGAAAAAGGCGATCGAAGAGGATTTCAGAAAACAGCAAGACAATCCTTGCTCATGGATAAGATGAACATTGTGAAAATGGCCACGCTCCTAAAATTATTACACAGACTTAATGCAATCCCAATCGAAACACCATTAGCACACCTCAAAGAGGTCAGAGGAACATTCCATAAATTTATTTGGAGACTTAGAACAGCAAAAACAATTCCCAATAAGAAAGAGAAGGCAGGGCCGACCAGATAGCTCAGTAGTGCCTACTTAGGCAGGGGCAGGGATCGGTGTTTGATCCCCAGCATGCCGTGCCGGTCCGCCCTCGGGCGTGCTGTGAGGCGAATGAGACTGAACATGGTGGCGTGAGCCTGTAATCCCAGCACTTGGGTGGCTGAAAACAGGATCACTATGAGTCTGATCTATGTAGTGAGGCCCTGCAGACCCCGTAGACCCTGTACTAAATATCTATCTATCTATCTATCTATCTTTTTTTTTTTTTTAAGAAAAAAAGAGAGAAAGCAGCCAGGCATGGTGATGCATGCCTGTAATCCCAGAATTTGGGAGGCTGAGGCAGGAGGATAATTGTGAGTTGTGAGTTCGAGGACAGCCTGGGATACAAAAAGAGCTCAAGCCCAGCCAGAATTGCATATTGAGGCCCTGTCTCAAAAAGCAAGCAAGCAATGAATCAATAAATCAATCAATCAAACAAACAAAAAACCCCAGAGAGTCTTAGATCCTCATGGTGGTTTGTCAAAATGCACTCTGGGGCTGAGGATACAGCTCATGCGCTCAAGCACTTGCCTGGGAAGTGCAAGGTCCCGAATTTGAGTCCAAATTAAAAAACAAAACAAAACAAAACCCAGAAGGACAAGGCAGGGAGCATTAACATTCCTGACTTGAAATTATAGTACAGAGACACCGTGATAAAAACAAAATGACGCTAGCAAAACAAACACAAACACAGACCACAGGGTCAATGGAGCAGATTAGAAGACGAAAGAAGCACTCCAAACACACTCAAACACTTTATATTTGACAAAGGAGCCACTCAGCTTTTCTGGGAGAAAGATAGCCTCTTCAGTAAGTGGTGGTGGAAAAACTGGCTTTCCACACGTGAAAGCTTAAAACTAGACCCATGTCTATCACCATGCTCTAAACTAAAATTGAAGTGGACCACAGACCTAAATATTAAAGTAGAAATACTAAATCTGTTAGAAGAGACAATAGGCGAAACTCCTGAAGGCATAGGTGTAGGCAAAGGTCTCGTGAACAAAATTCTAATGACATGGGAAACAGTACAATACATAACTGGGATTTTATCTTAGTACAAAGATTTTTCACAGCAGAAGAAATCATCAATAGTGTGAAAAGACCACCCACAGAGTGGGAAAGTATTTCAGCCAGCTGTCTTTCAGACAAAGGACTTATATGCAGACAGGCATGGTGGTGCACACTTGTAATCCTAGAACTCAAATGGCTGAGGCAAGAGGATCTCCATGAGTTTGAGGCCAGCTTGGGAGACATATGCATGCTCAAGACTGGCCTGCACTACATAGCAGGATCCTTTTGGAAAAAAAGGACTTAAGGGGTGGTGAGATAGTTCAGCAGACTAAGCTTCTGCTTAGGCAAGCACAGGAACCCCACAGGTTCAATCCCAGGCACCACATGCAGCGCTGGCCCCACCCCCAGGCTTAGTGGTGTGGGCCGTAATCCCAGTGCTGGGGAGGCTGAGACAGGAGGATCACTACGATTTTGAGTTGGGTACTGAGACCCTGTACCAAATACATACAGTTTGTTAAAAAATTATGTCATGTATAGGAGCAAATTCCTTCTAATGAATATGATCACTATATATATATATATATATCTCCAATAAACCTAATCAAAATAATAATAAAGCTATAGTTGAGTTTTTCCTGGTGTGAGAAGGTAGCACACCAGCCTGCGCTTTCCCAGGAGCAGCCGGTTCTGCACAGGTGCCCTGGTCACAACGAGGAGCCTGGAAGCCTGAGAGGCCACCTCTGTGTCGAGAGTCTTGAGGTGGACAGAATGGTTTGAAGGTACGAACTCTTCCTCAGAACAAGTGTCTGGCACAGGGCAATCAACAAGCCTAATGCTAGAGGGGCTAACTTTTATTTTATTTTAAAGAAAAAATAAAATTTCAAAATAAGATAATAGGAAGGTAACAGTGGTTAATACATTGCGTATTGTTATCTTTAAAATAGTTACTCAGAATGCAAGAGATTGGCATTAAATTGCCCAAACAGTATTAGCACAAACCTTTCTTTTCAGTAAACTAAAAGAAATTAGTAGTAGAATTATCTTTATATGTAATTATATATATATATATATATAACTTTTCTTTTCCTTCTTTTCTCCATTATACCACATCAGTTTCTCTTTCCTTTTGAGGTTTCTTCCCATTTTAGAACACCTATTGTACATTCGCGTATTATTTACTTTTTCAGCCTCTCCCACTACAGGGACAATACAGCTCACACAAGTGTGTCTGGTTTATTTAACTTATGAATATGGGCTCAAGTTGCAACCCTTTACCTGTAAAAGTTTGCCTTCTTTATGGATGAATAGTACTCCATTATATAAAAACGCCACAT
>NW_004524855.1:796108-798794 GCF_000260255.1 Octodon degus
CATTCGAGGAACAAAAAAAAAAAAGAGTTTTACCTATTCTATCTTCCAGCAGATTTAATGTTTCAGGTTTTTTGTTTTGTTTATTTTGAAGTACCGGGGATTGAACTTGAGACCTGGTGCTGAGTACTGTGCACGGAGCTAGGTGGGTGGCCTGCATTTACCTCTGCCATATGCAGAGAGAGTACTTTGCATTATGCTAATGAGATAGTATCTAATGTTTGGGAATCTGGTGCTCAGCCAAGATGGAGACAATCGCTCTTCTTTCAAGAACGGCTGCTCAGGTGGCCTCCACAGGTGTCCTTCTTCCCAGTGGATCTGCTTGGCGTCTTCATCAAAGATAAGCTGGCTGAGTATTTCTGGAGTTGTTCTTGCATCTTCTAGTCTGTTCCATTAATCTTTACATCTGTGTTTTTTCAGTGTCATACTGTTTTTATTACGGCAGCTTTATGTTATAACTTCAAGTCACAGACTGTGATGAGCCTTCTTTGCCATTGTTGCCCTGAATTACCACAGTATCTCCTAGCATGATTCCAAGTCAGAATACTAATGCTCCTGCCTTGCCTTTCTTGCTGAGAACGTTTTTGCTAGCCTAGGTCTCTTCTGGTTCCAAATGAAATTTAGAATTGTTTTCTCTAGTTCTGTGAGCTGTGCTATTGGAATTTTGATCAGAGTTACACTAAATCTGCATAAGAGTTTTGGAAGTATGGCCGTTTTCACTGTATTTGTTCTTTCTACCCAAAAACAAGTGATATCTATCCATTTTCTGATATTTACTTTAGTCTTCTTTTTCAGAGTAGATTTCAATATAGACATTTTTTATATCATTACATTGATTCCTATGTATTTAATTTTTTTTTTGATGCTATTGTGAAAGGTGTTGTTTCCCTGATTTCTCTCTCAGGTAAATTGCTATTTATATACAGGAAGGCTGTTGATTTAAAAAATCATTAATTAGTTAATTAATTTGGCACAGGGTCTCACTATGCAGCTCGGACTCATAGTGCTCTTTCTGTCTCAGCCTCCCCAGCACTGGGGTTGGAAGCATCCACCACCAGTTTTGGTGGCTGGCATAGCGCACCCAGGGTTCCGAGGCTGGCACGTCATGTGGCACCAGGGAACAAACCTGCGACCTTGCATTTACGACAGGTGCTTAGAACACTAAGCTATCTCACAGGTCCAGGCTGCTGGTTCACTTGACTTCATATCTAGCTATTTTGCTGAATTAGCTTATTAAATCTAATTTTTTTTTTTTTTTTTTTGGCCAGGGGTACTGAGGATCAAACTCAGGTCCTTGACTTTGCCAGACAGGCACTTACATGGCTGAGCTATTTCACTGCCCCTAACCTAGAGTTTTTGTTGACTTTATCTTTTTTATTTTTATTTTTTGTTTTGGTGGAACAGGGGATTGAACTCAGACTCTTGTGCCTGCCAGGGAAGTGCTTATTCTACTGAGCCATCTCCCTGGCCATAACCTAGAGATTTTTTAGTGGAATTTTTTGGGCTTTCTGTGTATGTCATTTGCAAATAACGATAGTTTAATTTCTTCCTTCTCCTTCAGACACACGGACACCATTTTGTGAAAAAGAGCCCATGGGACCCCCACGGGAGCCCACCCTGGTGGCCTTGTATTTCTGTCCCTGTCCTGGGGACAGGTGTGGACACGTAGCTGCAGATCCAGAATGGAACATAACTATTGCCCATGGGCACGTGTGTCCACAGCCTCAGACAAGGGGCGCCAAGACACTCAAGTCAGTTTTGGCCTGAAGCAAGGAAAGGGCAAGAGCGTGCATTCCACGTGCCTCTCTTTAACCGGCCCCAGTGACTCCTCCTGGTATCCCAGTCGGACGTGGGGAATTGACTATGGCCCACTGGAAAAGATCCAGAGGGACACTATCACCAGCGATAACCTCTGCACACAGTCCCCAAGGTGATGGGAACAGATCACCTTAAGTCACCTCTCAGTTAGCTGATCAAGGGCAACATGAAATAAAAGAAGCAGTTCTGACTCCCCGACATGGAGCATGCGCTACGGCCCCCAGCGGCCCGAGCCGCCGCCCGCCCGGGTATTGCTTCCGTCCGGGCTTTGGCTTTGGTCTACCTCCCTTTCCGAGGCAGCTCCCTGTGTGCACTTCCGCAGAGCGTCTCGCACACGCGTAAAGTGCAGCTGCTGCTGTGCCTTCCCTGCCCGCTTAGGGAGACGCAACTTGTGTCCTCCCACCGCGTGCCCCCTCCGCCCCGCCAGGCGTCAGGCCGTCTGGCATGCGGCAGCAGCCTGGGTGCCCCTGGCAATACCCACTCCTCCAGTCCCCGTGGGGAAAACTCGCCTGGACAGTACCCCAAAGGTGCCTGTGCCCTTCTCCCATCTTACCACCGGCACAAGCCGTACGGGTGGAGTCAGGGTCCTAGCCCCGAAGCCCCCTTGCAGCTCTCAGAGGGCCATCGAGGCAATCCCAGTCCTGGGTGGGGTGAGCCTGGCTGGTGCCATCACGCTGGCAACAACTGTCCCAGCCACCGGGAGAGAGCGGCCAAACCTCAGCTGAGGCCGCTGAACTAGGGGCCCTGAGGTCTACATGATACCACGTCCCTGTCATGGGACCAAATTGAGTCTCTTTCTGACATTGTCCTCCAAAACAGAAGGAGTTTAGATTTAGCTTTTTTTTTTTTTTTTTTTTTTTTTTTTTTTTTT
>NW_004524855.1:798894-807847 GCF_000260255.1 Octodon degus
TTTTTTTACAACGGGGAGTTTGTAATATCCTGGGAGAAAGCTGCTGTGCTAATGAGTCTGGCGTAGCCATAGAAGTTCTGCAACACTTGCAAGAGAGGTTGCACAACAGGGCTCAAGAAGGAGCTCAGAAAGGTCGATCTGACTTGGGACCATGGCTGGGACCTCCTCTGGGGTCCCTGACAGCACTTACGTTAATTCTCCTGGCAGGGCTCTGCCTGGTTAACTGAACCACTCACTTTGTTTCGGAATGGACCAACATCGTAAGTTTTCAAATTGTCCTAAGAGCTGCCGCTTCTTCTGCAACTTTGGATAGGAGGAATGGCCCCAGCACTGAAAAATATCCCACGTAATGGCAAGAGGGGAAAACAAAAAGAAAAAAACTATAAGAAAAAATCGTCCTTTTAAAAATTTGCCTCTTTTGAAACTGCGTAGCTCTGTAACAGCCTCATGAACTACTTTCTAGAACCTGTAGCCACCAGTGTAAGGGAACACAGAGGATGTCTGATTGCTTCAAGCTTCATGATCACCACGCAGCCTTGTGACCAGTGAGCTCGCCCTGCAAGCTAGCCAGAGACCTGCAGGCTGTTCTGTCACGCCCTTGCACCTCCTCTTCATGTGTCATATGAAAGTGTAGCCCGCAGCACGTCGGGCCTGGCCTTGTGGGTCGGGGAGGCTCCTGCCAGGACTCCAGTGTAGGCTAGAGTGTTCACGGCCTCCTGGCTTCCTTGAGTGTAGTTCTTTTCCCAGACTCAGTTTTGCTGCCACATTACACATGGGCCATGTGAACAGTTCCTCAGCTTTACTGTCAATGTCAGACACCAGGATGCATCATGGTTTTGTTTGCCTATGTGGATTCCCATAGAAGCAGGAGAGATGTGTGTGTGTGTGTGTGTGTGTGTGTGTGTGTACGCACGCGCGTGTGTGTGTGCGCGTATAACTAATTTTTATCATATGATCCAGTGGTTGATTCTTTTGGGCACTTGTTGACCTGGAAGGCCGTGGCCAAAATATTGATTGTCCTCTTACCTCAGTCTTCCTGTTAGCGCTGTCCTTAAAGCTCAGCTGTTGACCATGCAGAAGGATTAGTTACACCGGCATTGCAATGGGAGCAGTAGGCAGAAGTTTATGAGCTGATCTAGGTACCAAACACTTTGAAATAGATAACGCGACCAGGGAACCGCTCCTCCTCAGCAACCACGGCTGCGTTAGACGCTGACTCTCTGTCGAATGTTCACAGCCAACAGTTGCCAAGTTGTACCAAGAACACTGGAGCTTGGGGCAGCCGAGCACTTCGGCACAGCAATTAGAGGCCTGACTAATGGAGAAACATTAAGCTGTGTCAGTACCTCTGAAACGCGCTTGGTCTAGTGCGGAACAACCGTTTAGCCATTCAGTCATCTCTGTGCAGGTACGACACAGGAAACGGCCTGGAGAGACTGTCCCCAGATCGGCCACCCTCCAGTGCACGCCATGCAGAGAAATGCATCTGTCTGCAGATGCAAGCGAGAGTGGAGGCCTTCGCCTGCAAGCGCCAGCCGCAGAGGCGCACGGCGGCGGCGGCTTGTGCTGCTGGGACCAAGATTCCCTCCTCCTCGATGTTTCTCTTTGCCTCAGCCTGAGATGTTTTTAAATCTGACTCATTGCCAAGAGCTCTACAAGTCTCCTTGAAGAGTGCCTTACATCTACTTAAGCAGGAGAAGAACAAATTTGTGTGTGTGTGTGTGTGTGTGTGTGTGTGTGTGTTTAGGACAGGGTCTACAGGGTCTCACTACACAGATCAGACTTGTAGTGATCCTCCTGTTTTCATCCTCCCAAGCACTGGGATTACAGGCACGTGCCATCACGCCCAGTGTGTCCCAGGGGTGGGGCCAGCATGGCGCACCTGGGATTGAACCTGTGCTTGCCTAAGCAGGGGCTTTAGTCTGTTGTTCTGGCTGGCCCAGAAGAACAAATTAACCATGCCCTTGTAATCTAAGATTTTATAAGGCACAGGAAACATTTTAAGCATATAAATTAAACAAAAATACCCATTTAAGCTGGACGGTGTTTCAGTAGCATTGTAAAGGTGACCTCAGAGATGTGTGGAATTTTTAAAGAAGTCCCTAGCTGTGCCAGAGAAAGGAAAACCAAAGCCGCTCAGGTTTAGCCCTCCATGTCCTAGTGCTGTACCAAACCAAGTGCTGTAGCAAGCTGGGATTTTCCAGTGGTGCAAGAAACACAAGTGGCACCCCAGAGAAGTGGGAAGAACCCGGCTTTTATTGGCTGGCCAGCAAAGAGGGGCTAAGTGCTCCAAATTCTGAGTCCGCAGGCTGGGTTAGGGGAGTTGTTATATATAATTTGTGTCAGAAAAGGGGGAACCTATCAAAGACCGTTACTTAAAGTTTACAAACTTTGAACTTCCGGTTGGCTTTAGCTGTCAGCTCTTGGCTGTGGCGGGGGGCTCTGAAGCAGCTCGTATGGGAAGGGAGGGTGGGGTGCTGCAAGGTGTGCGAGTGAGGTAACTGCTGGTGAAGCAGCTGCGGCGGGGAAGGATGGGGGCCAGCAAGATGCGCAGGCTGTGCGAACACAATGCCATCTGAGAGTGGGACTCGGGGAGGGACTCGGGCCGGGTGGGGGTCAAGGGTGCTTTACTTTCCTGTTTCGCTGGGAGCCAGCCCTGAGTATTAGGCCAGGACAAGAGGCTACTGGTTTGGGTGGTGACACCCCTCCCTTGCTAGGAGGGGCTTCTGCTGGCTGGGATAGACCCCCCTCATGCCCGTGCTCATCCCTCCGTGGCGTGGGGTCGCTGCCACGGGAACCTGGCAGACTGAGGTGAGAGGGCTAGACTCTGGCCCAAATGGGCCTGGTCTACACTAGCTTCTCCTACAACTCCGGAAGCCTTACTTAAGCCATTGGGGACGTGAAAACATCCCAGAAATGCTCTTTCTTTAAAAGGTTTAAGAGGGATGGAATGGCTAATTACTGGAGAGTTAAGTTTTTCCTCTTTTGAGAAAAAAAGCGTGCTGGGATTACAGATGGGCACCACCCTGGCCACTGCAGAGCTGACTCAGAGTCAACCATTTTTTTCTGCCCCGATTCCTGTCTCCTGAGTCTTCTGACTGAGTTTACGATCTGGTCTGAGGACCAGCTCTGCAGGCGGGCTCAGGTGCGCTGCTGTAGCCTCAGCACACAACGGCGACGACCTGCATGGGCGCTGCACAGACAATCGGCCAGTTGCGCCAGGGAGGCCTGCAGCCGGCCTGAGGGGTCCTGCAGACACTACTGCCCCGCAGATGTGGGTCCAGTCTGTACGCTGTGGAAGGGTGCGGCAGGATGTGCGCTGCCTTGCACCACTTCAGCGTGAGCGTGAGTGATGCGGGTGTGTTTTCACCAAGCACAATGTGGCCACACGAAGGGAACTTTTGTTGCTTCATGATGCGGACAGAGGGGGACTGACGCGAGCAGTGCTTGGAGGGTGCACCCTGGACGGGTGACGCTCTTGGATCGTGCCCCAAGGGCGTCCCACACTACCAAAGTGCACTTAGCGCCCAGCCAGGATGGAAGCGGCAGACTTCTGGGGAAAGTGAAGCCCAAGCAAGGGCTTCTTTCTTTACAAGACTATAGTTTTGATCAGCCCCATTTGTTGCGCATATTAAAGGCGATATTTCACCCCATAAACGCAGCGTGTTCTTGTGGCCTCTTTTCCCACTCAGGACCTTCGTGGAGGTGGGTCCGTCCTAGGCACAGGCAGAGGCAGGACGCTCTGCTCAGTGGCCCCTGCCAGAAGACGGGCTCAGGAGCAGCAGCGCCTCTCCCTGGAGGCCTGTGTCTGGAGCTGGCTGGCCTGGCTCTGGTCTTGCACGCAGCTGTTCCAGGAATGCGGGTGCTTGCCTTCCTGTCGGGCCGGGCACTCATGCGTGTTGTTCCTTGTCATAGTGAGTGTATAAGGTGCCCTTGGTCACAGACAGCAGCTGTCCTGGCCAGAGGAAGCCTGCCTGTCTAGCTGCCCAGCACTTGGGACATGGCAGCCTGGCTGGGGAGCATGTGGCTGTTGTACCCTGTCAAAATTGACTCCATTTTGTTGCTCTTCTAACCTCGCCGAGTTCCTGTTCTGTATGCGCTGACCCCTCCCAATTCCTCCAATTCCTCACCCCTGTGACTCAAGTCTTATGATATCTGTTTTCCAAAACCTTATCTCAATGAACTATATATGACTGCCAACTCAGCACCTCCACCCAACAGGACCACCCATGAACTAATGACCCGCCGTACCCCATGATTGCTGATTCCAGCACCCCACTCAATAAGACCACCTAATGAACTAATGACCCTGCCACTTCTTCCTCTCCACCCCTTCCCTGTTTCTGCGATTTTCAAGCTTAAATACTGCACCTTGTTAATGCTCGGCGCACCTCTTTGCACCTTGCATAGAGACCGCCGCTGGGTACCAGCTAAAATAAAGCGCTTCTTTTAACTTTTGGACTTGCCTCGTTGTCATCTGATTTTTGAGCTACAACAGTGGCCACCAGTAAGCAGCATATGACCGAGGGATGGTGGGCTCCCACACTCAGGGCTCAGGCTGGAACAGGCGGGTCAAGCCCAGCCCCCCTTATCCACCTCTCTCTGCCTTGCTTCCTCTAGTAACGCACGCTCAGGTTGACTTGTAGCTCCCCTGTGGTCAGGCTTCAAAACACAGATAAATGATGACACCCTCATCCCTCCCTAGGGACCACGGCACTGACTGGTATTCTAAGTATCAGTCACTTCGGAAGGGGGCTAAAGTTTCCCTAGCTTGTTCCTTCCCAGAAAGTCCTTATTTGTTCCAGGTAGGCTTGCTGTGTCATTCACTTTCCGATTCAATTGCCATTTAACAAATATTGTCTTGTTAGTCGCCTATAGTGCTGTCCCTCCTTGCCTCACCTCATGGCTGTGCTCTGTAACAGCCCCCTGAGAAGCGGGTTTCCTGGGCCACCCACCTGAGACCCCTTGTGTCTTCTTAGAAGCTTTCTTTCTCTCAATAAATACTTCTTGCTCTTAACCTCCATTGCAGGGGGTGAGCGAGAGATAGCTCAGTGGTCTAAAATGCCTGCTTAGGCAGGCTCCAGGGACCATGGTTTGATTCTCGGCATGTGCTGGGCCAATTATGCTGCATATATACATAAATACATCTTTGGGGCCAGGGAGATGGCTCAGTGGAATAAATGCATCCCTCGTAAATGCGAGGGCCTGAGTTCAATCCCCAGTTCCAAGAACTCGTTCTTAGATTTTATAGAGTAAATGTTATTTATTTATTTTGGCAGAACGGGGGATTGAAGATCCTTGTTTGATCTTCGAGATATATATATATATATATATATATATATATATATATATATAAATTTTAAGGCCAGTAGACCTCCCTGCCTCATGTTTGTCACCTGCTAACTGTCACTGTAGCAGTCCAGTGATAACTTTTGACCCATCAATCCATTTCCCCACCTTGTCGCTGGCAAAATTCTGGGGAACATCCTCCTGCCCGTCAGGATCTCCTTACTGGGGGTCCCTGCAGCCTTACAGGGTGTCTCTTGGTGGTCCCTGGGAGAAAAAGGCAAGGAGATTTAGAAAACAAAGACAAGAGAAAGTAGCTGAGGTCACGTGGTGGACCGTGCCTGATTAGACAAGGACCCATGAACAGCGCAGGGGCCTCCCACAACAGCAGGGTGTGGGAGGTTGTTACTGGGAAACTGGGGCGTTGGGATCAGTCTCCCTACCTAGATTCCTGGCTCCATGAGGTCTGGCAACGCCTCGGTGGCTTAGGATGTGTGCTTGTGGGTTTCTAGACAGAGTTTAGTAATGTAGGAAAAGCCTTCTGAGCAGAGCCCCCTGCGCCCTCGGCGCCTGGGGGAGGCTGATCTCGCCTCTGCCTCCTCGAGCCCCAGCCTGCTCTTCCTGCTGCTCACGCCCCCTACCCACCTTGGCAGGTCACCCCCTCATGTCGCAACAAAGGGAAGGGTGCTGCCAGGCTGCTGAGTCTGCCGCGATCCGCTTCTCCTGCCATGGCAGGCAGTCCTCCCCAAGCCTGTGTTCGAATCAGAGGAGCAAGGCTCTTCCTCGGGTCTGGTCCCCGTCTTGTTCCTGTGGCAGGCAGCTGTGATGGGAGACCAGATGGAAACGCCCAGCCCTCCTTGGTTTGTGACCCTTTTTCTGACTTATATAACTGGAGCACACAGAATTCTCCCTTTCTGAGCAACCTAGAGCCTTCATAACTTGCTTGACTTAGTGTTCAGAACACACCACCCCACTTGGGATGATTGCCAACAGATTGTGTTAATCCTAGAGGCACCTGAGCGTGCTTGCACCATTAATATGGCATACCCTGCTCAGTAGGCCCCAGATTACCCTGCTCAGTAGGCCCCAGATTACCCTGCTCAGTAGGCCCCAGATTATCCTGCTCAGTAGGCCCCAGATTATATCTGCCGCAAGCTGCAGAAGCTAGAGGGGCTTGCAGGAGTGAATTTGTCTCAGTAGGCAGAAATTGCCCAGAAAGTGTGTCACAACAGAGAGGATGTGAAATGGGACTAGGGACAGGAAAAGAGAAAAACGATGCTGGCAGCCTATCGGAAGGAGGGCCAGCTGGATCCAGGGAAACAGCGGAGAGAGGTGCATAGGAGGAGGTCTTCAGGCTCCCCTGGATCCAGGCCAGGGTGCCTACTGCAAAGAGAAGGCCTACTTCAAGGGAGTGTGTCCAAAGCTCCTAAGAGGGGAAGCAAGGAAGTGTCTAGGATGGAATCGGAGGGAGCTTCAGATCGGGAAGTTGCAGGGCTCTGCATCTCAGCCCCAGGGAACCCGTGCTAACCTCCAGTGTAGCGGGTGAGTCTGTTACAGACGCGCTAGACACTGTGGAGATTTTGTCTGTGGTTACCCAGCTGGTAGCCAACTTGCAAACCAGGGAGGGCTCGCTGTTTCCAAAGGTTTGGGCAGAAGACAACCCCCCGGGGGTCTGGCAATTTGTGTACCCTCTGCAATAGCAGAGTTGATGGGACACACTTTGGGACAGCTCATTGGCATCACACTGGGACCTGCACGTATCCTGGAAATCCCAAGAGCGCAGTAAAAAAGGAAAGGTTCAAGTTCATAACTGAGTATGTGAGGATAGCTGAGCGGGAAGCTACGTAGAAAGAGGATGCAAGAGATGCAGGTATTACTAAGCTGTTTGTTTTTTCTAAATCTTCTTATAAGAGATCTTTGCTAATTGACCTACGAAAATTCTGATTAATCTTTTCATAATTACAAATTTTAAAAAATTATTATAATTTAATATGGCCAAAACATATTTGGGTGCACACTGATTTTATAAGCAAATTATCTTGTATGTGTCTTTGTTTCTCTCTGTCCAATCTGTTTTACATGAGCCCCAAATTTTTTTCTTCTTTTTGGATTTTTGAAGTGTTTGGCTGTTTTTTTGTTTTTTTTTTTAATTTTATTTATGTGTGTGTGTGTGTGTGTGTGTGTCGCCAGCTCAGCCCACCAGGGGGCGGGGCTGGCTGGCCTGTGGTGCTGGGGGATTGAACCGCGGTCCCTGTGCTTTGCTAAGCTTGTTCTAAGTAGGTGCTTTAGCCCACTGAGCCGTCTCACCAGCCCCTGTTTGGCTGTTTAATTTGGTGTATAGATACATGAAATGTCGTCTGCGCTCAAGACATGCTTCCTTGGAGGTTGCCAGCCAGTCAAAGCAGTGCCAGTTGGTGTGATCGATGTAACGCGTACTGTTGCTTACGTGTTATAACTTGAGAGTCTCTCACTTGCTTATGTGTAGTGTGCTAGGAATTCAGATCGTATTTTCATGTGCGATAAGGTAACTAAACAAAACCCTTCAGGGTGGTGATGCTCTGTTGGGAAGCACTCCATTTGACAAATGAAAAGCAGCTGCCTGGAGTAACATTAACCAGTTCTTGTTCCTCGATAGGGAACCCTGACAGACCGGCGTGCCTATTGCAAGGAGAAGGGACACTTCAAGTGAAATAAATTCTAATTTATTAGGATCAGGCCATCCTAGTAAGTATTGTTCAAATATATTATTGTGATATGTTTACATAGGTTATTATCAGTGATGGGCCCTGGCCCTAGTATGAATTGCTGAATTATGTTGGTGGTCATCTAACATGGCTGAAGCCCTTAGAGCAACAGCTCATCTTCCCAGAGACTGCCTGCCCCCTTCCTCTCCAACCCAGCCAGGGTGCAATGTCCTTTCACCTTTCCCGCCACCGCAGGGAAGACCCCAGGCAGCTCCTCAGCTATTTCTAAGCATCTCGTCCAACCCCACCCCTGCGGAAGTCCGTAAACACCTCAGCTGTCTTTGTCTCAGCCTAGAGCATCTACCTGCTCCATCTACCCTTGGTCCTCTCCGTGTCTTTGGAGTTTATAAAGGCTTCTTTTATCTTTCCTGTCTCTTTTCTGTGCTGCTGAAAAACCTATCAATCAAAAGTTTACATATTCAAAAATAAAACAATGAGGTTTTCTGATTAAAAGATGCTCTTGGTGCAAAACTAAATTAGGAAACAACATAATGACAATTTGTTGCTGCTAATCTCATGTGTATTAAATATATTCATACCTTCCAAATGTACAGTACTCTAAAATTTAAAACTAGGATTATTTATGACGATAGATTTTTTTTCATATTTGGGCATGTGCCTTTCTCTTGTGCTCCAGGTATTTGTAGTAAGAGGCTCATGCCAAGCCGATATGAGATCATCAGTCGAATGATAACTTTTTAGCCAAAATGTGTGATGTGATGCGATGTGCATGTGATGTGTATGTGATGTGCATGTGATGTGTATGTGATGTGCATGTGATGTGTATGTGTATGTGCATGTGATGTGCATGTGATGCAATGTGCATGTGATGTGCATGTGATGTGATGTGCATGTGATGTGATGTGACGTGTATGTGATGCGATGTGCATGTGATGTGATGTGCATGTGATGTGATGTGACGT
>NW_004524855.1:807947-816002 GCF_000260255.1 Octodon degus
ATGTGATGTGATGTGCATGTGATGTGATGTGACGTGTATGTGGTGTGATGTGCATGTGATGTGCATGTGATGTGTATGTGATGTGATGTGTATGTAATGATATGCCTGTGATGGGATGTGCATGGGATGTGCATGGGATGTGCATGGGATGTGTATGTGATGTGATGTGATGTGTATGTGATATGATGTGTATGTGATGTGATGTGTATGTGATATGATGTGCATGTCATGTGATGTGATGTGCATGTGACGTGTATGTGATGTGCATGTGATGTGCATGTGATGTGATGTGTATGTGATATGATGTGCATGTGATGTGATGTGTATGTGATGTGCATGTGATGTGATGTGTATGTGCATGTGATGTGCATGTGATGTGTGTGTGATATGATGTGATGTGCATGTGATGTACATGTGATGTGATGTGCATGTGATATGATGTGATGTGCATGTGATGTGCATGTGACATGTCTACTGTGCACATGCCACTACAGTTAGCGCTGTTTAGATATTAAACAGCTCAGGTAATGTTACCAATTTCTTCAATGACAACCTATTAGGGGAAATAAATTAGGTTAAAGCTTCTTACGTATCTACCTAATGATTCACTAAAAGGCCATTCTGTTCCAAAATGGAGATGTCAATGCATTACAAAAATGTCGTCATGACTGTTAACACTATACTGCTATGTATGGCTACTGATGTCAAATTTTCTCTGTAAAACTGTGTCACTGTTGTCTGTTAACACTGCACAGACTGACAAAGAATCTACAAACTGTGGTCCAGGGTTTCAGGATAAATCCTGAGGGGATCTGACTGACCTTGTCAGATACAAAAGTTACATTTCTTGTTATATGGGTCTTGCTTTATCTTGGTCTTAACCATCCACCAGAAAAGTATAAAAATGAAGTATAAAAACTAAAGCCATATTAATATGCTGAGCTGTGAAAGGCTCAAGTCAACAACTTCTGACATTGACAGCCTTACAGAAAACCCACTACTATTATGGCCTCCTGGACTATATTGAAATATTTTACTGAATTCACACACCTATAATATTTAAATGACAATGGAATACCCTTCTCTGACAGAGCTAAATAAAAAAGGGGATACAAATGAATGACCATTTTGTATCTGTATATTCAAAATAGTTAGGATAGATATATAGCTACATTCTTTTTAATGAATAGAAAGATTTGTTCTAATAGTGTTTGTAAACAGGATATCATGTCTGCATCTTGTACAATGAATAACCACTAAGACAACAATATGCAATATATTAATTATTGAAACTGTCCTACTAATTGGATTTGAAACTGTCTCATTGCTATTCATTTCTCAATAAAATTATTGAAAAAAAGTAAAATTGTTCTCATAAGGATGTACACCAATTCCCAAGTCAAATGCAATCACTGTGTATTGCAAACCTATACTAATAAAGATACAACTAAAGGAAAAAGAAGCATTGTACAGAGATTCAACTACTAAAATGTCAATGGTTGATAAGGAATAACAGTTTTGTGGCTATACCTTATATTAGAAGGTGATTAATGCTAAAATAAAATTTTAATAATGAATCTCGTTGCTCTCATTATAAAGTAATGTCATTAATCTTTTCTTCTGAATGTTTGACAACTGAGGTTTAGAGACCAAAAATTAGAAAAATAGATGGGCTAAGAGGAGAGAGAGCCAGGCTTTTGGACCTAGCCCTCCAAGGTCAGTGAGGACTGAGGACATAAGAGAACCTTTTCGGGGACATCCTATAACTTAGCTGAGCCGCTGCTTTTTTGATCCAGGAGATTGTAGGCCACACGGGAAGTGATTCTATGGCATGTAGCCTGCTGGAGGAGAGCCACCAGGAGGAAGAAGTCCCCCAGCTCTCGCAGAAAGCAGCTCGTCAAGGATTTTGACGACTCTTCCTGCACTGACAGAAGTACTGCGAGGTGCTGCGGGTGGTTCCAAGGTGAATCCTAAGGAGATTTGCCTGACTTTGGTAGCAAGGAGTTGATTTTAATTAATATATGTCTCATCTTAACTTGGTATTGGACATCCAGCAAAAAAAGGTAACCATAAGGCGTGTGAAGTTAGGCCTGGTCTATCCCAACTGTAGTTAGGGGTGGCTCATCAGATAAAAAAATACAATAGGCAGCTAAGCTAGTGACGCAAGTATTACAGAGAAGAGCCAGGGCTCATCCAACTAGATAAATAAAGTAGGATGGCCTAGCACAATGAATAGTTTGGGGACAAGGGTATGTTTGTACATAACAGGTCATGAAAACATCATTGTGGATGCACCCCTGGTTGCCAGCCGCACAGGAAGAGACCTTTGCACCCCTGAACTCTGCCACCGCCACCCCTGCTCGGACTCCACAAAGGACTGATCCTATTGACACGCTTCCTTGTGCCTCTGAGGCTGCGGCCCTCGTCAGGAGATGGATGATCTGTGGTGGTGGGCTAAGTCTGGCTCCTCAGGGACGGGACGATGCTTGTCTGGAACTCCCGGAGAGCTTCCCTTGCTAGCAGCCGGACTGGCCCACTCTGCTGGCAGTTGTCCTCCTGGCTTTTGGGCCCTGACTCATTCAGGAGATAAGAAGCAGGTTACAGACCACAGAACAGATGATGGTCTTGAAGGAAACTGCGAAGTACGAGATGGCAAATGGAATAAAGGACTGTATATGTCCTAAGAAAGGAAACTATGCCTTTGATAAGGCAATGATAGGGCCGAAGAGACTCCATTTCTTTTTAACTCCATTTAAGAGAGTGTCACTTAAGTTCACTTAAACTATAGATAAGCTCACTCCCTCACCCCCTCTCGTGTAGCTAACTATAAACTGCTTAGGGAAAACCAGGGCCACAAAATAGAAACAAATAGAACAACTTGAGGAATAAGGCAAACATTAAACCACACTGGCACACGGCAGGCACATGGCCAGTAGTGTCAGGGAAATGTGTTCCAGCAACTGTGTGACATTCTTATAAAATTCCTGAAAATGAGGTAGTGAGGTATGTGGTTACTACAGCAGCCAGAAGAATATATGACCTGGAGGAAAAGTCCAAATGGGGGCTGACATTTTTGTGAAGTTCTGACTTGAGGATTCAGGATGCTGCTCTCGAGCTCACAATAAAAGCTCTGTGTCCCCACCCCCCCCTCCGTCTTGTGGGTGCTTATGCTCACTGTCCCCTGCTGTACCAGGAGACACCCACTCTACGAAGGCTCTTGCTCCTGGATGCCTTCCTACCCCTGAGATGGCTAGGATTTAGCCCGGCGCCCTGCTAGAGCCACTCTTCTCTCCCTTCTCCACCACCCTGGCCCTGAGGAATAATGTAGTTTGCAACATGTCTTGTCCAATACAATTCTCTCCTTCGTGGTGCTGAATTTCAGGAACCAAGTTTCCAGAATGGTAAAGGTCCCCTCCCTTGGACACTTCCAGATTGAAACTGATCTTCTCTTATCTCTGGGCCATATTAAAAACAACTGGTGTAGATTTAACCCTCAAACTCTCAAAAAATAAAAGTCCAAGTGTTTCTGCTTTTCAGTCTTCAGCAGAACTAGAGATCCCTCCTCCTCTTTCCCCCAATCACAAGGGTGACTCAGACTGGGTTTATAGCACGGGCAAGACCAGCTGATTTTCATAACACAGATATTTCATTGATAGAATAAAACTTTCCTGAGAAACTTCATGAATTTAATAACAATTTTAAAGATGGAGTAGTTTATTAAAGAATAAGCACAGCTTTAGTTCCCCAGAGGATTACTTCTCCTGTCATGATTTCTCTCCAGAATATTCTCAGAGATACACTAACTGAGAATATTCTTTTAGAATAACTAAAAGAATGGCCCAAAGCCGAATATGCTCCACGGGTCACAGGCAAAATGGAAAACACTGGAGAGACCTCCTGCAGGGCAGCTGGGCGCCTGGGAGGCCTGCTTCCTTCACTGCTAGGTTGGTTTGGGGAAGTCGTAGTACTGTGTTAGGAATTCACACTTAGCTCCAGACAACACTGCCTCGTTTCTTTCTAGCTTGGGCCTGGCCTGCACACTCACCCCTGTCCTTCTTGTGGCTCTCGAAACAGTGGGTTTGATTGTCAGCTGTGCTATCCATCAAGCGTGGCGATCAGAGCAGCAGTGAGAAGCCTCTACTGCTGGATATTCTTATCAAATAAACTGCCAGCCCAGGGCCCATGTTAAAACTGTATTTGCTTTCACAACCGTATTGTTTTTAATCCTTTTATTACAAGAGATCTTTGTCAATTGACCTTAAAAAAGTTTTGACTAGTCAATTTATAGTTACAAAATTAAAAGCTGTGAAAACGTTATAATTCAATTTGACCAAACACATCTGAGTGCACACTGAACGTTAACAATTGTCCTATGTGTGCCTGTCTGTCTGTCGTTCAATTTGGGAATGCTTATTGTCCACAGGAGACCAAATACAGGAATAAAAGAGCCTTTATCAGTTAGCCAGCAACCAACGTGCTTCCTCCCTCCAAACTGGGAAAACACAAAGGCCCAGCGCTTTGTTCCCTAATCTGTAGGTTCTTCATTGCTACGGTGGTCGGGCAGGAATGCCAGCCGCCTTATATCCTGTATGTGTGACCAATGTGGTGCCCCCTGCAGCCTGTGTGGCAAGTCTGCAGCTCAGGCAGGGGGATTTAGGGCTGCGCACAGCCATATCCTTTGGCTCTTATTCCCTTTAGTTGGTCCTGCTTCCTGCTTATCTCCTACACATGTGTGAAGTTCTGACGGCAGGGGAAAGAATGAGGGATGGGGCAATTCAAGCAAGGCCAAAAGGAAGGTGGCCCAGGCTGGGTGTCTTCTCTCTAAACACTTCAGGCAGGAGTCAAAGTAAGTTGAATTCTGCCTGAGTCCTACTTCTAAGGTGAATAGGTATTATGCCAGATCAGTTACTACACTTACAACTGTCTTGCTGAGCTTTAACAACTGTTTTTCTTCTTTTTGCCTTTTAAAAAAAATGTATTTTAGTACAGGGCCTACAGGGTCTCACTACATAGACCAGACTTGTAGTGATCCTTTTGTTTTCAGCCTCCCAAGCGCTGGGATCACAGGCGCACGCTACCACGCCCACTCTCGGTCACCATCTCAGTGTGTCCCCGGGGGACAGGGCTGGCATGGTTTTTGCCTTTTTGGACTTTTAAAATATTTGTCTATAATATAAGTGGGCTTACAGATAAATGTAATTAGAGTTAAAGACATCCTTCCACACAGGCTGCCAGCTGACCAAGGTGATGTCAAGGGCAGTTTACAATATAACACGTAATGTTGTCTGTGCACAATGAGCTGGGAGTCTTTCTTTTTTGTTATAATTTTCTTTTATTTTGAAGAGTAAAAACAAAAGCAAGAAAAACAAGACAAACAGAAACAGGGTAACATATAACAATACATATGTTACAGATTTTCAAGACAAGAATAGCTGATTAACAATGATTGATATATTATCTTTTTCATCAACAAATCTATTGATAAGATGAACAGATATAGTTAGATTGGACCTATGACGGAATATTACTGCATGCTTTCCATAAATCTTTAATTTTTGTTCTTTCTTTTTTCTTTCATTTTTTTCTAAAAATTATTTTAAAGAGAGTATAGTAATAATTGATATGGCATTAGAAATAGTACACATTTAGAAGACCAAGGTGACAGGTATTTAAGGCATGGTTTTTGTATTACACATTGCCGTCTTCAACATAGTTGCTTAGTTCGCAGACATCAGCATTCAGAGTTAGTCAAGGTTAGGACTCTACACATTAACTGCTATTTTCAAAAAACTGATGGAAATTCTTAGTACAATCACCTGAGCCTTCTGTGTATATACTTGCCTGTTTTCCCTCCTTTCTTTTTCCCTATCTTTTCTCTTTTCTCTCCTCTTTGTTGTTTAATCCTTGAGTTCTGTTTCTTTCCATTTAACTGTATCTGTTATATCTTTCAGGTTTTATTTCTTCTTTTGGGTTCTCACAGTAGGGAGAGACAATATGATAGGAGTCTTTCATTGGTCAAGAATAATGTGCTGTTACAATCTAGTTCTCATAGGCCATCTAAAATATTCATTAAGATAATTAAATAGGGAATCCCCCCAATTAAGGAACTGTAAGACAGGACTCCCCTTGCCCAATAAAAGAGAAGCTACCAGGAAACATTTCACTCCAGTCTTTGCTCACTAATGGGACCCTGATAGTTTCCAAGCCTTATGGGAGACATACTCCAATACACATTTCTAAACATATTAGTCTAATATAGTCACATTGATTATCATCCAAAAGTTAAATTTTCTGTGGGTAAAACAATGAGCTTTTCTTATTAAAAGATGCTCTCAATGCAGAACTAGATTAAGAGAAAAAGTTTTCCATATAGCTATGAATTCATTATGGTTAACCTCCTGGTATACTAAGTTTATCATACCTTCCAGGCATACAACACTGATATGTATGTTATCCATGTGTCTCTACACTTAGAGATGCTCAGACACGGGCAGTCCTGTCAATGTCACACACATTTTTGATGGCATTCTGTTAAAGGACAATCATTTAGATGAGAGCTTCTTTATGTATTAAATAGAGATGACAGACCGAGAAGACTATTCTATGTTTAAGATAGACATTTAAATATTTTAAAGGTCATATCATGACTGCAGTGCTGACAGATTACATATGTGGCCTTTGATCTCTTGTTTTCTTCTGTAAAACTTTTATAATTGTTGTCTGTTAACACTCCAGAGATTCAACTACCCGAACAACCATGATTGATAAGAAATAACAGTCCTCTGGCTTTACCTTATACTCCCACATTCCTGATATTCAGACGAGACTGTCACAGTTAAGCTCGCTGCTTCTTTTGCATTATTGATATAACTGATCTTCCTTCTAAAGCTTGAAGGCCAGAACTGAAGAGGTAACTGGGCTGAGAGGGCAGCCAATCTTGGCCCTGGCCCTCCAAGGTCATTGAGGACCCAGGGCATGAGAGATCTTCTCTACAGGATCCTACAACTTTGATGAGTCACCCAACCTCCTCAGCAGGGAGATTGTTGGACCCCAGGGCACAAAAATGAACCAATGTACAATGTGCCAAATGAGGATCACCAAAGAGGGAAAAGTCTCCCATGGTTTCACAGAAGGCAACATGATCGAGCAAAGCCGTGACCCTTCCAGACGGCTGGCACTGACAGGTGAGCTGGGAGGCTCTGTCCATGGCTGCAAAGGAATGCCTGCGGAGGCTGAAGTGACCACAGTGGACAGCAAGAGGTGAATTTAAATTAACTCGCATTAAGTATCTCAGCTTAACTTGGTCTTGAACACCTAGCAGAAAAGTATAACCTACAAAGCCATAATATTAAAAACTAGATATAAAAAGGGGCTCTATTCACTTGTGCCTTCTGGTAGTTTTCAGCTACTTTAGCAGATGCTCACTGTCAAAGTTCAGAGAGGTTAAAAAGCAAGGTGTGGCTCTTTCCCCAACTTGCCTTTCTATTCTAGTGCTCATGCTTTGATTATACAAGCAATAATTTCTTTGAACATTTGTTCATTTTGCCTAGAAACTGCCAAGAGCCAAACGATCTTGCAGATGGTACCAATGACAAATGTGCCAGACTTTTTACCAGTCGACCTTGTGAAGGGAGTTCATAACTACTAACTGCCACGTGACTTCTATCGAGGCCGTCAGATGAGGATCCTGGTGAAAGCACCTGGCTGCGGCCACCCCACGCCAACTTGCCCTAGCTTAATGCAGCTCTGTGGAACTGTTACATGAGTAGCGGGGAGAGAGGCCAGCTGAGCAAGCTCTAAGTACGCAACAGCGACGGTTCATTCATTCTCATGGGAGCAGGCGAAGTCAGGGAGCAGAGTCAGTAAGAAGCAAGGGTAGAACAAAAGATTTACAGTGGAAGGGAGCTGCTGCCTTGAAGAATGTTGGGGGTGGGCAAGGTGTGGCCACCTTGAAGAATGTTGGGGGTGGGCAAGGTGTGGCCACCTTGAAGAATGTTGGGGGTGGGCAAGGTGTGGCCACCTTGAAGAATGCTGGGGGTGGGCAAGGTGTGGCCA
>NW_004524855.1:816102-820337 GCF_000260255.1 Octodon degus
TGGGGGTGGGCAAGGTGTGGCCACCTTGAAGAATGCTGGGGGTGGGCAAGGTGTGGCCAAGCTTCTCAGGAGAGACTTGCAGGTGGACAGAGCTTTGTTCTTCCATGGCTCCCTCCATGCCTGCTGCTCAGAACCTCTCCAGTTGAGCGTGACAGAACAGGGAATGTGGGTGTTGTTCCTCATGGCTCCTTACTGTGGACATGTGGGCAGCATGGACACCTTAATTGGGAGTTTTGTGGGGACTGGAAGGTACTAGGGTGGTGTATGAGGTGAGTAAGACTCAGGCCCTGGGAGGCTTGGGAGGCACTGGAGTGACCTAGGTAGCTGAAGACATGGAGCTATAAACCCCAATCATTGGCTGAGCAGGACTAGAATGGCTTAGCAGGGGGTGAGTTAACTGCAGGATCCTGAAGAGACAATCAGGGACCATCAGGAGAGTGGTGGGCTGAAACTGTGGGACATCCCAAAATGAACAGGAGTGGCAGCCAGAAAAGACAGCAGAGAGGAAGACGATAATTTGATCCAGTGTAGGGAGAACTCACATGGATTGTCCTGAAGAAGGATGAGTTTTATTCTCTTAAGGAATGACTCAAAGGTGGGAGCTCGGAGGGTGCAATCAAAAAGATTAAGGTGGACCAAACAATGGAAGTGGTGAAGTGGCAGGACAGTATTAGGGCCCTGGCCTGGAGCCACCAACCTGCTCAGGGCTATGATGACAGAATAAAACACAGACAAGCTATATATTAATTCCAAGGGGCACTGGAAGGACTGAGGCACAAGGCACTGGTACACAGCTTGATTGGGGGGTACTGGCGGGGTAGGAAGTGATGGAGTGAGTCACAGACGAAGGCAAGTTCAAGGATTGAGAAACAACGCATTTGCGGAAAAGAACACAGGAGCAGATCCTGGCTAATTAGTAACACGTTTGCTAACTCTGCCTCTGGATTTAGTTGAGTCCAAGTCCACAGCTATTGTTTTGTATTGCTTAGGACAGACTCTGAATTTATTTTTGTGTCAATTTATTAATGTCAACTATGGCCTGATCTGCACTGTGTCACGCTGGTCCTCAGCAGGGCAGGCAGGAGCAGAGCATTCAGGTGTCTTCTGGAATCTACCAGCCTGAAGAGAGTAGGGGACCCTCACCAGGAGGCAGGCAGTCAGCGTCAGAGCGCAGCTTCCCCGGGAGTGGGGTGCCCTCTGCGGGGCTCTCGCAGCTGCACTGCCATCAGAGTGCTGCAGACGTCAGGAAGGGCCCTGCCTGCTTAGGCTGCATGGCCTTGGGGTTTAGGTCCTAAATCAGGGCAAATGTGTTAGGTTATCTTCACGAGGTTGGCTGTCGGGAGAAGCTTGGCAGCATGTCGTATCTCTTTTCAGGCTCGTTGCGGAGCTAGGACATAGTCTCTGGTGAGGCTGGTCTCTGAACTGAAGTTTGGCCTGAGAAGGCAGGCATGGCCATAAAAAGCTCACATGAACTGCATCCCATTGGCTCCCAGGGGGTGTATCGGATGCAAGGGAGACTGGTCGTGAGCAGAAAAACCCAGCCTTCATGGAGCTGGAGGGTGAGCTTAGCGGGGTGGACCTTGAGGAGGCTGTTATCTCTCTACCTTTTAGGGGACACCAAACAACCTGGACACCTCCTGGATGGTCTGACCAATGAAAGCTGGGCAGTTACATGGCTGAATAGAGGCCAGAAACCCAATTTGGGGATATCAGCAAGGAGGGTGTTGACAATTGCCTTCTCTGAGACATGGGAAAGATTTATCAGTCCCACAAAGCTATCAATCGAGAAATAGAAAAAATCCTCATTTTTGCACTTGCAGCATTTGGGTGAAATCAATTTTCCAGTCCTGAGTTGGAGAAGAGCCTCGCTCTCGAAGTGTGGGAAAAGGAGGGAGAGTTAGGAGATGGGGTTGGGTGTGCAGGAGCCCCTGGGGAGGAGGAACAGCCGAGGTGGGTCGCTGCATCTGTCCTCAGGGAGAAGTCAGCATCAGCCAGAGGGAGTGCAGGCTGCAGGAGAGAAGGACTCGAGAGGAGCGCAGGAGAGACACAGGTGGGTAGGTTAGGAGGCGAAGAGTGCCTGGAAAGGCGGTGACTCAGCTCCTCACAGGAGTGGTGGGGTGGCCTTTGGCTTTGGAGGAGACAGGGTAGAGAGAAAGATGCAGGAGTAGAAGGAGGAAGGTTTAGCTTGAAGAGCAGAGGGAGGTAACTGTCATACCTGGCATGTCAAAGTGAGAGTGAATGGACACAAGGCCCACAACGGATGCCCCAGGGGAGACTCAGGGCTGTGACAGTGTGGATGAGTGGACAAGAACAGCGCCCCAAAGGCAGCCACACACTGAGAGAATGCAGGTCTTTCCACGGGGTGTTTCTCTGACCAGTGATGGGTTTAGATGGTGTAGAAAGGAGGTGAGCCTCTCCCCCCCAGTGGGCAGAGGGTAAAAAGGCAGGAGTGGGGCAGGAGGAAAGTGTGAGAGGAGAAGACAGGGGTCCCTCAAGATTATGGGATGAGTAGAGGGCAAGTGGGGGCATGTCTAGTGATTGTGAGCCTTAAGAGAGGCCCTGCTACAATGAGTGAAAAAAGGGCCTGTGCTCTAGGGACTCAGTGGGGTCTCCTTTTATGCATTTGTAGAGGGGTTTAGTGAGGAAAGCAAAGCCAAGAACCCAGAAGTGGGAATATCCTGTTACTCAGAGACAGAAACGTGCTGTTTGACGCTGGAGTGTGGGCTCCCGGAGCATATGGGAACGATAACCTGGTTAGTAGCGTGGATCTTGTACCAGCCTGCAAAAGCCATCTCTTCATACCAGGAGAATGGAAGTGTGGCAAGGAGAGTGAGAGACTGTATTACAACAGACGAGAAATAACAGGTTGTAGTCCCCATAGAGCTAGGTCAGGGATGGGATATTGTCACTGGGCAGGTGGGAGTGGTTAGGCTCGAGAAGGATGGTAAATGGTTGTTGTAATGAAGCCAGGGAGGGGGGTGGAGGCGTCCCAGGCTCTGGGGCTGAAATGAAGGGGAAAGGATGGGGGCCGCTGGGGGGGGCAGTGAAGGGGTCACTAGGGTGGCTACATGTGTTGGCTTGTCCAGGGGAT
Organism: Octodon degus; assembly: GCF_000260255.1. NCBI lineage: Eukaryota > Metazoa > Chordata > Mammalia > Rodentia > Octodontidae > Octodon > Octodon degus. Next base: position 819,194 of record NW_004524855.1, read on the forward strand.
GGTCAGTGCCTGATAACCTGTTAATATCTCTTGCCCTAAAAGGGCAACAGGGCAAGTAAGGATGATGAAAAATGAGTATGGGAAAGTGTTGGCCCAACTGGCATCAGAGGGGGTGAGCTTAAGGGTTTGGAGACCTTGCTGCCCAGGCCTACCACAGTAACTGGGCTGGAGGTTCAGTCTTTGGAAAGAAGGCAAAGTGGAACAGCAGGCACTTGTAGTAACTAAAAATGGGACGGACTACCCACCACTGTGAGAGTTACCTGGAGTTAGGCATCCAAGAGGTGCCCTCTTCGACAGCAGCTTTCTTTCTCTCAGTAGCTACATCCTACTCTCAACCTCCGTTTTCCCCAGAATTGACTTTGGAGGACATGAGCGCAGCCTATCAGACAGCTGGCAGGTTGGAAGCTGCACTTCCTTTGTATTATCCGGATTACTTGAGGGCTACATCGTCCCTCTGTCATCTGCCTACGTCACCCTCACGGCCCTGATGCGGCTCCTGCCCTAGCAACCCCACAGCAACCCCAGCGCTGGTGTCGGTCCGCTGTGCTGGTGTCACTGGGACAGCTGGGTGGTTGCTAGTGCTTGGAGGAGCCTCTGTCCGACCTCCGACTGGCTCACTCCTTTACAGCCCCAACCACAGGGTCTGGCCACAGCGTCTCCACATGTTTTTCAATACTGTTCACATTTTTAATACTATTCAAAGTTGGGGTAGTACTTTCATAATATAGTTCCTGGGGGAAACCACCACAGTGGCTACACGCAGAGCACGGTTTTTTCTTTTTTCTTTTGCGGCACTGGGGATCGAACACAGGACCTTGTGCTTGCCAGGCAGGCACTTAGGCTGCCGAGCTACACCCCAAGCCCTACGGTTCTGTTTCGGAGACACTGGTTTAGCTCTAAAATATGATTTCACGGGAACTGACACACGCGCTGTGCCACAGACTGTCCAACAGACAAAGCTGTCACGGGGGAGCTGCTGTGGCAGAGCCACGCCAGGCCTCAAGGCGCAGGCCTGCAAATCAGCATCTTGGGGGGTGAGGCAGGAGGAAGGCGAGTTTAGGCCCTGCCTGCGCCCCTCCGCAATCCCGCCGCACCCCGCCGTGAGGAGAGAAGCACTTGGGCTGCAGCTCAGGGCAACAAGACA
>NW_004524855.1:820632-850217 GCF_000260255.1 Octodon degus
AAGCCCGGCCTTCCTCGCGGCGCAGCCCGGAGGCCCGAGCGGTGGCCCGGCGGCCACGGGAACGTGAGGGGCACGAGCTGGCCTGGGCCTGCGTGGCGGCTGACCCTCGCACGGGCGGGCGGGCGGGCGACTGCTGGGCGCCTCTCCGCAGAAGCGCCATCCAGCCAGCGGCCCGTGCCTCTGGTGACAGCTGCAGACCCAGCATATGACAGCACAGTCCACGATGGCTAAGCTTTGGGGCAGCCTACTGTCCGCCAGCAGGTGAATGCGCGGGGTGACGTGGTGTTCACGCACAGTGGAGCACTGCTTGGCCACACGGGAGGACAAACGCAGTCACTTGCAGGTCAACGGATGCACCTCGAGGCCGCAGGGAAGCAAAGCGTTCCTCGGGCTGCCCTGGCCACACCCCTGCGGGGACGACCGCGGCCCTGGCCCCAGCGCTCTGGTCACAGCACTCGTGGTTACCTCATCTTCCATTCTGACTCTATTAGTGGGGCCTAGACGGCAGGCCCAGCAGGTGTTCGCTGAGGACGCCACGCCCGAGACAGAGCCGGCCAGGCACACCACACGGCACTCAACACTCTGGGCGCGCGAGCGGGAGGAAAGGAAGCACCCGGGCAGCTCCCTGGGGCGGAGACGCCCGCCCCGCCCCGGACCTCCGCGCTCCCCGCAAGCAAGCAGGGTTGTCCCAGGACGCACCACAGCCCGGCCTGCGTCCCCTCTGCATCCCTCAGCCCCTGCTGCTGGGGAGGCTGGTGTGCCGAGAGCCCTGTGCCCTTACGTGGCCCCCAGCCCCCGGGTGACCTAGGAAATCCCTGACTGCAGGACGGCAGCCCCACCGGCACCCTCACACTAGGCAGGGAGACCTGGGGGGGGGGTCCTGTAGGGTAGGGAGCCCAAGCCACTGTGGGTCACACACGACCTGAGCGGCCTTAGAAAATCTGTGCCTCTTGCCTGGAACCACACCTGTTGCCAGGAGGTCTCATGCCTCACATCAGCTGGGTGATGTTTCAGTTTGCCTGGGTGAGGATCACTGGCTCGCCCCAACCCACCCCAAGTCCCCTGCCCTGGTGCCCATGGCCTTAGCTCAGGTCCTTCAGCTTGTGACACTCTCCATCCCACTAGATCTGATGTTAGTCTTTCTTGGACTTCTGTGAGCCCAAAAGCAAACATTCCGATGCTCATGGACCAGGAACAAAAGCAGGAACAGACGCGGTGAATTTGCCCTTCCACATCTAATTGATCAAGCTATGCCAGCCCTGCAGGCATCATCTCCAGCTCAGCACAAGTCTGTCACGGTGGTGTCACCCACGTCAATGCCAGAGTGCACCTTGCCACCCTTCACGGCCGCCCAGGGCATAGAGGTCGAGGTCCACTTTGCTGCCCAGTCCCCTGCTCTGCTGACCATGATGAGGCCCCCCAAGCCTTTGAGCCTCGACTTCATGTAGCCCAGCGCCAATTCCGCAGCCTCGTCTACCGTCTTTCCTGGGAAGGATTGGGAAGGGACATGGGTCACAGTGGAAGCTGACAGAGGGGGGTCAGGCGGGGAGCACCCCGAGTAGTGTCACTACCAGGGAGAGAGGTTCCCCCCGCCTCCCACCAGCCGATGCAGTGTCCCAGGGGCCCGGGGGTGGCCTGCCCACCTTGCTCCAGGTGGAAGAGTGCAAGCCGGGCCAGGTTCACCTTCAGGATGCTCTCGCCATGCCCTGTGGTTGACACCGCTCCAATGCAGTTGTCGGCGTAGCCTCCGGACCCTATCACAAAGGGAATGAGTTCAGGGGACCTAAAGCGAACCCCAGTGTGCTGGATGTGGGCCAGGCTCAGGCTCAGCACCTTGACCCTGGATGCCAGAGGAGGAAGAGAAGCTGGAGGAAAATCCTGGCCAGCAGGATGGATGGAGCCCGAGGGCAGGGGACCACTCGGCTGGAGCACCTGGGACAGCCCCTCCTTGCCCCTGAGGTGACTCATGCACCCATGTGCACCTATGGCCCAGGACACCTGCCTGCCCTGTCTAGTTCATCAGAAAGGCCACACACCAAGACAGCTGGGGAACACTGCTACTCTTGTCGTGGCCACGTCTGAGCGTCCCCAAGTCTGGAGCCTTATGAGCTGGGAGTTTTGGAAGGCCACTGGGTCATGAGGTTCTTAGAGGAGATCAGCCCAGGCATGAGGTCATCATCAGAGTGTGATCCGGGGGTTTAGGGTTACTGTTGGGGCAGTTTGCCTCCTGTCCTGTCCTGGCCACACAGAGTGTGTGACCTGGCTGAGGGCCTTGAGGACCAAGGCTGGGCGGGGCTCAGGGAGCTGCCAATGTGGCCTGTGGCAGAGCCAGGGTGTTGTGGGCAGGCATGGCAGAGCGGATTCTGTGGGGCTGGGGGAGGCAGGGACGTGCACTGCTGCAGGGAGGGGACCTCTGTCCCTGTCTCACTCAAGCTTCTGCTGCACGAGGAAGTGGCAGCCTGTGGGTCAGGGAGGCCCTGGCACTGGACGCAGCTGAGTCTTTGTCTCCATTCCCTCTCCGCAGGCCCAGAGGGGCCAGGCGCCTCCTGCCTGGTCGTGCCCCGGGCAGAGGTTCCACCTGAGGGAGGCACTGTGGGCCAGGGTGTCCCCCTCAAGGTCCTCTGGGCCACCACACCTGGTACAGAAGCAGGACCAGGGATTTGGGATTCTACTTTCTCCAGGGCTTCGTCCCTGAGACTGGAGTCTGTGGTGCGCTTCCAGCACTGCCCGGCCAGGTGGCAGCCGTGCCGCCACACTGCAGCCCAGGCCAGAGCTCCTGCCCTGCAGAGAGCAGCGCCAGCCCATGTCGGACATGACGGGCTTGGCCTGCAGGAGCTCAAGCTGGGCACTCAGGTCCCGCAGGAAGGAGGAGCTGCTCTTGTGGGCGGAGGCGGCAGCTCTGTCCTGCAGCTTCAGTCATCTCAGAGAGTGTGGGAATTCCCAGGGCACTCTGCAAGTCTGCACAGGGACTGTGACTGCGTCAGCAGTCACCTGGGGACATTCCCCTCTGTTCTCAGCTGTAGGGCTGTGTCTTTCTTGTGCCACTCACTCAAGGCTCACATTGCCATGTCCAGCTGCCTACTGGGGAAGGGTAAGTGAGGGCCAGCGTTGGGGGACCCGGGCTAGTCCTCTGCCAGCCTGCAGACCCCACCCGTGCTGAATGGGACACAGGTCCGCTCCACAATCTCTATTCTCTGCCCCAAGGTACCCAGATCGCAGCTTAGGAGGCACAGGACACCTGCTGGATGCCAACAACCTCTCCAGGCAGGCACTGCCCGCAATGCCCCTTGTGCCCTGCTGCACTCCAGGAGACCTGGAAACTGCCCCGCAGGGAAGGAAGGAAAGAAATGGGGAGAACAAGGGGCCCTGGTGACAGGGAGGGGAAGGGGCAGGACAGAGACGTGCTCTAATCCTACCTACGCATGGCGAGTCCCCGACGCGGCCAGTCATCTTGTTAACAATGCCCCCTGTAGAGGTGGCATAAGCCACGTTCCCTCTGCAGTCCAGGGCCACAGCACCCACGGTTCCCAAGTTCCTGCCAAAAATAACAGAAAGCAACAGGCTGAGGAGAAGAAGCGCTCCTGCCAGTGCCCGGGAGCTCACAGCCACCTTGGGGTCCTTGCTGCGTATCAACAGCGCCTGACACTGCAGGCTCTGCACCCAGGGCTGCTTCCTCCACACTCCCCACGTGCACTGCAGTGGGTTCCCCAACTCCCACCCGACAGTGCACCACAGCCACAGCCCCGCTCCGAGCTGGGGGCTTGGAGCTGTACCGTCTCTCTGTCCCCATGAAGAGCATGGGGACGGGACACACAGGAGCTCATCTCAGACTCGGGCCAGTGTGAGAATCCCTGGGGCACCTGCGCCCCACACTCTGAGGCTCCACCAGCACAAGAAGAAATCGAGGATCAAGGTTGTGGGTGTGGGGCAGGCCCAGTCTAGGGTCCTGCCCAAGTGTCCCAGATGCCCAACCGTGGCCCCCCTTGGAGCCTGCTTCCTGTGTGGGCTGTAGGGAGGACGGAGTAAGTTAATTTTTCCCTTGACATTTATTATGAACTTTTGAGTAAAAGGTGGGGTCACTTTGTGCCAAAACCCATCCTGCTCCCCAGCCCCAAGGGACTGTCCTGTGTGCTAGGTCCCAGTGGGAAATGACAGGAACACAGGCCCTTCTCCAATGGAACCAGAAAGCTTCAGAGGGCAAAACACAGAAGAAAACAGAAGAGAGGAGACCAACACATCAGGCGAGCAGCATCGGGTCAGCTGGGGCAGAGACCCTGCAGAAGGGAGGGCATCCCAGCGGGCAGCAGACACTCTGAGCCCATGCAATCCTGGGGCCACTGCATGTGGAGCTGGCTAAGGCTAGTGGCAGCAGGAGGTCAGAGTGTGGCCAGCGTCACATCACCGAGGATGTCACAGTGTGTGGCCCACACACCCACGACAGCCCGGCCTTGCACATGCCATCCTAGCTCAGAGCTCAGGTGTCCCTTCCCCCTCAACAGAACAGGAACTCATATGATTATCTGAGCTGAGAATCAGAACATTCTAGATTGGGTTTTAAAAATAATCATTATTAAATAAAAATCATTCTTGAGTGAATCCGACTTATACACAATTGTCTTGGAATGGAACTTGTTTGCTAGTCAGGTAGTCCGTGTATATACAAAAGAATAAAAACCATCCCAAGTATACTACCAATTATACTACTAATTTCTTTCAAAAAAAGAAAAATACAGGGGTGGGGAGATGACTCAGTAGAATAAGCACTTCCCTGGCAAGCACAAGGGCCTGAGTTCAATCCCCGGTTCTGCCAAAAAATTTTTAAAAATTAAAAAAAGAAAAATACAAGAACCAAGCCCCCAACACCACAGTAATTGACAAACTCCTGGTCATTAAATAACACACTCCAGAATATTCAATGGATCACAGAAGAAATCAAGAAAGAAACCAATTCCCAGAGTCAAATGATAACGCCAGTGCATACCAGAATCTAGAAGAAACGTTGGGAACAGTACTAAGAGAGAGGTTCACTGCTGAATGTTCATGTTAGCAGAACAGACTGAACTCAAATGCTCTAAAGATATACCTCCTACAGGGACAAGAGAAGCTCAAAACTCAGCGTAGTGCAAGGATTGACATCATGACAGCAGAAGTTAATTAAACGAGCACACGGACCTGGGTCCAATCCCTGGTACCACAGGCCATTCTGGCCCTGGAACCCTGGTGCGCCACGCTGGCCCCTGAAACCAGGCGTGGTGGCACATGCCTGTTACCCAGCACTGGGGAGCTCAGACAGGAGGGTCACTGCGAGTCTGAATTACATGAGACCCTGTACCAAATCAATAAATAAAAGGTTGGTTTTTTTTTAATGGGGGAAAAAAAAGGGCCAGCCAAATAGCTCAGCAGATTAAAGTGCCTGCAAGCTGGCGCAGGGGCTGGGAGTTCGATCCCTGGGCCTGCTGTGCCAGCCCCACACCCAAGGCACGCTGAGACAGAACTGAGACTGGCTGTGGTGGTGCGCGCCTGTAATCCCAGCTCTTGGAAGGCTGTAAGCAGGTGGATCACTACGAGTCTGATCTAGTAGTGAGACCCTGAACACCCTGGAGACGCTTCCCTAAAATAAAAAGAAAAAAGAAGAAGGCAAAAATACAATGGACACTGCTGAAATTTAGTAACTATGAAAAACTGCACTACAACAAATTGAACACTCTGGAGGGACAAATCCCTAGATACACATGATGCGCCAAAACTGAACCAAGGCGCATCTGAGACTCTTGAGACAGGCAGGGCAGCTGAGGCAGGAATTAAAGCCCTGCCAAACAAGAGAATCCCAGGACCTGATAGATCACCCCTGAGCTCGACAAGGACGTTGGGGAAGATGTAACACCAGTACTCCTTAAATGAAAGGAGCAAGTAATACTTCCGAACTCATTTCAGAAGGCAGCAAATCTACTTGACTCTAAAACCAGACAAGGTCCCGGCTGAGACAAGAAACTGCGGGCCGATGTCCTTAACAAGCACAGATGCAAAAATCCTCAAGAGACTGGCAAAGAGCATCGAGGAAATCGTGACCAAGTAGGCTCCAGCTAAGGGCAAGGATGGTTCAACATCCATCCATGAAATACACCACATAAACACAAGGAAAGAAACCACAGGCTCATCACTAACAGATGTTGACAAGGCCTTCAACAAAATCCAACATCCATTCTGGATAAAAACCCTAAAGAAAATAGATATAGCAGGACCTTACCCCAATCTGATAAAAGTTATTTATGACCAACCTACTGCCAACACCATATTAAATGTAGAAAAACCGAAATTTTTCCCTTTAGAATCAGAAGAGGGCTGGGGAGATAGCTCAGTGGTCTAAGTGCCTGCCTGGCAAGTGCAAGGACCTGGGTTTGATTCCTGGTACTGCATACTGTGCCAGCCCTAGAACCCAGGCCCAGCCCCAACTGGGCGTGTGGCGCACACCTATAATCCCAGTGCTGGGGAGGCTGAGACAGGAGGATCACTACAAGTCTGAGCTGTGTAGTGAGACCCTGAATGAAAAGAATAAAAATAAATAAAATCAGAAGAAAAGGGATAGGCACAGGGTTAGTAAAGGAGACAGCAAGCTGTCATTGTTTGTCAATGACATGCTCCCTCCCTCGGAGAGAAGAACCAAAACAGTCCACCAAAGGATTCCTAGAATTCAACACATTAAGTAGGATACAAAATCACTGCACGTGGGCTGGGGAGAGAGCTCAGAAGAATAAGTATTTGCCTGGCGAGCACAAGGTCCCAAGTTCAAGTACCAGTACAAAAAAAAAAAAAAAAAAGCAGTGTATCAATAACCAGGAGCCTTCCTATACACGGATAATGGATCCACCCAGAAAAAGTTAAGAAAATGATATTATTCATGATAGTTACAAGAACACTTTAGTACTTAGGATTTAATTCAGCCAAGAAAGCAAAAGACCTCTATAATAAAAATTCTGGTGCTCTGAAAAAGGAAACCAAAACGGACACCTAAAATGGAAAGATGAGCCATATGTGGCACACACGCCTGCAATCTCAGCACTTGAGAGGCTGAGGCAGGAGGATCACTGTAAGTTCGAGGCCAGCTTCAGCTACATAGTGAGACTCTATCTCAAAAACCAAAACCAAAAACAAAGAAAAAGGGAGATACACTCTGTCCCTGGGCAAGCAGAACCACTATGTCAAGACGGGCATACTTTCACAATTGATACAGAAACTTGCTGTAATCCTGCTCACAGCACCAACAGGATTTCTCACAGAACGAGAGAAAATAATGCTAAATTCATATGGAACAAGAGAAAACCCACAATAACCGAAGCAGTCTGGGTACCGCACAGCAGGAGGCGCCATGATCCTGGGTTTCAAGTTACATTACCAAGCTACGGCGATAAACAGCATGGTCTGGCACAAGAACAACTGTGGCTCAACGGAAGGGAGCAGAGGACGCAGGAGCCACTCGGCGCATTCAGCTATCTGTTCTTCGCCAAATGGGACAACAACATGCTGGCGCAAGGATCACCTCTTCAGGGAAAGGTGCTAGGACAGCTGGCTGTCTGCACGCAGAAGGCTGAATCTGGATCCACATGCGTCTCACCAGGCACTCAACTAACATCAACTGGATCAAAGACATAAACGTTAAGCAGTCTGTTGGAAGACAGAGCAGGTAACCTCTTGGCAGCACAGCACGGGCAAGGACTTTCCGACCAGAATCCCAGCTGTGCGAGGGTTCAAGCTGGATTACATCAAATCAAAATGCTCGTGCTCAGCAAGCGGAGCAGCCACCACGCGAGGTGGCGGCCCGAGAACGGGCCAAGCCCTTTGCCACCCTCGGACGGGGCCGACGTCCAGCACGTAAGAAGAGCTCCAAAGAGCTGGACCTCAGAAAAGGGACCAATGCAAAAATGGGTACCCCTAAACGGCCAGACCTCTCTGAGGAAAACAAAACAGAAACAGTCTGCAACGATGCTGAACATCTGCGGCAGCAGAGAATGCAAATGGTCCCAAGTGGGGCAGGCTTGTGCTGGGGCACAAGAAGGATCGCTCCTGGTCACTCTGGGCTCCCGAGTGACTACGCCACAACCAAGGAGAGGAGGAACGCAATCCAAAGGCAGGAGCTTGCCCAGGACTCGGTCAGCACGAACACCTGAGGAAGCAGCAGGCACATGTGGCTTCATGCCAGAGCGCTCTCCAGTGACCCCACGCAGCGGAGAGCACTGTGGGCTGGCTGCCGTTACCACACGAAGGAGCCAGGACCGAGGGCCAACTGGGGGCCAGCGGAGCAGCTGCTGTGGCTGCTGGGCTTGAAATCCACAAGAAATGGACACAACCAGGTAGCGTGCGCCACATGTCCCCCATGACCTCCTGGAACCAGGGGCTGCTCACGTGGGGCAGTCAGGGCTTGCGGTGCCTTTCTCTCGCCTCTCCTTCTCCAGATGTCTTCTGCTCCTCTCCGTCACGAGCTGCTCCCCAGGAATCTCCGGGACCCCCATGTCTGCTGCAAATTTGGCTGCACCTCTGTCAGTCAGAAAGCAGTGTGGGGTCTGACAAGAGAGCAAAGGAAAATAGAGAGGTTTCCTTTTTGGTAAAATTTTATTTTATTTTTTATTTTATTATTTATTTTATTTTATTTTTTTATTTTATTTTATTTTTTGAGGCAGGATCTCTCTAAGTTTCCTGGGGTGGTGGTGAAATTGCGATCCTCCTGCCTCAGCCCAGAGCAGCTGGGATTACAGGACCTTGCCCGCACAGCGCCTGGGCTGAAAAGATTCTCATCTTGTTCTCTGTCGCCACTGCGTGCAACAAAGGGCCGCAGACGCCAATCCCACTGGCACAGAAAGCGACGTGAGCCAGAAGCCCACTGTCCCCGGGGAGCAAGGACCCACGAGCAGAGCCCAAGGGAGCGTCGGCAAGCCAGATGCAGGGAATGAGTCCTGGGGGCACCCTGTCTTTGCTCCTTTACCGAGACACTACCAACCAGTGATATGTACACTTATACTTCGGTGCCCACCAGAAGGCGATGGAAATAGCTCATTTACACCAGATTAGTGACGCGCCCTCCTTAGCCTGTTTTTAGCCCTCAGTAAATGTGAGAAGTGTCCACGGTTAGGGACTGTGCTGGTGAGTCGTTGGCTATGTTAATCCAGTCTGCCCATCATTTCTGTGGGCTCTGACTGACTTCATATAACACACTGGCCGGGGTTACCTTTCCTCCTTGTGCTGGGGACCAGATTAGGGCTTCATGCACGGAGGCACACACCCTACCCCTGGGGGGTGCTCCCCACGCCTGTTTTTCTGAAAGCTGAAGAGCCTGGCTGAGCTCTTCCATTTTCATCAAAGACCCGACTGACAGAAGAGTACTAGGGCTGTGACTCACACCAAACCTAAGGTCTAGAAATCTTAACTCTTGAGGGAGAAGGATTGTAATTTCTGGACTTATTTTTAAATTCTTTTTTTTTTTTTTTTTTTTTTTTTTTTTTTTTTTTTTTTTTTTTTGTTATTTGGTCCAGGGTCTCACTATACAGCTCAGACTCAGTGATCCTCCTGCCTTGGCCTCCCCAGTGCTGGGATTACAGGTGTGGGTCACCATGACACGTCATCATGTCATGCCCAGACACGGCATGTGATGTCGGGGTCAAACCCAAGTCCTTGCTGGCTATCTCCCCTGCCTTCTTTTTTTGACACAGGGTTTTGCTATGCAATTCAAGCTGGTATTGAACTCACTATGTAGCCCAGGCTGGCCTTGAAATCACAGTGATCCTCCTGTCTCTGAATCCCTGGTGCTGAGATTAATTAGGTGTGTGCCAGCAAGCCTGGGTGTCTGGCAAGTTTTTTTTCTTTCCTTAATGTATTTAGTACAGGGTCTACAGGGTCTCACCATGTAGATCGGACTCATAGTGATCCTCTTGTTTTCAGCCTCCCAAGCGCTAGGATTACAGGCGTGCGCCACCAGGCCCAGTCTCAATCACCATCACAGGGTGCCCCAGGGGTGGGGCTGGCACCGCAGGTCAGGGGATCAAACCCCAGTCCCTGCGTCTGCCTAAGCAGGCGCCTTAATCTGCTGAGCTATCTGGCCAGCCCTGGCAAGTTTGCAATATCCCATCTCAAAATAAAAAATGGTTTGTGGATGTAGTCCCGGTTCAACCCCAAGTATTGCAAAATACACAAACAAAAAGCAAAACCAGAAAACATAATGGTTCTTATTTAACAAGTGCTACAGTATGTGCTCAGTGCGCATGTGCTGTGTCATGCGCAGGACACTGCAGGCTGAAGAGGCACACACAGCTGGCAGAGTCCCACGTGTCACGTGATTTCAAGGCAGGGCTCAGCACCCTGCCGAGGCCAACTGTGGCTGTCTGAGGCTCGGGCAGCGGGGCTGCTGTGCCTGCTTCTCACAGGCCGTGACCTCGGGGTTTCCCGGGTGGCAGCCTTGCCAGCCCGAAGCCCAGCAGGACCCCCACCCCCACCCCCAGGAGCACATTGCGGGCACACACACCTTGTCCATGACCAGCCGCGCCAGCTTGATGGGGTTTGCAATGCAGCGCACGGCGGACACGGCTCCCGCGCCCAGGTCTCTGCCATCCATGATGCTGGCGTCCATCTCCACGTCTCCATCTGCTGTCAGCACGGAGCCGCAGCCTGCACCAAGGCAGAGTTGGGACGCAGGGACGCAGAACTGAGAGACGCTGCGGCTGCTCCTCTAATGAAGCCCCTTCACGTGCTATCCCACTGCCGCAGGGACCCTTGAGCCTCAGATCTGACTGGGCGCCCGAAGGCTTGGAGGAGGCCGGGGCTGGCAGCCAGGTCCCAGGGCGCGAGGGGGTGCACTGCACGGCTGCTGTGGGTTCGGATCCACTCCTGGGAGTGAGCTGACTGTGCCTGTGCCTGGTCTCCCCGGCCTCTGCTCTCCTCCAGCCACAGGCCACCTGCAGGAGCCCTGTCTGGAACCTCCACGGCACGGCTCCACAGACTCCTGCTTCGCTTTGCTTTCTTTTCTTCCCTCCGTCCTTCCTTCCCAACACCCCTTTCTTTCTTTCTTTCTTTCCCACTCTTGTCTCTCCGTGGAGCTGGGGATGGAATGCACACACCAGGCGAACACCAGCACGGAGCCGTGCTCCTGGCCCTGCTTGCCTTCTCAGCACCCAAGTCGGTCATTTTATAGTTGCAGTACGGGCAGGCTAAGAGCACCTGTGGCCTCTGGGATAAGCAGCCCTCAGTCCGCTGACCTGGCCCCAGATCTCGCCCTCCAGCTGGGCTCCTCTCCATGGCCCTTCTCACAGAGCTGCCAGGTCTCCCTGGCCACACCCCAGCTCCTGCTGCCTGCACCTTTGCCGTGTGCTCTGCTCCCCTCAAGCCCGGCTCCCCGCTTTCCTACCACCTGCACAGTGCACAGCCCTGGCTCTGGGGCTGTTAACCTCTGTGCCTCTGGTTCCTACATTCACTTGCTTCATCCTGGCAGGTCAGACTCAGAGCAGAGCCTGGTGGGTGGGTTGGAAGGCACACCGATAGATTTAGGATAGTTCTGGGAGTGGCTGAATGGACTGGCTGAGGGCAGAAGCCCCACCCTGTGTCTGTTCCATCACCAATAAGCTTGTAGCCTGGATGTAATATAAAGGGAAAAGCAGCCTCTCGCTGCTTCCTGCGGACCCTGCCACAAACTCCTTCAGTGATGCTGCTCTGCCTTGGAACCAGCCAACTGTGGACTCAAACATCTACAAACTTGAGCCAAATAAACCAGCCCTCCTTTAGTTTCTGGATTGTGGGCATTTTGCTCGAGCAAGGAGAAAGTACCTAGGACAGGTATCACCAAGAAACCGAGCAATTAGGCTGCAGGGAATAAGGAGTACTCCTATACTCCCACGGTGCGGGTGTGAACTAATACAGCCACTGTGAAGCTCAGCATGGAGTCCTCAAAAACTGAAGTGTAGGGGCCGGGGAGATGGCTCAGTGGAATAAGCGCTTCTCTGGCAAGTGCAAGGGCCTGAGAGTTCAATCCCCAGTTCTGCCAAAAAAAAAAAAAAAAAAAAACAAACAAACAAACAAACAACAACAACAACAAAAAAAACCTGATGGGGCTGGTGAGATGGCTCAGTGGTCTAAAGCACCTACTTAGTACAAGCTTAGCTAAGCAAAAACACAGGGACCGCGGTTCAATCCCCCAGCACCACATGCCAGCCAGCCCCGCCCCCCGGTGGGCTGAGCTGGCCACACACACACACCCACACACACCCACGCACGCAATAAATTTTAAAAAAAACAAAAAAACAAAAAACCTGAATTGTAAAAATCCCACTCAACGCAATTATTCTCCTTTCGCTATTCTCCTGAAAGCGTTAGCGACATCACGGTACAATGATCCATGCAGAGCCACGTGTATAGCACTACGATTCATAATTGCTAACTGTCACAAACTTGCTGTCCATCCACAGATGAACGGATAAACGTTCCACTTACACGCAGTGGAGTGGAATTCTGAAACAAAGGAGGATACAACTGAATCATCTGTAGGAGAATGGATGCACCTGGAGGCCAGACTCCTAAGTGACGCAAATCAGACACACAAGCTCAAATATGGCATGCTTTCTCTTATATAAGAACCCCAAGGTGTAAATTAAGAGCTCAGTAAAAGAAGACACATCTTTTGCTACAGGGAAGCAGATCTAAAGTTGGAGAGGTGTAGAAGGGAGGGGCAAAAAGAGGGGTGATACACGCTGCGTGCCAACGCCGAGGAGGCACACGGTGCAACAGGACCAAGTCTCCCCGCGCCCGCCGCCCACCTGCGTTGAACTCGGCGTCGTCCTCCAGCGCCGCCACCGCCGCCTCCACGGCGTCCACGGCGCTGCCCCCGGCCCTGAGCACGCCGTGGCCCAGCGAGGCCGCCCGGATCACGCCCTGGCGCACGCGCTGCCGGCGCTCGCACGAGATGCAGCTGGCGCCGCCGCCGTGGACCACGAGCACCGGCTCCATGTCTCCAGGCTACGGGTGAGCAGGGACTGGAGGGTGGCCAGGCTGGGGAGCCCGGCCGCGCCTCCAGGGCAGGGGCTGGGCCACAGGGCGCGCCCCGCCCTCAGCCCGGGGACGAAGGCGGCCTGCCGACTCCGCTCCGCCCGGCCCGACCCGACGCCACAAGCCGCGGACACCCGGGACCTCCGAGTCCTGCCCACCGGCCTCCGCTTCCCGGGCGCTTCCCAGCCCGTCAGGGTCCCAGTCCCGGCCCCGGTCTGCCCGGCCACGAGCTGCACCCACTCAGCTGGTCCTGCAACCCTGCGCGGCTGGAGCGAGCGCAGCCCTGAGGCGGCTCAGCTAACCGCCGCACCAACGTCCCGGCCGGCCGCCGGCGCACGCCTGCGCACTGCGCGGCGCTGGAAGCCCCGGAGACCACGCCCGGCCCCGCCCACTCCGCAGTCCTGTCTCGGCGCGCCACGCCCATCGTAGACCCGCCCGGAACCCCGCCCATCGTGACCACGCCCACACGTCTCGCCTCGCGGGTCCCGCCCTCACGACTCGCTCTGGAGCCCCGCCCCCAGCTGGCAGCCCTGGGGAGCCCCGCCCCATCCCAATTTTGAGGGTTGTGGTATAGAGTACAAACGTGTATCAAAAGATTTTCAGACTGGAAAAATAAAGTCTGCTTCTATTTTTCTTTTTGAGACAGGGCTTTACTATCTAGTTCAAGCCGGCCTTGAGCTCACTTTGCAGCCTCCGATTCGAGGATCCTCTGCCCCAGCCTCCCAGGGCTGAGGCTGCAGCCGCGCACCACCATGCCTGAACGAAGTTTGCTTACTTACCGATGTTTTAAAATTTAATTTCCAGCATGGCTTCAACATCCTTTCAAAACAAAACAACAAACTAAAAATTATGTCAGAAGGAAAATGTTCAACAAAATTTTTGTTGAGCTATATCATAAGGCACATGCTTGTTGTAGGGAAATTATGTCAATTTTAAAAATTCACAATTTGCAAAAATATGGTATGTAAGAACTCGTTGCTGGGTTGGGGATCTGGCTCAGTGCTGCTGCTCCTGCCTGGCTAGTGCAAAGGCCCGAGTTTGATTCTTGGTACCAGAAACCAAAACCACACAAGAGCTTATTGCCACATTCGACGGAGATCATGGAATGTTTTGAAAGACAAAAAGTGGAACTGAAAAAAGATCTGTCATCTCAACAGTTTTTAAAGAAATTTCATCTCAAATGGACTCATGTATGGTAACAGATGAATGTATGATAACAAATCTTTTTGTTCATCCTTTTTTATAACAAATCTGATTGAAGAAAGTAAAAAATCACCTAAGGATGGTGAATTCATCTCTGTGGGGGTCACGTGAAGTTTCCAAAAAGGGAGCATTCAGTGGGTGTGTAACACCCACGTTTAACTTTTAGAAGTATTTCTACTGATGAATTATTTATTTTAATTTATTAATTTTATTATATGATACAGTATGTACTTAATGAAATATTAAATTTATAGTATGCAATGAGTTTTCATAGTAAACATCAAATTTTCAACATCAATTGCTTATTTGTTTATAAAATCTAAAACATAAATGATTTCATATGTGAAGTACAGGGAAAATATGTATACGTAAAATACGTAAAATAAACTTCACTTCAGTTGTCACACGAGGGCACTGGTCACACGTGAGAACACCCTGCTCCCTACTGGAGTGTCACTTTCACTGGCAGCAAGCGCGGTCCATTTGCTGTCTCTTCTTGGCAAGACACACTTAACACCTCTCTGGTTTTCCTGTTTCGTCAGGAGGATCTTATTATAGCTTATAATGTGTGCTTAGCAGGAAAACAAAATATCAGAGAAATAAATGTACTGAGTATTTAGAATAAACATCAACTGTTTGCTTTCCAAATATATAAAAAAATAGCAGAAACAAATTCCTAAATGAACTACACAGAAATACAAGTGCAACTCTACCACAAAAATAATCTTTACTTCAGTTACCATACCTAAGGCAGCTTCCACGCGCTAGCACAGCGTGTTCCGGTCACAAGTCTCGCTTACACAGACAGCACACGCCTTGGTTTTCTGTCTTCTTTGGTCGGACATACTTGACATCTTGCTGGCCTTCCTGTTTTCTAGGAGTTACTTCTGGTGTTTCGCTGCCCTGCTCCACAATTCTCTCGCAGAGCTCTTTGGGTGGGTAATATTCTTCCTCCATTGTAATTGACCATTTATTAATTCCAGTCCCAATCTTCTAAGAAAATTTCTCAATGGTATTTTGTGCTTGTAATTTTCTTTTTAGTTGAAATTCAGTGTATTTAATATTAAGCCACCACAAGCTGTGTTTTGGTTTAAATGATGTGACCATCTTTGTTCTGTTCCAAGGCATCTATGCATCTGAGTGACATATTCTCCAGTAACCTCTTTGCTAGAAGTAAACTGTTTTTTAAAAAAATTTTATTGAGAAACAATAGCAATGAGACAGTTTCAAAACCGATTAGGAGGACAGTTGCAATAATTAATACATTGCATATTGTTGTCTTCATAGTGGTTATTCATAGTACAAGATGCAGACGTGATATCCTGTCCAAACACTATTAGTATAAATCTTCTCATTGGATTAAGAGAAACTAGCTGTATATGTATCCTAACTACTTTGAATATACAGATACAAAATGGTCCTTCATTTGTATCGCCTTCCTTGTTTAGTTTTGTCAGAGATGGGTATTCCATTGCCATTTAAATATTGTAGGTGCTGAATTCAGCACAATAATCCAATATGGTCCAGCAGTCATACTAGTAGCGGGCTATCTGCAGGGCTGGCAATGTCAGAAGTTGCTCACTTCAGCCTTTTACAGCTTTGCATACTAATGTGGCTTCACTTTTACCCAAATTTGAGGAAAGTAAAAGCGTAACGGAGGGTTTATTGACACAAAAACAGTACGAGGAAGTCCTGGAGAAGCGCACTGGTGGCACGCAGGTGCTTCACGAGGACCGAGGTTTGCACCTTCCCTGCCTTCAGCCGCGAGTGCGAGCGCCGAAGAAGATCCAGGCCGCGAGGCGCGCACGGCCATCAGCCCATCAGCGGCGGAGGCCTCGCTCGCCGCGCAGCCCGGTGCCCCCCCCTCTAGCGCGCTCGTCCACGTGTCTCCAGCTCCCAGCCCTGCCGGGCCCAGGCGCTCCCTCCGTTATTTTCGTGCTAAATGTGAAGCTGTTTAGCCTCGCCTGGTTAGGGTGGTGTAAACATGGTCACCCGCAACTCTGTGTTTTGAGGGTATCGCAGCTGCTGCATAACTCCTCAGTAACATCTACTCTACCTTTTGTTTTGTTGTAAAATGTGACCAATTCTGGCTTCATTTATGTTGAGGATTCACTGTACATCTTGCTGTCGGAGACTAGGTCTTGGCCATGTAGCCCAGGCTGGACTTGGACTCACTGTGTAGCCCAGGCTGACCTTGAGCTCACAGATCCCCCTGCTTCAGCCTCCCAAGTACGGGCATGGTAGGTGTACACCGCCAGACCTGGCTTCCTTATCAATCTTACCATCACGGTGTAACGTTGGCAGTGTGGATACTACTTTGTTTTTCTTCACCATATAAAAGGCCGACGTTGTCTTTTTGAAGTCCAAACATTATACTAGCCATTTCTCTATTGTGAACTTACAATGCTTTTTCAAGGCTCCCCTACTTTGCTCTTGAGCAGAGTTCCTGTGCTGGCAAACTGGTGTTTTTCCGCCATGCAACAGCATCGAAGCAACTGAACGCCGGTGGACCAACTGTCCAATGTGACGCTTCAGCTCCGTTTTGAAATAGATGCAACAAGCTTGTGTACAGAACAGAGTCCGACAGTTTATTACTGCACAAAGAGACTGGGTGGCTGAGTTCCAGAATACATTTCTACACTCGAGATGTAAGATGCCCTGAGTGTAAGAACCTGAAGGAGTAAATAAAACCTGAAAGGTGTAATAGATATAGGAAAATGGAAAGAAACTGAACTTAAGGATTAAACAATGAAGATGAGAGAAAGGAGAAAACGTAGGAAACAGGTAGGTGGGAAAACCAAACAAGCATGTATACAGGATGGCTGAGATGACTGTACTCATAATTTACATCAGTTTTTTGAAAGTAACAGTTAGTGTTTAGAATTTTCACCTTGACTAATCCTGTATGCTGGCTTCTGTGACCTGCGCAGCTGCACCGAGGGCCGCAGCGTGTAATGCAAACCCCGTGATTGAATGCCTCTCACCTTGGTCTTCTAAATGTGTACCATTTCTAGTGTCTTATGGATTATTATACTCTCTTTAAAATAAATTAAAACAATAAAAAAGACAAGGAAAATTAAGATTTCTTGAAAGCAAGTGTCAATATTCAATCATTTTCCCTATCTTGCATAACTATATCTGTTAATCTGAGCCACAGATTTGATGATAAAATAGATAATTTAATTAGCTATTCCTGTTTTGAAAATTTGTAGCATAGGTATTATTGTATGTTATCCGGCTTTCGTCCTTTTTTTATTTGTCTTCTATTTTTACTCTTTAAAATAAAATGAAATTTGAAACACGACGTAGAACACCTCTGCATCCACCTGGGCACAGGCCCTCACCTACATTCGGAAGGCTTGCTCGGCATGTGTCGCTGGCCGCAGGTGACGCAACTTGTTCACCAGAGAGCACATACTTGGTCAGAGTACGGGAACTGCCTGACAGTTCAAAGCAAAGATTTCAAAAAATAAGCAAATAGCATCCAAATTCATGGATTTTTATCTTTTGTGGTTGGTCTATCTGTCATCAAAATGCAGTAGCCTAGGCTGCTTCTTGGGGACTGGAAGGTCACTTTTCCAGAAAATACTGACTCCCCACTTGGGCCCGTGGAGGTCTGAGGCTGGCACAGGATAAAATGGTTTGGCATCTTCTGTCTCCGCGCTGTGTCTGCCCCATTTGGCCTCCTGACCCTGGAGTCAGATTCTGCTCCGTTCTCTGTGTAGACCTGTTGACCATCCGCACAGTTACCCATGGAGCTGGGCCAGGCTGACCCAGTACTGTGGTTAGATCGCGAGGCCTCTTGCACGCCCGGGAGCTTGTGGAGGGCACTGGCTCGTGGGGCCTGTTCTCAGCACGGAGGCATCCAGCGGTGCGCTCAGGAGCTGAGTCTGCTGTTGGAAGGTGGAGCCTGGCCACCCTCCCTGCCCTCCCTGCCTTGCCCTCCTGCCCCCATGAGCTGAGCGTCTTCCTCCCTCAGGCCCTCCGCCGTTCTCTCTCTCTCTCTCTCTCTCTCTCTCTCTCTCTCTCTCTCTCTCTCCAGGGATCAAACCCAGGACCTTGTGCTTGCCAGCCAGGGGCTTAGTTGCTGACCCTGGGCTCCTCTTTCTCTGTTGGAGCCTGCCAAACATGGATGAAAATTTCTGAAATGGAAGACAAATAAACCTGTCCTCCTTTAAATCGCAGGGGTTAGGCATTTTGTCCCATCAATGAGAAGCATCTAAGACCCCTAATCTCTTCTTGCCCCTTCAGGGGTAAGGACTCCAGGAACCATGAGTGCAAACACCAGACCAAAGAGAGCTGGCTCCTGAGCTCTAGGAGATCTGTACTTCTCCCCCACAACGTGAACATTTCTCCCTTCGTTTGCTCTTTTCTCTTCATTATTCCTTTCCTGTACCTGGAATTTGATTCACGAGCACAGAGCTCACTTTTCTGTACTTTGGGCTCAGAGTGAAACCTTTCTTTTCCCCAACACTTGTCTCTTAAGATCCGAGACGCGATTAGCTGCCAGCTGGGAGAGAGAAGGTACTGGCTCAGGCGCTCTCAAACTCTCTGCTGATGTTTGGAACATGCCAAAACTCCGCGTTCATCATCACCTCCGTAGTTCCAGGTTGACTTCAGATGCAGTCACCTTATTTGTCACTTGGGACACAATCACTGTTCTTCCCTAAATGGACAGATTGAGTGTATTCAGTACGTTGAGTATGTCATGTAAGTAAGCAACTTTTGTGATCTACCATTCTGTGTTATTGAAATATGCCATGAGTGGCGACATCTTTTCTTTCTTTCTTTTTTTTTCTCCTGTGGAACCAGGGATTGAATGCATGCCCTTGCGCTTGCCAGGCAAGCGCTTATACTACTGAGCCATCTACCTGGCCCATGACATGTTTTCTAAAAGAAATTTCTGTGGTGGCTTTCATAACTGAAAAACTTCAGCCAGCAGTTTAGAAAGCATTCTTACTTGGTGTATAAGAGATAAATGTGGGGGCTGAGGAGATGGCTCAGTGGAATAAGCGCTTCCCTGGCAAGCGCAAGGGCCTGAGTTCAATCCCCGGTTCCGCAAAAAAAAAAAAAAAAAAAAAAGCCAAAGAGATAAATGTGTCCTCTAATCACATCGTGAAAAGCACTTTTAGATACAGGCAATGCTTTGGGGCTAGCCAGCATTTTTCTACGAATGACCTAGTGTGCAGACTCCCAACTCAAAAGCCACCTGATTGATCCGAGACATGAATCCCGAAAACAGTCCAGTCATAGCAATTGCCTTCTGTTCACTTTGTACCAAAGACTACATCTCCTGGTTTATAAACTGCTGTTGAAATAAAGCCTAACTTTTTCTTTTTTTTTTTTCTTTTCAAAGTTTTATTGATAAACATATAGCAATGAGACAGTTTCAAATCAAATCGAAAGTACAGTTTCAACAAATAATACACTGCATATATTCTTCTTAGTGGTTAATTGCTGTACAAGATGCAGACTTGTGATCCTACTTACAAACACCATTAGAAAAAATCATTCTATTCATTAAGAGAATGCAGGGGCTGGAGAGATGGCTCAGTGGTCTGAGGCACCTACTTAGAACAAGCTTGGCAAGGCATCAGGGACCGCGGTTCGGTCCCCCAGCGCCACATGCCAGCCAGCCCCGCCCCCTGGTGGGCTGAGCTGGCCACGCACGCACACGCACACACACACACACACCACACTCTCTCTCTCTCTCTCTCTCTCTCAAATAAATAAAAAAAATAAAAAAAATAATAAAAAAAGAGAATGCAACTATATATCTATCCCAACCACTTTGAATACACAGATACAAAATGGACATTCATAGTTATACCCCAATTTTTTTTTAAGTTCCGTTGTTGAATATTATAGGTGTGTAAACTCAGCAAAATATTCTAAAAGAGTCCAGTAGCCCATAATAGCATTGGGTCTTCTGTTTAATTGGCACTGTCAGAAATTAAGCCTAACTTTTTCTTAATGTGTCTTTCTGGCGAATTTTGTTGAACAGTTTGTGTTTTCTTCCCCGCCCCCCTCCGATTTTCTTATAAAATCCTCTGCTTCCTTAGATCTGGTGGACATTTTTGCATCTCCTCTCTGGCCGTGTTAGGGAATTTGTTCCTGAAACAGTCCTCTTAGTTTGGGCCAGCATTGTAGTGGCTGCCCACTGGCAAGAAAAAGGGTCACAGCACTTGACAGTGGAACTTCAGAGGCAGCCAACCAAGAACAAAGGGACTCTAGTCAAGGCGTCTCACCCTCCGGCAGTCATAAGACAGCAACAGAGTTTTGATGTAAAAGGGACCATTTGTTCCTCGCAGAGTCCTGCCCCAGTTTCTCTAAAACTATGTGTAGACCCCTTTCCCCTTCTTATCAGAGGCCAAGGAGCTGAGGAAGTGGGCTTGTCAAATGTGCAGCAGGAAGGTCAGTGTAACACAACACAATACAGGTGCTTCCTGGGAGGTCTACAAGATGCCAAATGATCAAAAAGGTATTTTAAAGATCATCATGTTTGCTGTCTAAGCCCTTTCTCCATGTCCTCAAACTATCATAAAGACCCA
Organism: Octodon degus; assembly: GCF_000260255.1. Classification (NCBI taxonomy): domain Eukaryota; kingdom Metazoa; phylum Chordata; class Mammalia; order Rodentia; family Octodontidae; genus Octodon; species Octodon degus. The sequence goes on from NW_004524855.1 coordinate 841,407, forward strand.
GTCTCTGGCCAGGAGTGGTGGCATGCCTGTAATCCAAGGGAAGCTGATCTCTGGCCAGGAGAGGAGGCATGCCTGTAATCCCAGGGAGGCCAAGGCAGGAAGAGCACAGCAAGTTCAAGGCCAGCCTGAACTATGTAGTGAGACCCAGTGTCAAAAAACAGTGTGCAATATGCTAACCATTGTTACTCTCCTAAAGTCTTGTCTTGAAAAATTATACCATTGTTTTTATTTCTCATTACTGTTTTCTTTAAAAGCATACAAACAAACAAACAAATAGCAAAAGCCTCCCAAAAAACCAGTCTCTCACCCTGGCTGCATGGCTGCTGAGCTCCCTCTTGCCCCCGTGGCAGGATACTGTGGCTGAAATAAACTCGTCTTTTCTGTATTCCTTGCCTATAGTGAATTTTTTTACTGCCCAGGTCACCAGCCCTCCATCTCCCATATCGCACAGCAGCATCCTTAACAGCTTAATACATGCTTTTATGTCAGGGATCTCTTGGTCTCGAGCTCTTGATTTATTCACAGCCAGCATTAGGTCAGTCCTGCAGGATGCCATCCCTGTTCCCAGCCTGCCGGTCTCTCCTGCAATGAGAGCCGTGCAGTGGAGCTTTGCCCAAGCCTTTGGGTCTCAGGCTCCGTCTGGCACCAGAGTAGGGGCAATTACAGACTGCTAGGTACAGCCCGGCATTCGTTATGCAGCAGGTCCTCGTGAGCACATCCACGGAGGCATCCAGGGCAGCCTCGCCGGGGCTGGGAACTCTGCACTCAGTTTAGCTTTCCTCTTTTCATCCAAGTGCCTGATGAATGGTGAATGAGCTTGTTTTGTTTCCTAAGTGCTCAGTGCGAGAGGCTTAATTCAGGCCCTGTGTGGGGGTAGGCCGGGGTACTGAGGCCCTGGGAATAACGAAAACTAGGACTGCAGAAACTCTGCAGTGATGCTGGAGGTCTCAAAAAGGAGGCAGCTATGCCAGATGGCATCCACCACCCGAGGTCCCCTCCCACCCTAGTGCTTCCAAGAAAAAACCTGGATAAAACCGTTGGCTTCACCGGCTCTAAGCAGAAGTAAGAATGACTAGTTTGGAGCTTGTGCAGCTGGGCACTCCGCAGTGAGTCTGTGCAGGGCCGGCTGTGTCCTGCACCGAGCTGCTCCACGCCACGCAGAGCGTAGCCCCCAGGCCAGGCCCATGAGGGACTCTGTTTCGTCTCCTGGCAGTCTCACCTGGGCTGCTCCATTGTGAGTGTGTTATCACGAGCTACGGAGCCTGGGCACGGGGTCCTGTGATGGCCCAACAACTGGATGCAGCACATGACGGCAAGAAAACAGTGGCAAAGGTTATTAAGGCGAAGCTGCACTCGGAATGAAAAGGAAAATGGTGTGAGTACTGAGGGTGTAGTCAGGTGTAGGGGGCGAGAAGTCTTGCCTGGGGTGTAGGGCTTTAAAGGTCTTCAGGGAGCCTCCCGCTGGAGACCCATAGAGCCTGACAGACAGCGAGATTGACAGGGTGCCACGTTCTGCCTGCTGTGCCTATTGGGCTTGTCCTTTCCCACAATCCACTCTGTTATAATTGTACATATAAGTTGCAGTCCCTGTCCGTGGACCTTCAGTGAGCGTCAGGACAAGAAAGATTACTCCAGGTCACGCTTGGAGGTGGGGGGAAGTCTTGCGTGCTTGGCTCTTGGTTTGGAAGTTTTGGAATTCTCCCAGGAAGTCTTAGGCCCTAGGGAAGGGTCCAAGTTTGGTTCTGGAGCATTGCCTTCATTTGGGTGAGTGGGGGGCGTGGCCCTGAGCCCTCACTGGGGGAGCCCTTATTATTCCCCCTTGAGGGTCCTGCTCTCCAAATATCTTTAAGGGATGCTGAGCGTGGAGTGTCTGTCTTTGTGCCCACTTCCTCCCAGAGAGGGGAACTGACCCTGTTGAGGCAGACACAATGGAACTTTCACCCTGCCTGATCTAGAAGCCTAAGAAAGCCGTGCTCCACCTCAGAAGAGGTGTTGGTGAGCTCTAGATGTGAGGGTGGGTTGGTGTTTGTTTTTTTTTGTTTTGTTTTGTTTTTTTTAGGGAAGGGTCTACAGGGTGTTCAGGGTCTCACTACTAGATCAGACTCGAAGTGATTCGCTTGTTTACAGTCTCCCAAGAGCTGGGATTACGTCTCAGCACGCCCCAGAGGCAGGGCTGGCACGGCGGGCCTGGGGATTGAACTCCCGGCCCCTGAGCCTGCTTGCAGGCGCTTTAATCCACTGAGCTATTTGGCTGGCCTAAGGGTAGGTTTTGGTTCTTGACTTGAATCATCAACTGTAGTTTAATGACTATCAAAGACAAAAAACAAATTTGACTAAAAGATGAAGTACACATGGTCTGAAACCTAAGACTATGAGGAACATTAACAAGGTCCCCACTAAGAGAAGTAGCCCGGATGCCAGTTTCAAATTTTTGACTGGGACCCTCGTGACTCACTTCCTGGTGGGTCTTAGAAGCTCAGTCAGCTAACTCTCTAGTCGCATCTCTCACTATTGCAGACTGACTGGTATAAAAACAACCTTCGCTGCCCATCATTTCCCTGGAGGCAATTCTCCACCTACCTACCACGAGGGTCTCAGGCTAAAGAACAATAAAGACGGCAAAATAAGCCACTCGAATGGGGGAAGGGATCTCAAAAGTGACAGCACAGGCTTAGTTGTGACAAGAAAAAGAACAGAACTAGCCACACAAGATTTTGCAGTGTTTTGGGTTGTTTGTTTGTTTGTCTGTTTGTTTGTTTTTGTGCAACTGGGGATTGAACTCAGGCCCTTGCGCTTGCCAGGCAAGCGCCTTTTCTACTGGGCCATCTCCCCGGCCCCGCAGGAGACACAGGGAGAAGCCAAATTCCCAGGATGAGGGATGCTTTTCTCTTTCCAACTAGATGGAGCAAACCAGTTTACTTACTGACTTAGCAGATTCAGTAGGTGTCTCTCTTTCCTGAAGAGAAATGCGAGGCCGACCACCGGTCCACAGTTAGGCTTTGTGTCTCTCCTCTTCACTTTCTGCTGCCTCAGGCAGTGTGGGTTTCCCCACCAGGCACTGTCCCCGTGCGGCTTGGTAGCCCACAGAACCAGTGGACTCACAGATGGGAACTAGACGTGCAGACTCCGCATGCTTCTCTTGGGGGCTGGGGCAGGGGCTGAGGAGCTGCTCTGAACGCCCCGCTTCCCGCCCAGCTGGGACGGCTTCTGTGCACGCCGTCTGAAGGATTTTGCACGCCTGTAACGGGAACAAGTACTCGCAATCGAACACAAGCCTTTCCCCAGAGCAGTCTGTGATAAAAATGATAGAGGCCTGAAAGGTGGAAGCAAAACAACAAATACTGCATCATGTGTGAACTACACACTTCACTTGTCTCTTGACCCAAAGGCTAGACAGGCAGTGCCAGGTCCATTTTACAGATGGCAAGAGGGCCGGGAGGCAAGTCACCCGGCAGGGAAGGCACCACGCAGCCCGTGCGTGGGGCAGCGTGTGTGCCCAGCAGGCGCGCTCCTGCTCCGACCACCCCTCAGTTTCATGGTTGCTGCTGCTGCTGCTGCTGCAGAGCTACAGCGCGGGACAGGTATGGCCAGCTCAGCCATCGTCCTTTACCCAACAATTCCCTGAGCCACCATGCAGAAGGAAACAGGAAAGACGCAGAAGACAGAAAGAAGTGTCCACAACACAAGGCAGCACTCTTTGGGTGACCTTGGGCTGCCGGAGTGTCCACGGGGAGAGAGGTGTCCACGGAGAGAGAGGCGTTCTCTGAAGTTTCAGTGTTGGCAGAGCTCAGCTGGGTTCTTGACTTCTCCTGTTTTGAAGACCAGCCTGTTCTGTGGAGCCCTTTGCGGCTGGGACACCAGTTAACACCCAAGCTTCCTCCTGAATCGTTCCCACAGGAAGGGTGGGCTTGGTACCCTGACTCACATTTTGAAGGGATCCACAGGATGGGGGACCCATCCTCACAGGAAGTAATGACTCCTCAAAACATTTTTTTAAAAATGTATTTAGTACAGGGTCTCACTACACAGATCAGACTCGTAGTGATCCTCCTGTGTTCAGCCTCCCAAGCACTGGGATTACAGGTGCGCACCACCAAGCCCAGTCTCGATCGCCATCTCAGCATGCCCCATGGGCGGGACTGGCACAGCACATCAGGGATTGAGCCCCCAGCCCCTAGTCTGCCTAAGCAGGTGCTTTAATCCACTGAGCTATCTGTCCAGCCCAAAACATCTTCATCTAGGTGATTCTGTGCAAGCCTAAAGGAACAGGAGTTCCAGAAACAGGAAGGGGCATGGGCAGAGGAGCTGGATCCATTCCCTCACGCAGCACCGAGCCTCACCTGCCACACCACGTGGCTGCCACGCCTGCTGTAGGCGCCCACTGTAGGACGCACTCTGGACATGTGCCCGCACACCCTGGCCTATGCAGCAGGGTGGTGCAGCAGGGAGGCACGCAGATGCACACGAAGGGGCGACTGCTGGTCCTTGGAGCTGATCACCAAGAGCAGAAGGGAGAACAATGATTTTAATTCCAGAAAACTGCTGTAAGGTGGCAGGAACATACAGTGGAAGTGTTCCATTCTGCCCAGCTAAACCACTGCCTTGTGGCTCTAGGTGTGGGCTCCCCTCACTCACCTGCAAGGCCTTCCAGGCTCCATGTTCCCTTTGGTCTGTTTTCCTCACCCCTAGGTGGGCAACAGACGCTGTCTCCTCCTGGGGCCCCCACTCTCTCCTCTGCATCCAACAATGCTGAGCCAGGAACATCTTTAGCACAACTCTTAGTTTCCTCTTAGTGACCGCCACATTTGCCTTGAGCCCCAAAGCTCTGCATCCCACACGAGGGCAGGAATACAGCCAGTTCCTGGTAGGTGTCAGTAGATATTTGCGGGGTGGAATTCAATCTCACTGAAAATCTTAGCAAATATAATGAGGACATGCAATTATATTTACTAGCATTGAAAGACTCCTACAATGGAATACGGCTTTTTATTTTATTTTTTACAGCTAACTTTTTAAAAGCAGGTTATATAGAGGCCGGGGAGATGGCTCAGTGGAATAAGCGCTTCCCTGTCAAGCGCAAGGGCCTGAGTTCAATCCCCGGTTCCGCCAAAAAAAAAAAAAAGCAGGTTACAAAGTAGGCTGTCCGGAATGATGTGACCACACAGCCGCAGAGGAGCCTGCTCCACTCAGGACTCCTCTGTCCTGTCCACTTAAGACAGGAAGCGGAATCCATCAGAATGGTCTGCGACGGAGCAGCAGTGAGTGAGAGCACAGTGAGCAGAAGGGATGGGGACACCAGCCAGCCAGGCGGGAAGTGTGCAGACCTGGCCCCACAAAACAAGAGGGGGTGCTCTGTGGGCCTGGCTGAGACACAGCAAACCCCTTGTACTTTCATGTAGGGAGAACACTTCTAGGTTCCCGGAGCTGCAGGAGGCAGCAGCTGATGTGAACAATCCTCTCTGCTTCCCTCTGGGGAGCACATGCACTGGGCGCAATCGGGAGCGCCAAAATCATTAAAGCCCAGCCGCTCAGTCAGAATGGAAGTGGCCTCTGTGGAGAACAAAGTTTGGGGGAAGTTTCTATGTGCTTATTTACTTACCTGAAAAGATGCTTTACTTTCTACTAACATGTGCCAACCATGCATATGAATGTCCTGGACACTGTCTGCAGCACGTGCACTTGTCGCTGAATCTGCAGGCTCTTCCTCCACTCCACAGTGTGCAAACAGCCACGCAGTTGACGACCTCATGGGGCTTCCTTCAGTGGCCGATGAATGGAAAGGAGAGCTCATGGGGTACCTCCTCCTGCATGGGCCTGGCGTTTGGATTTTCACCAGGCCTGGGCTCTGAGACATGGTGGCACGTGTGCTGTCGCCAGTTTTTCACAGGCAAAGGAGGTTTCCAGGAATTAGGCTGTCCCCACTAGCCCCCAGCTGGCCCTGGGAAGGTCGGTCAGGGCGCTGGTGAGCATATTTGCCTCCCAGCACTGGCTACCTGACATGTGGCTCTCACCAGGGAGCCCTGATGGCGTCAGTGTGCCGGCCCCTCCTGTGACCCAGGGATGTGGTAACCCGGTGGGCATCAGCACCCGGCTCTGACCTCTGCAAGCCAGCAGCATCTAACTGATGGGACTACAGACTCTGTCTGTACTTTACAGACTCTCACGGTCCAGACGCCTTTCCCTTTCCCAACATCTAATAATCTACATTCAAGCAGACTTCCCCTGAGCTTCCACAAGTGAGGGAGAACAGGTACTATTTGTCCCTCAGTGTTGGGCTTACTTCACCTGACACCCATTCCTGAGGATGGCAGGATTGCAGGCTTTCGTTCTTCCTCCTGACTGAGTGATCCTGCTCTGGGTGTCTGCGCCATACCTTCCTCATCCACCCACCACCGAGAGGCTCCTGGGTTGACTCTGTACTCGGCTGTTGTTAACAGTGCTACAAGAGCCCCGAGTGCTCAGGTAGAGTGGCCTCATCTCCTTGGACGTACGCCCAGAATGTCCAGAACCTTCATTGCCTTCTCTTCCTCTCCTTGCTCTTGTGAGAGACAAAGTTTTTAACATCATTTATCTATTTTAATGGAATTTGGAAGGGAAGGGTGGTCATTCGTGTGATTAAAGTCAGCAGTCTATTAGCCGTCTAAAGAGGTGATTATTATTTTTGCTTACTGGGATTGCCCTCAGGGCCTTTGCACTAAGCTATGTCCTCAACCATTTATGCTTTTTAAAAAATGAGACAGGGTATTGCTATGCTCCTAGGTTGCCCAGGCCAGGCTTAAATCAGAGTCTTTCCGCCTCAGCCTCGTAGGGCACCAGAATGACTGACATGTGCCACCACTCTTGTCTCTTGACAGGTATGCTAGATATCTGGCTTGCTTCTGTAGAAAAGTGTTTTTTTTTTTTTTTTTTTTTTTTTAAAGCCAAACTGTATCCAGTTTTTTTTTAATTTTTATTTGTTTATTTATTTATGTGTGTGTGTGTGTGTGTGGCCAGCTCAGCCCACCAGGGGGCGGGGCTGGCTGGCATGTGGTGCTGGGGGATTGAACCGCAGTCCCTGTGCTTTGCTTAGCTTGTTCTAAGTAGGTGCTTTAGACCACTGAGCCATCTCACCAGCCCCCTGTATCCAGTTTTATTAAAGATACTTTTCATAAACAATCATGGTATTTCAGGCAGGACAGGGGCACACAATCCTTACCAGAAACAACTTTCAAACTCCCTTCTTGGATGGACTACCAAAAATCAGAAAGCCACTATAAAATCCAACGAAGTCTTCATTTGAGGTGGCTCTGAAGTAGGGAAAGTTTAGACTGAGGGTTGACATTTCACATTTAACATGTTGTTTAACAACTTTTTGCAAGCTGACCCTGACTTTCAGGAAATGAAAATGGCAGAATTATCAATCTGAAGATCCACAATCTAGAAAAAGAAACCAATTGCTCTTGTGGGCCACCAGCTCAACGTGACTGCTAAGTCCGGATTGCCGGACACACTGGTAACATCACTTTTGGGAATCAGATCTCAATAGGCCTCTGGGGTTAAGAGAGTTAAGCGTATGCTGATGGCAGAGAAAAGGAGGACATAAAATGAACTTGGAGCTGTCCCGTACCACAAGGCATTTATGCCAAGGTAGCCACACGTGTCAACATCAGGGAGTCCCTCCTCCTGGGAGCCAAGAGGAAGTCGCTCAGAACCAGCAGGGAAAGGCGCCTTCCCCACATCGATCCAGCTTTGGGGACATCGTACTACTGACGTATGCTCCTTCCCCCCAAAACAACGATGAGTGTTCTGTGTGCTAACAATGTAGCTATTAAAAAAAAAAAATCTGCATTTTTATAAAACTTGATAAAAAATAGTATTTCCAACTGTAGAGTCACCAGAAGTACGCAGTTATGCCCACACTTCACTTGGCGTCTCCAGCACCTTCAGCTTTGTGTGCCTGGTCTGTTTGGCGTCTCCATTTTCTGCAGGGCTATTCCCATCTTGCTGGTATCAGCTTTCCCCTTTCTCCCCTTGGGCACCTTCTCTCCCTTCTCTGCAGGGGCCTTCTTAGGCTTGGGCTCTGGCTTCGGAGGAGCTGGTGTAGCAGACAGCCGTGCAGATCTTCTCGGTGCTCATCCTTCACCTTGGCTTTGTCACCCTTAGCATCCCCTTCAGCCTTCCTCCTGGGCGTGGCGGCGGTCACAGGCGCTGGGCAGCGGATGCAGCGGCGCGCAGCTGTGGGCAGCCCGGGGCTCGTCCTCCTTCCTCGTCACACTGCTCCTGCAGAAGGTTTTCTACAGAGCTCCGTTTGTGCGTTTGCTGCTCACCTGGCGCTCTGAATTCGCAAATCTTTATCTTTTCAGTCTTTCGATGCCTCGACAAATCCGTCAGCGCGTGTCTGCTTTCGCACCGCAGACAGCCTCTCCCTTGCTGGCCGCAGGGGTCCCTGCTCCTTCCGGCTCGGACCGCCTGGCCAGAGGCCCACCGTGAAGGCAGAGGCGGCGCGCCGCAGCAAGCGCTAAATTTCAGCGCTTTTCCAACGGGACCTCGTGGACCTGGCGGGAGACTTGCTCCGCGAGGTGCCGTCTCCCGTCCTCGCCCGGTGAGGTGTAACTGGCAGAAAAGCGTCCGCCCCGCCGCGGCAGCCACCTCGGGCCGGCGCAGCCCACAGCTCTGCAGGCGGCGGCAGGGCTGCTGCAAAGCATTAGGAAAACTGGCGCCGTCGCGGCCGTATGGATAAGGTGGCGCGCTCTTCCCGCCGCGTGCGGAGCTCGCAGGGGGCGCCGGGGGCGTGCGCGGGCTCGCAGGGGGCGCCGGGGACGTGCGCGGGCC
>NW_004524855.1:850887-862026 GCF_000260255.1 Octodon degus
AAAAAAAAAAAAAAAAGTTATAAGAAATTAAAAAGGAGAAGAAAAAAATTTAAGCATTAGCTGTTCTTTTCAATGGACCAGGAGACATCACCAGTACAATTACCCAAATTATCCTGCATATATGCGTAAATATATCTGATTCCCTTCTGCCTTTCCTTTCTCCTTTCCCTTATACCAGTTTTTCCTTCTCTTGGAACAGTTTCTCTCTCACAGCACCTATTGTGCCTTTCAGATTTTATTTATTCTTTCAGGTTCCTTCATTAGAAAAACAACAAGATGTTTGCACATTTAGGCCTGATTTATTTCACTTAGGAGATAAATTGAGTAAGTGGATTCCAGTTGAATCCACTTATTGATAAAGCCTCAAGTTTATCCTTTTTTGTAGCTGAGTAATACTCCATTGTGTAAAACATACCACATCCTTTTATCCATTCCTCAGTCGATGGCCATTGGGTTGTTTCCAAGATTTAATTATAACAAAGTGCCCTGCTATACACACGGGTGTACATCTATTGCTGTGGTACAATGCTTTCAGCTCATTGGGAAAAATACCAAGGAGGGGAATAGCTGTCTTCACAGAATTTTCTTTTTTTTATTTTTAAAGAGTACAAATTAGAATTAAAACAAAAAATTACAAGTGATACAGATTTTTACTTAACAAAGTAATATGAATTTCACAGCATTTGTTATAATACAGTGTTGTCTTCCAACCAGTTATTCATATTACTAGATATATGCATGTAAAATTGGAAGAAGAAAACAAAAGAAAAAATGTGTAACAAATTAAGAAGACAAAAAGCTGAAACAATTGAAAAAAGCAGGCAAAAGAAATTAAAGCATTAATTTCTTTCCATGAAATGGAAAAGCGTAATTCTTTCCATAAACCAGCAAAAATGCACAGTACAGTTGTGGAAAGCACCCTGCATGCATACATAGATAAAGCTCTTTCCCCCGCTCCCTCTCCTGTCCTCCTCCTCAGCTCAGTAACTCTTTCCTTTTGAATAAGCTCATTCCCTTTCCCAGTGTCTACTGCACCCTTCAGATTCCATTTTTCTCTTTCAGGTTCTCACACTAAGGAGACAATATGATGTTTGCACATGCAAGTCTAATTTATTTCACTTAAGAGTACGTTCTCTAGTTGTATCATTTACTGACAAAATTCTCAAATTTATCGTGCTTTATGGCTAATACTTCATTGTGTAAAAATAGCACATCATCTTTATCCATTCTTCAGTTAATGGGCGTCTATAACAGGATTTAGCTATAACAAGTTGTGCTGCTGTAAACATGGGTACACATGTAATTGCTGTGGTATGAGATTTTCAGTTCTTCTGGAAAAATACACAGGAAGGAAATAGTTGGCTTGAAAGGGCTCTCCAATCCTAGTGTCTAGATTTTTGCGTGTGTGAGTATGCAGAGTCTCACTGTGTGGCTCAGACTCATAGTGATCCTCCTGTTTTCAGCCTCCCTGGTGCACAGGCCTGTGTCTCCCTGCCCAGCCTCCATTGCCAGCTCAGCATGCTCGGCACAGGGCTGGCGTGGCGTGTGGTGCAGGGATCAAACCCTGGCACCTGTGCTTATCTAAGCAAGTGCTTAGTCCACTGAGAGAGCTCACCAGCCTTGCCATCCCAGCTTTTGAAGGACTCTCCACACTGATTTCCATAGCAGTTGTACCAGTCTGCACTCCCACCAACAGCGCAGAAGGGTTCCTTTTTCTCCACAGCCCCTCCAGCATTTGTTATTGGCTGACTTCTTGATGTTGACCATTCTTTCTGGGGTGAGATGAAATCTGTTTTGTTTTAATTTGCATTTCTCGAATGACCAATAATGTTGAACATTTTTTCATATATTTACTTGCCCTTTGTATTTCTTCCTCTGACAAGTGTATATTCATCTCAGATGACCCTTTTTTGATTGGGTCTTTGAATTTGGGGGCTGATTTTTTAATTCTTTGTGTGTTCAGGATAGGCCTTTGAGGGAGAGTCAGGTATAATTTTTTCCCAGTTTGTTGGTTTTCCTTTTACTCTGTTGGAGGTTTGCTTTGAAGTACAGAAACTTCTCAAAAAGATGAGCTCTCAGTTGTTGATTCTTTGAAGTATTTCCTGAACAGTTTGGTTTTTGCTCATGAACTCTCTACCAATCCCTTGTCTTTACGATTTTTACCTATATTTTCCGCCAGAACATTTAGTGTTTCTGTTTCAATATTTATATCTTTGATCCATTTTGACTGTAGCTTTGTGCATGGCAAAGGCATTGGTCTAGTTTTAGCCTTCGACATCATCCATAGAATTTTAACATTGAAATGTTACCTATAAATACAGTGCTTTAAAAACTTCTACTATGTCATGCTGATTTAAGAACATTTCATTGCATTCGTATTACAGCCATTGATTTCTAATAGTACTGAAATTGCTAATCCCCAAAATACACACTGTACCCATTTCCTGCTATCAAGCATTACTTCATGAATTGGTTCTTTTCCTTTTCTTGGTACTGGAAATTGAATGCGGGCAGGCACCGTGTCGTTAAGATCCCTGGCCCGTACGTCTGTTCTTCTTAGCACCTGAAATCTGGAAGGGGCCAACCCCACTATATCGGCTCCTAATCCTCCAAACAAGGAATGAGGCCCTTCTTTTTCCAAGATCACTTTTAGACAATGGAGGGGTCCAGGAGACACTACTCGGTTAACACTGGCTCCATCCACAGTGTTCAGCTGAACTTCAGAGATACAAAATGTCACAGAAGGCAGCTGCAGCTGTGTTCTCACAACTTCCATGTCTGAATAGCTCCCACTGCGCCGCCACATCCCCCAGCAAACAGATGCACCAGCGTGTCCCTCTGGCTCCTTTTTTCTCCAGTATGTCCTCTGTGTGCTGAGGCAGGATGTGCACTGGGCTGCCCACTACAGTGGGCAGCTTTGGTCCCAGAAGGAGAAGAACAGTGCCCCGGCAGTGGAAGGGAAAGGCTGAGATGCGGCTGCAGACTGCACGCCACAGCCCTCCCGTGCACTAGTGCCTCCCGCTCACCCCTGCATTCTTCTGCAGTGCACGGCCAGGAATAGCTGTTTTAATGAGACTTCTAATCCTAGTTTTTTTGAGAAATCTCCACACTGATTTCCATAGTGGTTATACCAGTCTACACTCCCAAAAACAACGGAGAAGGATTTCCCTTTTCCCTACAGCCTCTCCAAAATTTGTTATTGGTTGACTTCTTGATATAAACATTCTTTCTGGGCTGAGATTGAATCTCAGTGTTGTTTTAATTTGTATTTATTGAATGACCAATAATATTGAATGTTTTTTCGTATATTTATTTGCCTTTTGCATTTCTTCATCTGAGAAGTATGTATTCTTCTCAGATACCAGTTTGGATAGGACCTTTGAATTTGGGGGGGGCCTGACTTTTTAAAAGAATCTTTACATGTTCTAGCTGGAAGTTCTTTGTCTGATGCATAGTTGCCTTTAACTTTCCCCCAATTTGTGGGGTTTTTTTTTACTCTGTTGGTGATTTCTTTTGATGCTGAGAAACTACTGAAAATATGAGATCCTAGTTGTTGATTCTTTGAAGTATTTCCCACGCAGTTTGGCTTTTATTCATGAACTCCCTACCTACTCTTATGTCTTCAACATTTCTACTTAACTGCTCCTCCAGAAGATTTAGTGTTTCTGTTTCAATATTTAATTCTTTGATCTATTTTGACTTTAGTTTAGTGTGTGGAGATAAAGCTGAATCTAATTTTAGCCTTCAGCATATGGAAAACCAGTTTTTCCAGCAGCATTTATTAGAGGCTAGCATTCTTCTAGTGAAAATGTTTAGTCTCTTTCTCAAAGATAAGGTGGCTAAATGTGTTTGTAGTTGTGTCTGCATCTTCTAATATATTCCATTGATCCTCATAGATTTGTAGCATAATTTGAAGTCAGAGACAGTTATGCCTCCTTCTATTCCTGTGTTGCCCAGAATTTCTTTTGCTATTTTTAAACTGTTTTTTAAAAGAGAATACAAGTTAGAATTAAAACAAAAAATTACAAGTGATACAGAATTTCACTTAACAAATTAATATGAATTTCACAGTTGACCCTCCCCTAAAAAATAATAGTAATAATAATAATAATAATGATAATAATAATAATTTCTGTTGCTTTTTTTGAAAGAATCCTGTAGAGACATAAGCTTTTATGCAAGAAAGGGAAAAGAGATTTGGGAAAGGATTTTTTTTAAAAAAAATTTGTTTGGTACACGCTGTCACTATGCAGTCCTGACTCATAGCGATCCTCCTGTTTTCAGCCTCCCCAGCACTGGGATTACAGGTGTGCGCCACCACACCTGGTCTTGGTGGCTGGCTCTGCACACACCGAGGTGGAGCTGGGAAAGGATTTTGATAAATACTGCAGCTTCAAAATGAGTGGGTGACCATCCAGTAGAAAAGTATGAAGACGAAATATAGGAAGGAAAGCCATGGTGTTGTGTTGAGCTGTGGGGGACTCAGGTCAATAATTTCTGACATTGCCAGTGAAGCAGAAGACCCAATACTATTAGGGGCTACTGGACTCCTTTAGAATATTTTGCTGAGTTTACACACCTATAATATTCAAATAACAGGACTTAACCAAAAAAAAGAATACAGATGAATGTCCATTTTGTATCTGTGTATTCAAAGTGGTTAGGATAGATATATAGTTACATTCTCTTAATGCATAGAGGGATTTGTTCTGATGGTGTTTGTAAATAGGATATCATGTCTGCATCTTGTACAACAAATAACCACTAAAAAGAAAGTATGCAATGTGTTAATTATTGAAACTGTCCTACCAATTTGATTTGAAACTGTCTCATTGCGATTTATTTCTCAATAAAATTATGGAAAAAAAGAAATGGCAAGGTACAGAGAAATCATGTGCACAGGGGTGACAGCAGTACTCTAAGGACAATCTGACCTCAAATCCTCAGTTTGAGAACCTCAGAAAGGCTCATGAGAAGATAGCAGAAAAAGCCTTTGTCAAGAGTGAGGACCCATGCTGGACATGGACAGAAGCAGTAAATGTGCTTTTGTCAATCCTCAACTTCACACCCAGAAAGTCCTTCCCTTACTACATTTACAGAACCCTTTCAAATACTCCAGTGTTGCTGCAGAACAAACAGGAGCTTTCATGTTTGCAGAGAGTTTATTGAAATAAAAATATGTATCAGGTTTCAACAATTGTCTTGCAGTTTATAGATCTATGTAGAATGAAAGAAGGAAAGTTAGGTTTGTAGTATTGCTATTCCACTTCTCAGCATGTTCGTAGCCCTGAGAGACAAAGGTCTTGTGGAAGTTAGTAAGCTTCACAGAGTTTGCTGTTATATATTGCCTCCTGGAAAACAAAACCAAAACAGGAACATCATGTAAATATTGAACTCTGTCCTGCAAAGTCAAATATTGACAATCAAATACTCTTCTTCCTATGTTTTTCCTGTTTCTGAGGACAATGCAACATCCATGAATGCTCTGGAAACAGATCACCTTATCTCCCCATGTGTCCTGCCAGCCAGGTGATAAGTACTGACGCAAAATTACTCCTTCAGACTCATTTCTCCAAAAGGTACCTTTTCCATATTTTTTCAAAGCCTCATGGTCTTCAACATAATTTACATGAAGCATGCCCCTACTGTGCTTGTGAAAGTGCTGCTGCAGTATCAGCCTTTCAGTTCGGCTCTGTGAAACTATCTCCTTAAAAGAGGGGCATGACCAGATGACCCCATGGCCTGAGACGCTAGAATGCTTGGAAGGGAATGGAGGACCTCCACTGTCGCTCGTGGATCGGAGAAACCTGGATGCTTCACACTCCGGATGAGAAATCAAAGCGAGGTGTGGAACAAGGACAATCGCATTGTTGTGCATGGGGTGTACAGACAGTTGTCATGCTTTTTGTGTTTTTCCAAGATTTGTACAACAAAATGCTTTAAAAAATGTTACAAGATTAAACAAATGCTAAGTATAAGTATACTTAGATAGAAACACTTGTTGATTTCCTGCTTTTCTTCTGAATGATCCAACAACCATCCTGTGTTAACTACCATAATAAGCGCTTGCGTTTTCCGCATGGTGAATGAAAGGAGACCTAGCCCTCAAACACAGAACCTAATAAACCTTGTGCATTCAAAGGACAATCAGAAATTACTTAGTCTACAGGATTTTACTTCAATGAGTATTATCTGGATTTGCCAAAATGTATCGATGAACTAGTTTTTACTGTGTGTTTTGTTTCAATTTTTTTTTTAATCCATTGGTCCCAATGGTAAGGATATGTTTTCCTTTTCAGTTTTTTAGACCAGGTGTCTATGCAGTTCTGGCTGGCCTTCAAGACACTGGAGAGTACAGACTGACCTCAAACTAACAATTCTTCTACTTTCATTTCCCAAGTTCAGGGACCTACAGGCATGCACCACCATTCACAGCTTAGGGCATTTTACCCTTCGTAGGAAATGTGTGTGTGTGCAAGTGAAGGAGTGGTCTCTCTGTGTGTGAGTGGGGTGTGCAGGACTATTGAGTCGTTTGTGTGTGCCTGTGTGTGTAAATATCTTGAAGATCTTAGAGTACCTATATCAACTCTGGATAAGTCTTTTAACTGATTTTTCTGCCTATATTTTAATAAAGATTCTCAAAGGTAGGTACAAATCAGCTTTGGAAATGAAGCTTTGCTGAAGGAAAAGTCATCACATGCCATGCAAATCAAGATATACAAATGGACATGCCTCACATGCTTTGTCATCATTAACAAGAGAATCACAGACTGCTTATTCCAGTTCTAGAATTTAAGAAGTATGAGAAAGAAAATTAAAATTACCATCATCACTTTAACATTGGCTAATGTTTCCTTTGACTGGTCGAGAAAGCATTGTTTGAATTTCTCCACAGCCTTCTTTGTCATCTCGTCCCCTATGAAATTTTGAAGAGTCTCCATGTATTGTGGCACAGTCAAATCAAAATCAATGGTGTTATCAATTACATCATCAAGAAGCTTGCAGCCAGAACCTGGGAAGAAATACAAGACATGGGCTCCATGCAATCACTGAAACCATCACATATGAAGTCGAAGGCCACTGAAACTATTGCGTGTGGAATGCTGCCCACTCACCTTGTGAGCTCTAAGCAATCAGCTCTCAAAGCAGTAAGAAACATCACTGTCTAGATGAGACAATGTGTGCCCCGCCTCTGCAGAGAGTGGGCTGGTTTCTTCACAGTACCTGGTGACCCTGGGCTTTGCCATCTGCTCTCAGGCTGTGTGGCACATGTCCTTTTTACCCATCTGAGAGAACCTGGCTAAGAGTGGCTGTGGCAATGCGAACAAGACTTTGAAATGTGAAGAATTCTTCACAAGATCTGTGCCAACCGTGCTCTGTCTTCCAGAGCTTTTTTGTTCTGAATAACTGCAACGCCCGAGGATACTGTGTCCACCTCACAGTAAGCACTGACCTCAAAGGCACTGGGGGAAGAAGGGCCACTAGGAATATCAGATCAGCCCATCTTTCTATTGTGTGATGTCCAACCTGTTTCCTGCCAGATCATTTAGCGGGCCTGAGCCTTCTGTCTGGAAGGCTTTCTATTTCAGTCCACATTATGAAGATTCTTGAGCACTTTGAAGGAAACACTTTGTGTCCCATGCAGAGGTGACCAGTTATTTCTTCCTCTGTCCCATTGAAATATCTGGTTGCAGTATCAAGTCCCAACACCTATGCTTGTTTCATGGTAGTTGTGTCCATGCTGGGGCCCCCTGAGTGCCAGTGACACACTGTGTGCCCCTCCAACACAACACAAAGATGCACTGCAGCTCATTCTAGATTGGCTGGAAACAATGCTGCCCTGTGCTGAAGCTTGGGAACCAGAACTTGCCCCCAAGGTCACACGCAATACCTCTGGTCAATGGCTGCATTCCCTGCATGAAACTTACCTGCATAGCAGCAAAATGGGATGGAAGCCAGCACAAGGAACAACACCAGCTTCATGTCAGGGCTGTTGTGGCTGTTCTGTGGTGTGTGACACAGATGAGGGAATTCACTTGCAGGTGCTCACTTGCACTCTGGTATTTATAATCCATGTAGCTGTCGTGGTCCCTCCCAGAAATGAGTGGCAGACTTGTGTGATCCACCTGGCAGTGACTCAAGAAACATTGCAGGTGCCAAAAGGAAACAGCAGCCTCTTGTCTGTTTGCACAAAGAGCTATCTAGAATGCTGGACCCAAGATAATGTGGAGATTACAGTGATGGCACTCCTGTAGTGAAGATGGATGAGGAAAGGCTTTCTAAATGACAAACAATTCAATTTATGTGACAATAGTGCAATGGAACAGAAAATTACTGATGAAAGAAATCACAAAATCTCCATAAGCACATGGGTTTAAAATAACACTTTCCTAACAATCATTGGGTTGCAGATGAAACTAAAGAAATATTGAATAATATTTCCAATCAAACAAAAAATCAGATTCAATTTAGCAGAACCTGTGGGACACAAAGAAAGCAAGTCTTAAGAGAAAAATATACGGTGGTGAACTCTCACATGATGAAGACTGAAGGAGCCAAAATAAACAACATTAAGTGAACCTCAAGCTTCCAGAAGAAGAAGAGCAAGTCAAGCCCAAAGAAGGCAGGTCATTATAAACATTAGACCAGAAATTATTGCAACGGAAACAATACAAAGAATGAATGGATGGAAGCGTGGGCTCATTGAAATAATAAAGAAATTTTATAAACCCCAAGCTAACAGTACCAAAACAGAAACAAAATTTTCAATTTCATGCAATAAGGAATGAACAGGGTAAAATTATTAGAGATCAAATAGATATTCAGAAAATCATCAATTTGCACTTTGAATATCATTTCTCCCATGCGATGGAAAAACCAGAAGTAGACAGATTCCTAGATACATATGATTTGCCAAAGCTGAATGAAGAAGATATATAAATTCTGAATATAACAATATCAGTTAGTGAAAAGGAAAATGAAAATAAAAGCTTACCAAGGGAAAGCCCCCATCCTGATTGATTCACAACAGAGTTCTGTAAGAAATTTAAAGAATATTGAATACAACTCTTCCCAAGCTCTTCAATGAAATTGAAAGGGAAGCAATTCTCCACAACTCACTCTTTTTTTTTTTTTTTTTTTTTTGTATTTTTTTTTTTTTTTTGTGGAGCTGGGTATCAAACTCAGGCCCTTGCACTTGCCAGGCAAGCGCTTATTCTACTGAGCTATCTCCATGGCCCCTACAACTCACTCTTTAAGAGAGCTATTACCCTGATACCAAAACCACAGAAAGGGGGCATGGCGCTAGCTCAGGCCTTTAAGTGGCTGCTTCCACAAAGCTCTCAGCCTCAGGTTGCTGGAGTTCGAACCTCACAACTCTCCCGCTGGCCAAAAGTGCCCTGAAGCCATTGGAGGAACAAAAAAAAAAAAAAAAAACACAGAAAGACCCAATTTAAAAAAAGAAGAAGAGGGCTGGTGAGATGGCTCAGTGGTCTAAAGCACCTACTTAGAACAAGCTAAGCTAAACAAAGCACAGGGAATGCGGTTCATATCCCCCAGCACCACATGCCAGCCAGCCCCGCCCCCGGGTGGGCTGAGCTGGCCACACACACACAAAAATATAAATAAATAAATAAATAAATATTAAAAAAAATCAGTCTCCCATAACTGGAATCTGCCTAAGGTCACAGAGCTAATGATTGAATATTAAATTTGGTACATTAGATTTAAAAAAAAAGAAGAAGAAGAAAAACTGCAAGCCAGTCTCCCTAATAAAGATAGATCCAAAAACCTCAATAAAATACTTCTATACAGAAACTGCCGCAAATCATCAAAAAGGTTATACATAATGACCATGTGAGAATCATCCCAGGAATGCAAGGATGGTTTGACATATACAAATCAATGAATGCAATGCACCACATCAACACACCCAAAGACAAAAATCACATGATCATCTCAATAGATTCAGAAAAAGCTTTTGACAAAGTTCAAAACTCACTCATGATAATAAAAAAAAAAAAAAAATCAGAGTAGATGTTCTGTAAGTCAACCTGATAAAAGTCTTGTACAACAAACCAACAGCCAACATCATATTAAAGGGACAAAAATTGAAAGCCTTTACATTAAAAAATCAGGAACAAGACAAGGATGGCCACTGTCACCACTCTTATTCAATGTAGTTCCAGAAATATTAGCCAGAGCAATTAAAAAAACTGAAACAAATAAATTGAATAATGATTGCAAAGAAAGAATCAAAATTATCATTCTTTGTAGATGACATGATACACTACATAAAAGACCCTAAATCTCCACCAAGATACTTGTAGATTTGATAAGCAAACTCAGTAGTGTAGCAGAATACAAGTTAACATTCAAAATTCAATAGCAGGGCCAAGAATATAGCTCAGCAGCCCAAGCTCCCACTTTTCCAGTCCTCAGTTCGATTCCTGGTTAAAAAAAAGAAGAAAAAAAAAAACATGAAAAATAGTCAATAGTATTTCTGTACCCAAACAACAAAGGTACCAAGTCAGAAATTAGGGAAAATATGCCTTTCACAATAACATCCAAAAAATGAAACACTATGAATCAGTATAACAAAGGAAGTCAGAGTTCTGTACAGTATAATTTATTGTACTCTAAAAAAAAAAAACAGATAGAAGAGGATTTTAGAAAATTGAAAAACATTCCATATTCATGGATACGAACAACAAACATTAAGAACATGGCCATAATCCGAAAAGTGCTGTGTAGATTCAATTCAATCCCAAATAAAATGCCATTGGTGCACCCCACAGATTTAGTGAAAACATTCTTTAAATTCATTTGGAGCCAGAATACACTTAGAATTGCAAAAGTGATTCCAGGCAACAAAGAAATGGCAGAGGCATTACAATCTCTGACTTCAAAGTATACTACAAAGCTACATGATAAAATTATCAAGGTATGAGAATAAAACAGATCTGAGGATGAATGGATTAGACGAAGCAAACACATCTACAAACACACTCAAACACCTTATCTTTGACAAAGGGATCAAACATGTTCACTGCTAGAAAGAGAGTCTCTCCAATAAATGGTACTGGAGGGGTTGGGGAGATGGCTCAGTAGGATAAGCGCTTGACTGGCAAACGCAAGGAT
>NW_004524855.1:862763-864788 GCF_000260255.1 Octodon degus
TTTTTTATTTATTGTATTTAATACAGGATAAGAATGCAAAATAAGATGTGGTATTTTCACACAACTAAGTACACTCACAGATAAAAAGGGATAAACTCTAGGCTTTTATCAGCAAATGGATACATGCCTATAAGTGGAATTTGTTTTGTTTGTTAAACTTCAAAGAATAAGTACAATCTGAAAGATACAATAGATACTGTGAAAAGGAAATAATCTGCTCAAAGGGAAGAAAAACCTGGTATAAGGGAAAGGTGAAAAGAGAGAAAGACAGAAGGGAATAACATATTTATGTAAATATACAGGATAGCTTGGATAGTTGCTGATTCTAGTATTCTACTGAAAGGAGTAGGGCCGGGGAGATGGCTCAGTGGAATAAGCGCTTCCCTGGCAAGCGCAAGGGCCTGAGTTTGATCCCCGGTTCTGCCAAAAAAAAAAAAAAAGAAAGAAAGAAAGAAAGAAAGAAAGAAAGAAAGAAAGAAAGAAAGAAAGGAGTAGTTAATGCATAACTTTCTTCTCTTTATAATTTCTTCTAACTTTTCTAAAGAAAATACAAAATGGTAAAACAACAACAAACCTTAGAATCAAAACAGAATGTCACTGCTGCTGTTACGCGCGCCTGGAGCTGCTGCTCTCTGCCCCACGTGTCAGCCTGCCTTGGAGCTAGCTGAGTATGGACTGAAACCTCCAGTAACTATGGTGAGATGAAAACCGAACACTGAGCTACACCTCCACGCCTTGCAGGAACTATCTTCCGCGACCTTTATTACCTACGTGTTTAGAGCAATCGAGTTTACCGTGCTGTGTGTGATAAAATACTGTGCATATCAAATTCATCATTTTAAGCAGTCGGGTTGTTTTTGTGAGACTAGGTTGCAAACCAAGCGCCTAACTACCAAGCAACACTTCCACACCACCCCTTCAACCAGTCTGCAGGTTATAGTTCAGTGGCATAAAGTGCCTTGTTGTGCACAGCAAGTGTTTTATTTTAGCCAGTTTACCTAGATGCACGCCTGTCTTGCATTCATCTAGTTTCTGTCGCATGTCACTGGGCCGGCATAATCCTTTCTGAGACACTTTTTCTGTAGAATTGTTCCTATTCTGGAAACTCCAAAGCTCTACCCCCGAACAATTAACCTGAGATGTTCTACAGCCGATTGAACCAACCGAAGAGTATTTACGTCCCCCAGCAAGGTCCCGGGCGCAGACTGTGGTTTCGCGAGAGGCCACACCAGACACGGCCATTCACATGTGAGACGTGTTCAGAAGTGCATTGACTGCTGCTGCCGAGTGCCATGCAAAGGAAAAGGGGGTTCCTCAATGCAGGAAGTAGCTTGCGGAACCTTAGGAACACTGACAAGTTATTAATAGGTCGGCGTCAGTAGGTTGTGAGCTACAGGGAATACAGGTGAATGTCCATTTTGTATTCAAAGTGGTTAGGATAGATATATAGTTACATTCTCTTAATGAATAGAGGAATTTGTTCTAATGGTGTTTATAAATAGGATATCATGTCTGCATCTTGTACAGCAATTAACCACTAGGAAGAATGTATGCAATGTGTTAATTATTGAAACTGACCTACCAATTTGGTTTGAAACTGTCTCATTGCGATTTGTTTCTCAATAAAATTATGGGGGGAAAAAGGAAGTCGTGTTAAGCTGAAATTTCTCAGTGTATTTGACTTTTTCTCTGAGACAGGGCTTTGCTGTGCAGCTCAAGCTGACCTTGAAGTCACAGGGATCCTCCTGCCTCCACGTGCACCACCATGCACGGCTTTCTATAGTACGTGGGAAACTAGGGCAGTGGTGGCAAGCCTGTGGCACGTGTTCCTGCAGCAGGCTATATAACTGAAAGCTCTAAAAGGTTCCCATCGTTGCTTTAGGGGCGTGGAGGTGTGCTTCAGATGGCTAGGAGTTCATTAATCCTTCACCTCATTTTTGTTGCGCTGTGTGCCTGTTTCCTCTTCCTTTTTTGGGGGGCAGCCCCTGAGTGTGGGGCTGGTGCCACATGTGCTGGGGATCGAAC
>NW_004524855.1:866588-872442 GCF_000260255.1 Octodon degus
ACATCGGCACACATATATCCCAATGATATGATGTTTTCAGGTCCTCTGGAAAAATTCCCAGTAGAGGAATAGCTGGTTTAAAGGGGATTTCTGCTGAGCCATCTTGCCGGCCTGTTTCCTCATCTTTGAAGTAGAAGAAGGTTTTCTGTTAAGTACTAGAGAATAAACCCTCGGCCTTTGCTGAGCTGTAGCCTCATACGCAGCCCTTACTTTACTTTGAGGCAGGGTTTCGCTCAGCTGCCGGGGTCGGCTTGATCTTGGAGCTCCTGCCTCGGCCTCCCAGGCTGCTGAGCTACTTCCTGCTTCTCCTTCCCTCGAATCAAAAGTCCTCAGCTTGGGTTCCGGAAGTCGAGTCACAGTGGAGGCCTTGGGAAGGCGGGCGCTGGCTGCCACCATTGTTCCCACAAATAGAAGCAGCCTTGCTTTACATCATCTCACTTCTGGTTTAATAAAAATCCATTCTGTACAAACAAAACCAGAATGTCATGAAGCAAAACTATTGGCACTTGACAGTTCTTGCCATATTACATATTACTTTGAAATTACAGGTTTAGATTAGATTACCAGATAGAAACATGCAAAACTGGGGGGGGATATATCTATCCTTTTCTTTTTCTTGTCCCACTCCTCATCCTGGATTATACCCTCAATCCAAAAGGCCAGTGTGACTACCCTGTACTGCACACCAGAGGAGCCCGCAGAAGCTTTTGCCTTGGAGAAACACTCCCAACTGCACAGACCCATCCTATACATTAGTTTTACTCTTCATTATTGAGGGCATTAAAGTGACAATGACATGTTCCTATGCCTGACAATAAGCAATGAGCCATCTTCTCAAAAATGATTTTCTCATTGAAGGATCAGAGCTGTCTGTGGGAATGAAGCCAGATTCTGAAGCACATCCTGTTACCATTTACCACACAGAAACAGTCTTGATTGACAGAATCCATTGAAGCCCTTTTGAGAGTTGACTTTAGGTTCAAGATAGTTTATTTTACGTCACTAACTCCCCCTTGTCTAAATTCGCTTGGTTGACAGTTACCGCTGGGCACTGCCAGTACTTATATTAATACTATAATACCTAGTGTGCACACGTGCTATGAGGCAGCAGCAATTTGTCGCCTTCAGGTTACACATGCGCACAGGAGTTCTGTGAGGTGAAACGTGCTGAAGGCTCCACAGGGGACAGTGGCTGAGTTGAGCCTAAATGCAGGGAGTGGGCCTCCAGCCCGCTCCTGGCCTGTGACTAGAGCTGCCTCGCAGTGTGCAGCCGCGCTGCCCAGCAGAGGGCAGACACGTGAGTGCTCTCTTCAGGCTCCGGGTGGGCAGAGGATAAGTTACATCTCTAAATTTTCCAATGTTGCCTGAACAACAGGTTGAATTATTCTCTTTATTTATTTATTTTGTGTGTGTGTGTGTGTGGTACCAGGGATTGAACTCAGGACCGTGCACTTGCCAGGCAAGCACTTATTCCACTGAGCTATCTCCCAGCTCTGTTCTGTTTCTTTTGATTCCTTACACAGCTGCAGAGATTTCATAGAACCATGCCACATGCTGCCTCCAGGACAGTTCTGCCTCAGCAGGGGCTTCAGAGCAAGGTAACCATGGATCATGAATGAAAAGGTGAGCCTCCAGGAACATTTCCTCGGCTCAGTATTTTCCCACCTATTTCCTCTCTCCACAGAAACCCCCTGACCCGCGTAGTGAGTGCACAGGCTGCTGTGTTAGCGAGCTCCACGGACCCAGAGCAGAGGGGCAGCTGCTGTCTCCCCCACTCTCCCACCTTATGTGTGCTCATTCCTGCCTGCTATGCAGCTGTCCCTCTGGCAAAGTAAGGGAGGCAATAGTTGATCAAATGGATGAGCTGACTCCTCAGAACTTCTGGAGCACCTGGTCCCCTGCCACTATTAATTCCTTTGTCTGTAAACAGTGTCTCACGGCATCGCAGAGATCTTCAAATGGGCCCCCACCTGCAGTTCTCGCCCCTCTGCCTGCTGGGCAGCGGCGCCACTCTTGGACTTAATACACACGGCCCGAGTAGTTACTTCTGGCTAGGCATCTGCACTCTCTGTCTTTGTTTTTAATTATTTTCAATTTATAGAGAATAAGAAAACAATACAATGATGCAGTTTCAAAACAACAGGACGAAATTAACAATGGTTATTATACTGCATATCATCACCGTCAGAGTAATTGCTGAGAGTACCAGATATAGGCGCGCAAAACTGGCCAAGCAGTACAGGCGCGATTCCTTTCAATTAAATAATAGAAATTAGCAGTGCAATGATCCTAGCTATCACATATATATATAATATATATATTAATTTTCACTTCCATCTTTTCTCCTTTCCACCATCACAATTGTTCTTTCTTTTTCTTTAATTACTTTTAAAGAGAATAAAAAATAGTAAAAAAGAAAACATTAGAAATTATACACGGGCTGGGGAGATGGCTCAGTAGGATAAGCGCTTGACTGGCAAATGCAAGGATCTGAGTTCCATTCCCTGTTCTGCAAAAAAAAAAAAAAGAAAAGAAAAGAAAAAGAAATTATACAGATTTTCACTAAACAAAATAATATGATCTCAACGTGGTTTCTATATTGCATAAGGACCGACCAAATAGCTCAGCAGATTAAAGCGCCTGCAAGCAGGTGCAGCGGACAGAGGTTCAATCCCCCGGCCTGCCATGCCAGCCCCGCCCCCAGGGCACACTGAGATGGCAACTGAGACTAGGCGTGGTGGTACCCGCCCATAATCTCAACTCTTGGGAGGCTGTAAACAGGCAGATCACTGCAAGTCTGATCTAGTAGTGAGGCCCTGAACACCCTGTAGTCCCTTCCATATATATTGCATAATATGCTTTAAATTAACTGTTTAAATTACCAGATTAAAGCATGCAAAATTGGGGGTGGGGCTGGGGTTGTAAGAAAGTAAAAGGACAGAAAATAAAATTAAGCAATAAATGTTCCTTTCAACATACAAGGAAAGGGGCTGGCGAGATGGCTCAGTAGAATAAGTGCTTCCCTGGCAAGCTCAAGGGCCTGAGTTCAATCCTCAGTTCTGGGGGGAAAAAAGGACAAAATAGCAGTATAATTACCACGCTAACCCGTATCTATACATATATATGCATTTCCTTCTTTCTTTTGTCCCCTCCCTAACGCCACTTGTGCCTTCACTTTCAGCAGCTGATCTCCCTTTCGTAGTATCTATTGTACCTTCTGACTTTATATATTCTTTCAGCTTCTCACACTAGGGACACAATGCAGTGTTTGCATAAGCAGGCATTCCTTATTTCACTTATGAGTATGGTCTCTAGGTGCATCCATCTACCTATAAAAGCTTTGAGTTACCTTTATAGATGATTCATACTCTGTTCTGTAAAAATGCCACAGCTTTTTAATCCATTCCTTAGCTGATGGGCATGTGGGTTGTTCCTAAGATGTAACTATGAAAAATTGACGCGTGTGTGGGAGACCTTCCCACTACCCTGTGCCGGCGGGACTATCTGGTCCAAGCCCAGGCGCAGCGTGGGTGGGACCCTCTTCCACCCCTGTGGGACCCCCACCACCATTCTATAGACCCCCACTCCCACCCAGTGAGTGAGAACTTCTGCTGCGTTGTTGGGACCCCCATATCCAGCCCTAGCCCAGGCCTGGTGAGTGTGGGAGAGCTGCCTCTCCCCCCTACTCCTCCTTGTCCCCTCCAGACTCAGCTCAGGCCTGGGGTAAAACCCTGCAGCTGCAGTCCCTGCAGAAAGAGTAGGGGACAGAACCACCCAGCTACTCCAGGAGCAGAACATCTCTCCAGAGGGGTACAACAGGTTCACCTCCAAGGGCAGGAGCAGGAAGGAGCTGAGCACAGCAGCCAGACCCAAGCCAAGCACAGCTAGATAAATTCAAACTTTGTAGATCTGCACCTGAACTTTAGTAGGTGCTAAGGTTATAACTGTGTCAAAGATCTACAACAAAGCTCAGAAGACAGTGCTACACAAAATGACAATGAGAAGGAGCCAAATGCAATCTCAGACCCCAAGCCCACCCATAACAACTGCAGAGGACACTAACACAGAACAAATTGGGAATCACACAGCTGAAAGTAATGAATCAACGGCTTCTGAAATAAAGAAACAGCTGCGGAAAGGTATAGAGGAATTCAGATTGGAAATGAAAAATGAATTCCCTGA
Organism: Octodon degus; assembly: GCF_000260255.1. NCBI lineage: Eukaryota > Metazoa > Chordata > Mammalia > Rodentia > Octodontidae > Octodon > Octodon degus. Next base: position 870,771 of record NW_004524855.1, read on the forward strand.
ATTAATAGCATCTGCAGTAAAGAATCAAATGCTGAAACATATGGAGGAAACCCAATGCCCACCCAGAACAAGTGCAGAGGACACTAGCTCAGCTGAGATATATGAATTAATAGTGTCAAAAGTAAATAAGCAACTTTGGAGAAAAAAAAAGTAAATAAGCAACAGCAGAAAGTTATAGAGAAACTCAGAGCAGAATTATTTTCTACTAGCTCAGCTCAAAAGTATGAATTAATAGCATAGATAGTAAATAAGCAACAGCAGAAAATTATAGAGGAACTCGGAGTGGAATTATTTTCTGAAATAAAGAATTCTCTGAACTCATAGCATCTGAAGTAAAGAATCAAATACAGAAACATAGGGAGGAAACCCAATCTGAAAAAAAAATCTCTGCAGTAAAAGAATTAATAACTGCTTCTAAAGAAGACATTGATAAAAAAAAATAGAGGAGATTAGAAAAATGACGGATTCCTTGAATGAGCAATACAGGAAAGAAATAGATCGCATGAAGCAGAGTCAAAGAGATATAGGGGAACTTAAAATCTCAATCACAAGCTTGCAAAACCGTTTGAGTGAAAGTGAAGACAGTTTCAGATCTTGAAGGCACTGGTGCAACTAGTGAAAAGGTAAGAAAAGATCTCTTAAAAACAACTAAGGTGCAGGAAAAAATAATTCATCACTTGCAAGACGATGCAAAGATGAACAATGTAAGACAGAGTTTAGAGGAAAAATACAAGAGGAAGAGGTAACACTCATAAATATGTATGCACCGAACATGAGAGCACTCAACTATATAAAGCAAATCTTAATGGACATGAAAAATTTAATATTCAATACAACAATCTTAACAGGAGACCTGAACACCCCCTTATCTCAAAAACATAGGTCAACTAGGCAAAAAATTAGCAAAGAACTAACAGAATTGAACCAGAGCTTGAAACAAATGGACTTGGTGGACATATGCAGAGTGTTCCACCCAAACACAGCTGAATACACACTTTTTCTCAGCTGCACATGGGTCATTTTCTAAAATAGACCACATACTGGTCCATAGGTCATGCTTAAGTATATGCAAGAAAACAGAAATTATCCCATGCATATTATCTGACCACAGTGCAATGAAACTGGAAATAAATGACAAAAGAAACCAGAAAAAAAAACCTTAATACATGGAAATTATTTTTCCACAACCCTACTCAGAAACCAAAGGGTCACAGATTAAATTAAACAAGAAATTCAACAATATCTACAATTCAGGGAAAATTTAAGCACAACTTATCGGAACTTACGGGATATGATAAATCAATTCTCATGGGAAATTCATAGCTGTGAACTCACACAGTAGGAAAACAAATAAACACCCTAATGTTGAACCTCCAACAACTAGAAAGGGAAAAGCAAACCAAAACCAGAGCCCAAAGATAGGAAGAAACCATAAAGATTAGAGCAGAAATTAATTCAATTGAGATGAGGAAAACAGTTCAAAGAATTAACAAAACAAAAAGCTGGTTTTTTGAAAGATTAAAAAAATTGGTAAGTCCCTAGCTAACCTCATCAAAGAGAGGAAAGAAAAAAATCAAATACAAGCAATAAGGAATGAAAAGGGTGTAATTACCACGGACCCAGTGGAAATTCAGAAGATTATCAATAGCTACTTTGAGAATCTTTACTCTCA
>NW_004524855.1:877654-890409 GCF_000260255.1 Octodon degus
ATTTTGCTGAGTTCACACACCTATAATATTTAAATGATGGAACTAAATAAAAAAGGAGGATATAGATGAATGACCATTTTGTATCTGTGTATTCAAAATGGTTAGGATAGATGTATAGCTATATTCTCTTAATTCGATGAATAGAGGAATTTGTTCTAATAGTGTTTGTAAATAGGATGTCATGTCTGCATCCTGTAGAACAAGTAACTGCCAGGAAAGCAGTGTGCAATGTGTTAATTATTGGCACTATCCTACCAATTTGATTTGAAACTGTGTCATTGCTATTTGTTTCTCAATAAAATTATTGGAAAAAGAAGAAAAATTGAGCCATGTACATGGATGCACATACATTGTGGTGGTGTGTTTTCAGTTCTCCTGGATACATACACAGGTGGAGAATGCCTGGGTTGAATGGGAACCACAGTGCTAGATTTTGGAGGAATCTTCACACTGATTTCATTAATTGTACCAGTCTACACTCTCTCCAACGATGGGGAAGTGTCCTGTTTTCTCCACAGCCTCTCCAGCATTTGTTGTTGGTTGACTTTGTGATGATAACCATTCTTTCTGGGATGAGATGAAATTTCACTGTTGTTTTAATTTGCTTTTCTCCAGTGACCAATAATGTTGAACTTTTTTTGTAGATTTATTTGCTCTTCTTTTTAATTGCTCCCTCTGTTTGGTGGTTCCTTGCTGTGGTAGTACCCTTCTCTTCCTAGAGCATCTGTCAGTAATCTTTGTAGTGTCGATATGATGGTCATGAATTTCTTCAGATGTTCTTTGTTATGGAAGTATCCTATCTGTCCATTAAATTGAATTGATAGTTTTTCATGTTGCATCAATCTGGGTTGGAAGTTGTTTTCTTTCAGGACATGAAATACTTAACTCCAAGATCTTCTTGACTTGAGAGTTTGTGTTGAGAAAACTACCATGATTCTCCTGGGCTTTGATTATAGGTGATCTGTTTCTTTTCTCTAACAGCTTTTAACATTCTGATCTTTGGCTACATTTCTGGGTCTTATTTACCATGTGTCTAGATGCAAACATATTTTGATCATGGATAACTGGAGTTTGATATGCTTCACCTAACGCTATGTTAGATTCTCATCCCATGCTATGGACATTTTATGCTGTTAGATTTGCAAATATTTTATGTCATTTGTGTAAACTCCTGCTGTTTCATTGACACCTGTTAGTCTTATATTGTTTTTCATTTTATCAATGTGCTGCTGGTAAATGGCTATTTCCTTATTCTTTGCTATTTTTAAGTGATCTTTCCTTTCTTCTTCACTAGCTTCAATGCTGTCTTCAAGGTCTGAAGGCCCACCTTCACTTTAGTTCAAGCAGTTTTGACAGCTTTCAATGGAATTCTTCACTTCCTGGGCATCTGTTTCATGCATTCTCAATTTTTCCTGTATTGTTCCTTCAAAGTTTCCATCATCTTTCTATTCTCCTCTGTGTTCTATCTATGTCTTCATTAGATGTTCAGAGCAGTTTTCTCATACTTGGAATAGACTGCAGGACATTCCATTTGCCAGTCAGGTATTGTGCCATTGAGTTATATCCCAGGCCGTGAATTTTTTAAATGTAGTTGGTTGTTACAGGGTCTCACTACTCAGCTTGGACTCATAGCGATCCTCCTATTTTCAACCTCCCTGGCACTGGATTACAGGCATGTGCCACTACACCTGGACTCTGTGGCTGGCTCTGCCCACCCTGGGGCCAGGTTGGCATAGCATGTAGTCCTGGGGATTGAACTGGGATCTCTGTGTTTGCCCAACCAGCCTAAGCAGGCACTTGAGTACACTGAGGTATCTCGCCAGCCCCTGGGTTTCTTTTTATCTTGAAGATTTTTAAAGAATAAATATTTTTGTAATTAAACATTATGCAAACACACGCCATGCTTGCTTTGTCCATGCATATGCACTACATACAATTTTGAAAAATACTGTGTTGTCCTCTTGTTTAAAAGTCATATACAAGGGGCTGGGGAGATGGCTCAGTGGAATAAGCGCTTCCCTGGCAAGCTCAAGGGCCTGAGTTCAATCCCCAGTTCTGAAAAAAAAAAAAAAAAAAGACTTTCTTTGGGGCTGGAGAGATGGCTCAGTGGTCTAAAGCACCTACTTAGAACAAGCTTGGCAAAGCACAGGGACCACGGTTCAATCCCCCAGCACCACATGCCAGCCAGCCCCCCCCCTGGTGGGCTGAGTTGGCCACACACACACACACACACACAAAATAAATGTAAAATAAATAAATTAAATAAATTAAAAAATAAAATAAAAAAATAAAAGTCATATACAAAGATTTTTGTTGTTGTTGGTTTTTTTCCTCACATGTATGCTGTTTCATCCTCTGTCTGCCTATCCCCTTCCCTATCTCAAGAATTTTGACCTGAGGCGTCTGTGTATGCATGCTCCTGTGTGTGAGGGGAGGGGAAGAGGTCCTTTACCAAAGTACAACAAATGGCTTGGCTTGCCATGAAGAGCAGGGTTGAGGAGCTGTGTGGAATTTTAACTGTACTACATGCCGAAAGAAAAAGAAAAAGGAGTCAGCTCTGAGAATGAAGCTCCGCCACAAGTTGAAGTTGGAAGGGCTTCGGTGCGTCTGTCACACTTGTTGGTGGCCTGGAATACTGGTGTGCAACAGTTTGTCCACCTTTTTAGTACAATAGAATTTGCTTAAACTTGCTGTCAACAGAACAGAATCCTGGAACTACAGACCAGCGGTGTCAGAACAGGCTTAGCGCCTCCTTGTTGTGTTTGTGTTTGTTTTGTTTTAATCGCAGGAGCACTCCGGATGGTACAGTCTTCAGAGATCCTTTTCATAGCCTTCATGCACGTGCCACAAGGAAACCCTTCGCTGACTCTCACAGTATCTGTACTTGCCTTGTACTTTCTGCTTTCTAGCCTGCAGAGAATCTTGGGAAATATGTCATTGAGGTAGCCTGAGGGCACCTCTGTGGCCCGCTCTAGACCTCTTAGTTACTCTCAAAGATAATGGACTGGCTATTCTTTTTGAGGTAGCAAGCGAAGACGTAAGCGTATGTTAGTGTGGCACAGCACTGGCAGACGACATCGACTGCTTTCTTCAGGAGCTGCACCTCAGTGCAGGACACTCTGTGCTGCTGCGTCGCCTCCATTTTCTGCTTCACTTGAGCGTAGAGTTTGTGCTTGAAGCGCAGACTCTGTGTGTGATTCCTATAGCGATTTCAGTAGAGCAGGTACCTCTGCAGGGCTGCCCTGGATCGCTCCTGGGCGTCTCTTGCTGCCTTGGCGTCGTCCTCACTGTAGCGGCTACAGTTGTACCAAGCTGATCCGTGCGGTTCTCAAGGGCCAAGACACACCCGGCAAAACTCTGCTTTACAGTTCTGGTTACAACAGACCATGTGATTACAACCGCCATCCTTCTCAATTGTGACATGGTATTTGGGACATTCCTTTGTGCAATCCAATTGGAGGTTTGGCTGTCATCACCACACATTTAATCCACTTCTTTAACCACTTACATTTAACAGGATCATGAGCAAAATTGGTGCCTGCATTTGCGGCAAACAGGGTTAGCATCAGGATACTGTACTTTAACAACATGGTGACAGGGGCAGGACACCATTTTAATAGTTGATTGCACTCTACAAAGCTATTTGTTATTAAATGCTGATACTTTAATTTAACTTTTTCTTTTTGGAACCAGGGATTAACTCAGGCCCTTGGGCTTGCCAGGGAAGTGCTCAGTCCACTGAGCCATCTCCCCAGCCCTAATTTAACTTTGGAATCTGTGATCAAACGCATAACTGAGTTGTCATCCACTAAGATTACAACTGTGAGCAGGACACGAAATAGTCTGTCCCGTGCCTTCCTCCATTATTTTGGTAGTTAAATGTTCACTCCAGCACTGCATACAAAACTTATGTCAACATAAGTTCAAGGCCAGTGAAATACGAGTTAGGGTAGTTCAGGTAACAGATCTGACAAGGCATATCCCGTGCTGATAACCTTGTATTCATCTGGCGTGTTTGAGACTTTTTACTTGGATTAATTACATGATACGCAGCAAAGAGCTTCTCCAGGTTTCCATCAAAGTACCTTTCCATTAGCTTCTCCTTGTCCCAAATGAAGTGGCTAAGAAGTACTCTTGTGGTAGTTGCTGGGTTCTGGATGACCTGGTTGACCTCCCGAATGCATTCCGCCATGTGCTGGAGAATCTGCTCGGCTGTGAGCCCCTCGTAGCGGTAATCCTCTTCCTGCCCGTGTCCCGGGCCACCGCTGCCACCACCGCCGCCGCCGCCACCCCTGGGTCTTGTTTTTCATCCACTTGGTAGACTGTTCCTTTTGATTATTGAATGGCAGCCATTTATATTAATGCTCACAACAAGTATACTTAGCACTATCTTCATCGTGTAGTGGCTGCACTGAGTAGCCCAGAGTGACAAAACATTATTAGACAAGAGAGAACAGCGGATCACAACAGGCATGACATCCTAGCCACACTAGTACTATTAGCAATCATGAGAGCATCAAGCACAATTTAGAAATTGAGAAACTGGTAGCTACTGATTTGATTCTTTAGGCCATAATAAAAGAGTCTGTAGTTTTATAACGAGCCAATCATGAGTTAGTTGTCCATATACAGAGCGCTTTTCCTCGTTAGAGTAGATCTATACGGGTTCCAAACTGTGAGCGTGTTGCTGAGGTCTGAAAATTCCCCTTGTTGGCCACCCAACAGTGGTGTAGGGGAATGTGCCAAAAAACAGGACCCCTAAATCTGAGGTTCCTGCATCGTGGAGAAGTATCGGGGATACTCTCTTCTTAGGCGCTGCCACATTTTGTACGTCCACTAACAATGCAAAAGATTCTTCTGTTTCCACAGATGGAATAATCACGAGCCTTCACCCATTCTGTTTCCTCACTCTGCTCTCGCAGGATCCTCTGAGAGTTCATTCATCATGGAGAATTCTGTAGATCCATGCGTGGCTCAGGCTGGACTTGCGCCACCAGCCCTCTCCTTGCTCCCCAGCACTGCTGCCTGCCCTGTGCCTGCAGATCATGCAGCAGGGCCTGGAGAGCCAGGATGACCTTCTGGGGCTTCTTTACTGCTGGCAACCTCATGCACGAGGCCTGATCCTCTTCAGGAGAGGCCAAGGTAAACAGAGCATGCTTTGTCAACTTCAGAGCTAATCCAAATTAAAATCATTTATATTTGTTTACGAAGTTCAGTTTGCACCCGGAAATCACAGTTGTGATGGTGCTTGGACAGACATTGTCTTCCTGAAGAACTTGCCAACGATAAACTTCTGGATTTTATTGATACTGATCAGAATGCCACTAGCATGCCTTACCTTACAGCCCAAGGAGAGCCTGACTTGGACAGTGTGCCTCATTTGACACTGACCATGAGCCCACACTAACTGATTAAATTAGCACATTATTAATTAAAAATAGGCAAGTGCTGTAACTCCATGGGGTCCCAAATTTTCTGTTCAAGGAGATTATGCAGCCACAGAGGAAAGTGATCGATGATGTAGAGTGTGCCTAAAGAGGGTCACCTAGAGAGAAAACATTCTCTCAGGCTTTCACAGAGAGCAGATCAGTCAAGCAATGCTGTGACTCATCCAGATGACTGACACTGACAAGAGATTTACGAGGTGCTCTACATGGTTCCAGGATAAATCCTGAGGGGATTTGACTGACCTTGTCAGATGGCACAGGTTACATTTTCAGTTGCATAGGTCTTGCTTTTAACTTGGTCTTAACCATTCAACAGAAAAGTATAACCACAAGGTATAAAAAGTAATGCCATATTAACATGCTGAGCCGTAAAAGGTTCAACTCAAGAACTTCGAATGATTGCCGGTTCTGATAACCCACTACCATCATGGACTCTTGGACTCTACTGAGTTATGGTGCTGAATTCAAGTACCTGCAATCTTTAGACTGGCTTCAAGTATGAAAATGTCTTTTAAAGACTTCTCCAAATGCAGCTTCTTTAACCCCAGTGGAACAACCGTCTCTGACAAAACAAAACAAAAAGGGAGGATATAAATAAAGGGACATTTTGTAGTGATATAGATAGATAGATAGATAGATAGATAGATAGATAGATAATAGGTAGGATAGAAGTACAGCTACTTTCTCTTAGTTCAGTGAGAAGAAAGGTTTGTACTAATATTGTTTAGACAAGATGTCATGTCTGCATCTTGTTCTCTGAATAACTACTATGAAGACAACAATATGCAATGTATTAATTATTGTAACTGTCCTACTAAACTGCTTTGAAACTGTTTCATTGCTATTTTATCTCTTTTCTCATTAAAATGAATAAAAGATTAAAAAATAAAAATAGGCACATCTGGACAGGCACAGGCCAGTTTGTCTCTGGCCTCTGTCCTGAGTGGTACCTGGCACCCTCTGAGATCTTTGCCAGGCACGGTGCACGCCGTCAGCACAGCCCGTGAGGGAGCAGGACAGTGAATGCGGTGAGATGTCAGTTCCCACAGAGGAGGAGATGTGAAGCCAACTCAGCAGAGGTAGAATTGCCATAAATATTGTCTTCTGTAAAATAAAAGAAAGACCATGACCTGAGGTGGAAAAGAGGATGAATTAAAAGTCATGCAAACAGAGCCTGGTGAGAGGCTTCTGTTTCCCTAATGAAATTTAGTGCTCATGAGAAAGCTTGACGAGAGGCCCTGGGATTCTCCGCCGGAAAACTCCACCTTCCTTAACTAAGACCAACGGTCTGCAGCTTCCCAGCCATACAGAGCTCACACATGTATAACTTTCTAAAGGTTGTTAACATCAGCCTTGCTTGGCCTGGAAGTAAAGTACACAATGGTAGCAACTTACGGCATATTTGACAGCAATTATGAAATGATGTTTCCTATCTTTTTTGAAGATTACTACGAGTTAAAAGGACTTAAATTTTAAGCACATACAGGGCTGGTGAGATGGCTCAGTGGTCTAAGGCACCTACTTAGAAAAAGCTAAACTAGGCAAAACACAGGGACCTTGGTTCAATCCCCCAGCACCACATGCCAGCCAGCCCTGCCCCCTGGTGGGCTGAGCTGGCCACACACACACTAAATAAATAAATAAATAAATCTTTAAAAATTAAGCACATACACTCCTTTAATCTTTCCATCAATTGTTTCATATATGCTTTATTACTAAACAAATTTCAGAGTCACAAAAACTGAGGTATATAAATTATGTCATTTTTCTTAGGCACAGCAATCCATCATTGTGGCTCTGGGGCCAAATAGTCGTGGCTGATCCACAGTCCCGCCAACTTCGTGGGGTGGACACAAGCAGGTTCTAGGGACATCCTCAATGCCCTACTTCCTGGAAGTGACAAGCAATGGGGCCATGGCCTGACAACTAAACGAAACCATCATGCAACCAAGTCCAACTGAACGGAGAGATCTGAGATGAAGGAAAAGGAAGGCAGTGAACGGCTGCCTTGTTCTCATGCCCCTTCGTTTCCATGATCTCCTCACCAGGATGTATGCCTGGTCAACTCTCAACACTGCTGACGTTTTCCTTCTTCTAATTCCCCAGAGCTTGGGAAAGTAAAGGAACAGGAGCCACTGCTTCGTTCTGCCAGCCTCAGCTGGCAAATTGAGGTGTCCTCCTTACAGGAGGCTCCTCTTAGTGCACAGAGCACGACTGCTCACCCCATCAAAAAGTGCACCCCCACCCAAGGCTTAAGTTAGGAAGTGGCCTTGAAACAGGCTCTTTATGTGTAAAGTTTCTGCAAATCAGGTAGAACATCCACAGTGCTTGATGCTGCTTACATGGTGAGGCAGGTGGGGAACGAAGGGCAGAGACAGCACATGGCTGCTTGGATGAGCAGTGTGGCACAGAAGTAGACTCGAAGGCTGTCCTGGGGGTGGATTCGCATCTCCTTGTGCTCCTGCTCTCCTCCATAAGCCACTGCCTCCCGATGCCTGTGTGGGCCCTAAAGGCTTGAAAAGCCCCCTGTGCCTCCGACCTGAGACGGGAAGCCATGAAATGCACAGAAGTCAAGATACCAGGAGTGAGTTCTGGAGGAGCCTAAAGAGAGACCTCGGAGCCAGGCAGAGCTCCCTGGGGCTCCCCCTCAGCTCATCCAAAATCTGCCTGGAGGGAGGCCACTGACAGGTGACACCAGCCTTGGCTGAGGAGTAAGGGCTGTGGGCCAGGCCTGCTCACCTGCACATACATCTGCCAGCCAGACCCGGAGCTCACCAGGTATAAGTAGCCCCGCGGCTTGCCTTCCCCACAGGCTCGGGAGGCAGAGCTGGGATCACTGCCATTGGGAAGAGGTGGCTCGGAGCAAATCAAGAAGCATGAAGCTGTGCCTGCCTCTCTTTCTTGTTACTCTGGCTCTGTGCTGCTCTGAGGGTGAGTATCACTGTTGAGCCATCCAGCACCAGCCTGGTAAGTGCCCAGCTCTGAACACAGGGAGCAGCTAGTGCAGCAGGGTGAGACCAAAAGAGAGGGCAGCCCACACTGGGCCAGCGCTGGCGAGTCAGTTCCTGAGACGTCAGGGCGCGACTCGTGACCCTCTCAACACCTGCAGTGTTTTGTAGAGAATATCACGGGGAAATTTTAGTGATTGACCCCAAACACCCCCTGCTTCCCTGCCGTGTCATTTGTGGGTGCACCAGAAGGTAATCGGAGGCCCCAGTGTGACCCTAGGCGCTGCCACTCTTCAGCATGGTGGTCTGGGCTTAAGTGCTCTGCCCTTGAACTGTCTTTCTCAGAGCTATGCATGTACTGCCATCCTCGGAGTGAGAAAATGTGTCAAAGGCACAGCTCCCGAAGTGGAGGTGATCTCCGCCTATCAGATAACCTCTACACCAGACTCCTGAGGCACTGCTGACCCCGCCACTTCTGAACATTGCTAAGTACAGAAGAAAATATGGGGAGCCCCAAACCCAAGAAAGGGCACCCAGCGCCCCTGAGTCTCTGCCCAGCACGACTGCGCACAAGAGCAAGTGCCAGGCGCCGCTCGGAGCGCTGATGAGAACAGCACCGCTGCTTCCCGGCGGCGGCGGCGGCGGCGGCGGCGGCTGCCAGCCGTCGGTGGATCCAGTTTCCCCCTGCGCTGTGACTCCCACTTCCCAGAACTAGCTCGGCCTTCTGCCCTCTGTCGGCTGTCTTCCTGTCTCTGCGGCAGACAAGCCTCTCAGTCTTTCCTCTTGCTTGCTAAACGTGCTGTGCTGTCCCTGTGCCACCACGGGCCCTCGCCTCTGCAGTCTCCTGTGGTGTGACGCCAGCCCTGGGATCACGCGGGACGCTAGCAGGGCGGCTCTTCGGTGTGCTGCCCTCGGAGAAGCCACCGCCCCTTGTGAAGTACAAACCAGAAAATTTTCTTAGCCCTACACGGGATGCTAAGTGTGGTGAAGAGTGAATCCACTTCTCTACTCTCTGCCTAAAAGGGGATCTGAAATTCCCAGAACAATAGAGGTCATCACAACTTTTTGTGTCACTTTGTGATGCTAAAGCCAATAGCTTTTCTTGTGAGATCTGTCTTTAGCCATAACCTTATCTAATGTCATGCAACAAATCATTTAGCTTGATCCCAACATATCACCTCTCTACTTCATAAGAGTGTCATCTGCACTTCCTTGGGTGTGCGCTCACAACTGCAATCTTGGCAAGATTGTTACTAGACACACAGGGAGGCACACCCCTGTAATCCCAGCACTTGGGAAATGAAGACAGGAGGGTCACTGCCCATTCCAAGTCACCTGTGGTTACATGGCGCATGCAGTGGCAGCCTTGGCTACACAGAGACGGTGTGTCAAGATGGAATAGCTTAGGACTTGCACCTGTGCTTCTGACACAGGCCACAACCTGCCCTTCCACTCTGCCCAGCACTGGGCGTGTGCAAACACCTGGCAGAAAAGGGAAGCGATTGGATCTCGACCAGGCTTTCCTGCAAAGCAGAGAAAGTTGGAAGCGTAGTGTGGGCGCCCTTCAAAGGCCCCAATATGCAATCACTGCTCTAAAGCCCCGCTTTTTATGCCAGCTCTGTCTCCAGTGGGACTCTTGAGAAAGTTGCAATCGCCGTGCCTCACAGCTTAATGAGGACAATTGTGGATGAGTGTAACAAAGCTGCCCTATACAGTCTAAGTTTAGGAAGCCATGGCGAAAACTTTTCTGCCAATAAAATAATTTTGTGTGCTTACTGTCGTTCCAGCCAACGGGATTGTGTGTGTGGATCTTGTAGCCGAGCTTAAGTCGTTCCTGACCATGAATAAGCTTCTGTATGCACTCAGCCTGAAGAAATACAACGCGCCTAAGGAAGCTGTGGCTGCCAAGTTGCAAGTGAAGAGCTGTGTAGATGGAATCGACGGTGCATACAAACTCCTGACCATGAAAACACTGGTAATTTCTTTCTCCGTATATGTGAGGCTTCTGCCCAGGCACCACCGCAGCAAGGTTCGCCTGCTTGTGCACAGAGATGCAGGTGTGGCGGCTCCCTACCTGCTGGTCTGATCTTCATAGGAAGATCCCAAGCCAGAAGGAGCGTGCACACAGCACACCTGCTGGCTGACATGCACACACACGCAGCACCCCGGGCAGGACCGTTCCTCTCAGGGCCTCTCCCTGGACGAGAGTGTGCCGGTGGTGACCTCAACATATTCACCCAGGTCCAGGTAGGGCTGCTCCACATTTGAGCCTCCTTCCACCGTTTCTGAGCATTTTCAGGAAGGGGAGCTTCCCCGTGTATCATGGAGGTCAATGACACTGGAATGCCCGGAGCTGCTGGGAGATGCAGTAGCCTGCTGACAGGAAAGAGGGGGCTGGAGCCAGGACCCGTCAGAGCACACACCCACAGGGCGTGCTTCTGCAGACTAATAGGGCACCTGGGGATGTCCTGACCACACCGCTGTCCACAGACCAGCCCAGACCTGCTAGGAGCCTCAGGCTTCCCTCCCAAGTGTAGGGCACAGAGGTCACCACAGTCCTGGGGACCGAGGGCAGGATTCCAGGGCTGCTCTGGTCTCTGGTTCCCTGAGTCTTCCACACAGACTCGAGCCACCCTCTGGGGCTCCTCAGTGCAGACCTGCCTGGCTTAGGCAAGGCTCCTACGCAAATGCGCGGGTTATGCCACTGTGCCAGATCATTCCCAAGTTTCCCTAACATTTTCTATATTTTGGTGCTTAGCAGTTACAAGGGCCTTAGCGGCCAAATTTAATGAACCTCTTCATTGTGGTAACCTGAACCCGAATGATTCACTGTACTTTTCTCTTCTTTGCCTTTTTTTAACATCAGGGAAAAATTTTACTCAAATGTGGATTAAAAACTGCGAAAGATTTTCTCCTCTGATGTCTTCAGACGTTCCTGGACTCCCTTTTTTCACTGAAAATTGTCAAGGTTTCAACTTCTTGCTTCAATAAATTTCTTGCCATGCACATCACTTGTGTTATTGTCCTACAAAGAATGTCTTGTACTGAGGAGTTTTAATGATAAAGTGTCCTTTTGGGATTGGAAAGAATCACTGCATGTGAGATATCTTGATAACAAAGGAATCTTGAGGGTCCACGTCACAGCAGGGGATCCTGCATGAGGGAGCGCCCTGAGCCACATCAGATTCCCCTCCCACAGACGTGGCTGCTGAGTGGGGGCAGGCTCACAGACGTGGTCTCTCCCTGGCCCTGGGCTCGCTGGACCTCTTACTGCAGCTGCGTACGCACTTCCAGTCTCTACGTGTCAGCTTCATTTCTCCAATAGCTTCCTCAGTCAAAGCACGTTAAATCCCATACTGGGGCCACATGCTGAAACCCAAACTGGTGATGTTGCAAGATTCATTAGAACTGCAGCGACTCTTCTTGTTTTGCAATAAAACTCAGTTTCTCAAGGCAGAAGTGAGAATGCTTACATTTGTGTCACAATCAAATCTGCAGAGTGCTTCAAAGTTAGTGCTTATCTTTTCTTTTCTCTGTGCTTTTAATGTTTCTCTATAAGACAAACAAGCATGATTTCTTATGGTTCAAAATTGAAGAAAGAAAAGGGATAGGAAATCTCGTGACAGATGCATCCTGTCTCCTGATTGGCCCAGATCCAGCGGCCCTGACAGTCGCTTGGTCTCATGGGTGGGCGTACAGGAGGACCCCAGAGCGCAGTCCTGAGAGGGCGCACGGATTCCACGGCTTGGCAACAGGTAAGAAGGAAAGAGAGCTGTGGGGAAAGTAAAGATATACCCATTATCAAAGCATTTGAACAGAACATGGAAAGTGCTACAGCAAATGTCATGTTTCTATAACTATACCAAAAAAATTAAAATTACAAGTAAAAAAAGAATTATGGAAGGTATTATCACTACTTTCCAGAAGTACGGTTGAAGACGGAGTGAGTCTAGGGAGGAAATACACACAAAGGGAGAGGAAAGCACATTTCCAGAATGAAGCCATGTGATTCGAATATGCACTAAAAATTCAGCTAAAACATTTAAGTCAAACGTGGAGAACTGTGGACAAAGAAGACTCTCCCTTGTAAGAAGTGAAATGAGAACATCTTCAGCATATTTCTTTTTGGTGGAACCAGGGATTGAACTCAGGCCCTTGTGCTTGCCAGGGAAGCGCTTACTCCACTGAGCCTTCTCCCCGGCCCATCTTCAGCACTTGAAGGCAGAGGACCCCCGCACATCTATTGAAGAATTGTAAGCCCTAACTCTGGACTAACATGAATCTATATTGAGTTCATTGTCAAGTAAGTCTAAGTGTATCATAAAGATAATTTCTTTTCAGTACCTCCCCCACCCCACCC
>NW_004524855.1:898134-903447 GCF_000260255.1 Octodon degus
ATTATTGAAACTGTCCTACCAATTTGGTGTGAAACTGTCTCATTTCTATTTGTTTCTCAATAAAATTATGGGAAAGAAAAAAAACTAACAATGGCTCTGTTGCCCTGTTTCCCCAGTTCTGGGCCCTGTGGGCCTGGGACACCATTCTCAGCTGAGGGCCTCATTTAAATCACAGGGTTTGCCCTTCATAGGAAATGTGTGTGTGCTCACAAGCCGATGAGCAGTCTCTGTAGGGGTGCGAGTGGGGTGCGTGGGACTGTTGTTTTGTGTGTGCCTGTGTGTGCAACTGTCCTGAAGATCTTAGAGTACCTATGTCAACTCTGGATAATTCTTCCCACTGATTTTTCCACCTCTACTTTACTGAAGATTCTCAAAGGAAGGTACAAATCACCCTTGGAAATGAGGGTGTGCTGAAGGAAACGTCATCGCACACCGTGCAAATCCTGTTGCACCAAAGGAACATGCCTTGGATGCTTCTCCTCACTAACAGCAGATTCACAGACTGCTTATTCCAGTTCTGGAAGTTAAGAAGCATGAGAAGAAAATAAAACTACCCTCATCACTTAAACTCTGGCCAATGTTTCATTCAGCTGGCTGAGAAAGCATTCCTTGAGTTTCCCCGCAGCCTCCTCTGTCCCCTTCCTATCCATGAAACATTGAGGAGACTCCATGGACTGTGCCACAGTCACCCCAGGATGGCGGTCTTGGTGACTACCTCCTCAAGAAGCCGGCGCCCAGAGCCTGGGAGGGGACACAAGAACTGCACTCCACGCCGTCATGGAGCCATCACCTAGGAAGCTGAAGGGCCATGGAACGACGGGGGCTGGAGTGCTGCCCACTCCCTGTGAGGTCGAAGTAAGAAGCAGCACTCGACCCGGATAAGACGATCTTCAGCCAGCCTATGCAGAGGGAAGCTGCTTTGCTCACAGGACCTGGTGACAGCGGGCTTTGCAATCTGTTCTCAGGGTGTATGGCACATCACCTTTGTACAAATATAAGCCTACTTTGGCAACAGTAGATGAGGCAAAGGGACCAGGACTTTGCAATGTGAAGAGTTCCTCACAAGATCTGTGCCAACCGTGTTCTGTCTTCCAGAGCGTTTTCCTTCTGTATGACTGCAAGGCCTCCCGACAATGAACTGCCCTAGCAGTCAGCTAGCTCCAAGGGACTGAGAGCAGAAGGGCCACCAGGAATATCAGATCAACCCTGACTGTCTATTGTGTCCGGTGCTGGAGATCGAACCGTGGTCCCTGTGCATTGCCTAAGCTTCCCTAAGCAGGCGCTTTAGATCACTGAGCTATTTCGCCAGCCCAGGAAAGGTACACATTTAGAAGACCAAAATGACAGGTATTCAAGCATGGCTTTTGTATTACACATTGCTGTCCTCAGTGTAGTTGCTTAGTTCACAGATATCAGCATACAGAATTAGTCAAGGTGAAAATCCAACACAGTAACTGCTATTTTCAAAAAACTGGTGGAAATTCTTAGTACAATCATCTCAGCAATCCTCTACATATACTTGCATGTTTTCCCCCTACCTTTTTTCTTATCTTTTCTCCTTTCTCACCTCTTTATTGTTTAATATTTAAGTTCCATTTCTTTCCATTTTACTGTACCTATTATACCTTTCAGGTTTTATTTCCTCTTTCAGGTTCTTACACTAGGGAGATAATATGATATTTACACACGTGGGTCTGGCTTACTTCATCTGTGAGTATAGCTTCTAGCTGTATGTACTTACTTATGAAAGCTTTGAGTTTGCCTTTCTTTCTAGCTGAGTACTACTCCACTGTATAGAAATTCCATATGTTTTTCATCCGTTCCTCACATGATGGGCATTTTCATTGCTTCCAAGATTTGGCTATGACAAATTGTGCTGCTATAAGCATGGGTCACATATATTACTGCGGTATGATGTTTTCAGTTCTTTTTGGAAAATGCCCTGAATGGGAGTAGCTGGACTGAATGGGATTTAAAGTCTCTGCGCTGATGTCCACAGTGGCTGCACCAGTCTGCACTCCCACCAGCAGTGGAGAAGGGTTTCTCCCCCACAGCCTCTCCAGCATTTGTCATTCGTTGATTTCAGCTATCTTATCTTCGACAAAGGGGCCAAACATGTGCACTGGACGAATATACTTTCTTTACCTATAGTTCTCCACTTTTGCCGTGAAACAGAATTTGGGGCATATGGCCAGACAATTACATTCCAATGCCATTAATATGCTTTTGTTTTTCTCAGGAAACTCAAAATAGGGGTTTTCACCAGCACCTCTTCTAGTTGGCATAAGGAGGTTGGCTTCATTTCCACTTTTTGCTTCAACATGTCACGAGTTTTTGAGGTTCCGGCCTGATGGGCACGAAGTCAGCTCTCAGGAAGGCTGAGACATGCCGAAGGGTGTTTCTCACTGGTCTTGCTTCTTAGTCATGTGTTTGCTAACAAGTACTGTACTTGTCTCAATGGAAATGGTGTAAAAACTACAAAGGCCTATGTGAACTGTGTCACAGCTAATACATAAATCTTATAAAGAGTCTCTCTATATATTTTCTTAGAGCAATTGGTTTTTTGTTTGCTTGTTTCTTTTGTGGTACTGGGGATTGAACTCGGGCCCTTGCACTTACCAGGCAGGCACTGATGCCGCTGAGCTGTGCCCCCAGCCCTCTTAGAGCAATTGTAATTTCACAGCAAAAGTGAACAAAAAGTTAATAAATTTTTAAAAGTTAAATAATTTAAAAAATAAATTTTTCACCAAATCCCTACTTGGTACTCCATAGCTTCCACGGCTAGCAACACGGGATACAATTATGCAAGCATGGCTTAGCCCAAACAGAGCGGCACACTGTGCCAGCAGGGGGAGGCACGCTAACTCTTCACCATCTCCAATCTCCACTGATGACACTCGGGTCTCCCTTTTGTGCTGTATGGACTTGGGCAAAGGCAAGAAGCAACCCATCTTCCATCACTGCAGTGAAGCCCCAGGAGGTTAGAGAGGCCAAGAAAGTGAAGTGTCTGCCAAGAACATGAAGGCTACAAGCACGGCCAACCCAAGTGACTGGCAGTGCAGGCTGAAGCTGGCAAGACTATGGAAGCAGAGCTGCCCAAGTCCCTTCGAGCTCACAGCTGCCACCACTGGACCCAGATGGTGGCCATGGAGCTACAGGACTCAGGGCTCGCGCTGCTCAGGTTTGGTCTTACTTTGGCTAATTCTGCCTGTTTTCCCACTCTCACCTTTTGCAATGGGTATGTGTACTCATGCCACTGTAAGACAGCGTATAACTTGTTTCGGGAAGTATGTAAATCGCTTTGGATTTTGATGGGGTTCATAACATTTAGGACGTCTCGGTTGCTTTCTCTCATTGCTAAGACAAAATACTTAATGCCCCAAATTAAAGTGGGAAAAGTTTGTTTAGCTCACAGTTTTTGGAGGCTCATGTATGCAAGAGCCAAGTCACAGTGGCAGGGTGAGAAGGAACAGTTTGGGGCAGCAGTGGACCGCAAGAGGCCCAAGAATGAAAAGGGCAGCAGAGAGAAAGACTCACTCTGTCCCTTATGTTGTACGTAGGCTACCTGCCCTAGGATGGGAGTAGCACACACCCATAATCCCAGCACTAGACAATGAATCAATCACAAATTCTAGATTCAACCAAGCCCATGACTGCTTGAGGCTGTGGGGTGACAGCTAGACACAAACCATAACATGGGAGTATTATGTAGCTTTTTTATAGGTAAACATTTGCAATACATAATAAATGCATTTGGGCCGGCGAGATGGCTCAGTGGTATAAGTGCCCAAGCTTAGACAGTTGGCACTCCGATGCCCAATCACCTACCAAAAGCCCACTTCTGAGTGTGAGAATGTTTTAGGGGACATTTTATGTCTAAGCCATAGCAAGAAGCAATAAGACATGTATTAATACTATTTACTGATACAACGGAACAAAACTTGAATATTCAACATGTTCTTCAGATACTCATGCCATGAGCTGTTACAACAGTCTGCAGTGGATTCATCCACTAATGAATCCAGTGGTGGAGTGTGCTGGGGCGTGGCCTGGCTGGAGGCCAGCCACGGGGCCAAGACCTGGAAGAATGCATTTCTCTCCCTGGTTCTCTTTACTCTCTGCTTCCCAGTTGCCAGCTCTCCTCCACCAGACTTCTACTGTTTCCAGGCCAGGCTGCTTCTGCCTCAGAGCCAGCTGACCATGGACTGAACCACCAGCCACACAGAGCCTCTCCTTCTTAAAATTGTGGGTGGTGGGCCGGGGAGATGGCTCAGTAGAATAAGCGCTTGCCTGGCAAGCACTTCAGCCTGAGTTCAATCCCCAGTTCTGAAAAAAAAAAATTGTGGGTGGCAGTTATCACAGCTCAGCAATGCAGAGAGTGACTAACTGTCACCCATTTGTAGTATATGATAGGATGTATTTTCTGGTCAAGAGTGATTAATATCCATTGTGTCAGTTCATCTTTCATTGGACAGTCTGGTTGATTCTACAGATTGGTTGCTGTGAATGCTGCCATGAAACATTAATTCATACAATGCTTGTAGTTTTTGTCATTATTGTGCTGGAGAAGGAGCCCAGGGTCTCAAGGCCAGATAAATACTTTTCCTTTGAACTACAGAATGAGCCCCTACACAGGCATTTTTTGCTTTTGCATTTTGTTGTTTTTCTATTGCAATTTCTGAGGGGGTTAAGACAGGATCTTTCTAAGTAGTTCAGGCTGGCCTTGAGCTCACTATTGAGCTCAGGTTGGTCTTGAACTCATGGTAACCCTCCTGACTCAGCCTCCCAAGTGCTAGTAATACAGGCATGCATCACCATGTCAGGTTAATAAGTGTATTTAAAAAAAAAAAAAAAAAAGATCATCATTCAAACATGCTGTAGAAACAAGGATGAGGGTTTGATTCTACAATCTATGTAACTTCAGAAATATCAAAAACCAGAGAGGGCCGGGGATATACCTCAGCAGCATAAGCATCTGCCTGGCAATCATAAGGTCCTGAGTCTGATCCCCAGTTTAAAAAAAATCAGAGAGATAAAAGACCCTTTCAAAACTTAAGGGGGAGCCCCTCACCACCTTGATCTTTTCAATCATACTACAGAAGGAAATCAGAAAGGAATCAAAATGTTGTTATCATTCTCTTACCAGCCACCTCCACTGGAGCCCAAAGTAGAAGCATTCTTCTGCAAATATAGCTTTTGTATAATAGAATGAGAATGAGAGTATCTGAAGATTGACGAAGTTCTGGAGAAAATTGGTTTCATGGGGCTGGAGAGATGGCTCAGTGGTCTAAAGCACCTACTTGGAACAAGCTT